>NC_071979.1:13192618-13295144 GCF_026283585.1 Hylaeus volcanicus | reverse complement strand
TTTATTATTTCATTATATCCCCTTTGCAGTAGAATTATTTATCATTTCTAAAAGTAATATTCATTTATAAAATATCATTGTGCTATTTTGAGAATTAACAGTTTTCGTTCGGTGTGTAGCTTATATACACCGTGCTCTACCAACGTTTCCTAAGCTTCATTGCTAAGAACAAAACCCTCTTCTACCTCTTCTACCTCTTCAACCGTCTTCTGTATATTGTTTTGAAATATTGCTGAAGCACTCTGCCATTTTATTCTCTACTCTGAAAGTTACGGTTATAAGCGTCCGTGTAGTTTTTCTAATAACGGATCGCGGCCTTGATAAAAGCATATTCAAATAGCTATTAACGGAGCTTATTAATTGAGCGATAAATTGTCGGGAAAAAAAGGTCATCTGCGGGAAACGCGGAAGCGTCTTTACAATTCGATGCAAATCGTCTCCGTTTAATTTCAAATGTACGGGCGCACGTGGAGGGGCACAACGTGTAGCTTGCATAAGATACGTGTGCCTCCTGTCCTTGATTGGTGTTGGAGTTATTCGTTCCATATTCCTGCCGTTTGATACAGTTTTTTCGTTTGTGTACCAGAAATATGCCCTCTTCGAGCGAAATGTAGAAAAGAACTGTCAACGGTATGCAGAAAAACTATATACATAAATATGATTACCGGTTAGGTCAGGGATAGAGAACCTGTGGCTTTTCAAGGTGTTCGATGCAGCCTTTACACATATTTTTCTAATCGTGCGTTTTCGTAACTTATAAATCATACGTTCACAATCGACGTGTGAAAAACGTAGATTAAAAAACGGTTTACTCATTTATGAATTCTTAGGAAGTCGTTAACTTATAGTCAGCTAACCGTTGTTTTATGATCTTGACAAAGTTAGCCCTTTGTGGTCGACGACTTTTTTGGCCGGGAGAGGTAACAGGTCGAGACGATTTTCCCAAATATTTCGAGTGTCTCACAGGTACAATAAAAAAAAAAGGAATATACTTGTCGAATTGCGTAACCTCCTCCTTTTTGAAGTCGGTTAAAAAATGAAAGGAGATGAATTATATATATATATAAATTATCTTACGAAAACGTTATATTTTGATAGTTTATCTATATTTACTCCATTAACCCTCTGAAGTCTGATTTTTCAAATCAAACTTAAGAAAATATCAATGTATTTATCATTTGAACAATTTTGATAGCTGACGTTTATTTTTTTAACTTTTGTTCGCAAGAACATTATGCAATGGTAACATACATACAGCCAAGTATTAAAAACAAACCAATTGTAGGTGTACAATTCGATTTAAAAGTCAGGTATCGAACTTGAAACTTAGGGCATTTAAGGATTAAGACTATAACTTTGCAAAATTAAGTTCTGTACTATACTTTGGTATGATAATCTATGAAACATTGACCAAAATTGGCTTATTTGGACATGTATTAGAGTAATTATCTTTTTTTTTTTAATTTTTTTAAATTTAATTTATTTAAGGTCGCATCAACATTACAGGTTATTAGCAACCATGTATCGGTTACACAACTTAGACACTAGGTTACATTTAAGTCATTTACAGTTGGTGTACATTCATATATTATTTAAATCTAAATACTATATTAAACTAATTATATCGGTTCCCGCGTGTTCATCAGTCAATGCTGACAGTAATAAGTTGTTTCGTGTATTCCATCTAGTTTATTTCGAAGTAGAACAAACTTTGCAATCCTTCTTTGTTCCAGTAAGCATCACAAGGAGTTTTCCATTTAGCCGAATTTCGTCAGAATTCGAGGTCGATTTTGAAGCTCGATCGAAAATCTCCTTATACCTGGTTTAATAAAATTTTTCGAAATTTCAAATTTATCGGTATCGGAGCCTCTCACTTCGTTACTCGATGCCGCGCGAAACACCGTGGCGGCCGAGATTCGCCTCTCGACCGCAAAGGGTTTGCTGTGCACGAAGCAAAAGGACTTATGATACTGAAGATACATGTGTAACGAAACGATCGATATGTTTGTAGGAACGAATGGCTCTGAGGTATCCAAGATTTCTAAACTTGCGTATTTCAGTGTTTCGTATCCTATAAAATAAGATTTGTTTTAGATTTAGTGTGTGAAAAAACGCCACGTTACGATGCAGTCGAGGACACGTGATAATGTAAAATAATTCAAATAGATTAGAACAATTAATATTAACGCGCTTAAAAATAAAAATGCCATTGGCGAGCATCCTTTTGAACCTTGGAGGTATGTAAATTGAAATGGTGCAGAATTGGTTTATAATTAGGTATAGTTAAAGATTAATGCATGAAGCTCGACGTAGCTTCCAGCCAATGTTTGCATATTCCAAGCAGGAGCGAATCAATGTGTTGATAGAATTTTATAGGCACGCAGAGTTTGAAAATTATTATGAGATCGATTAATAAAACCGAGCGATCTTATTGCTATGTGCATGACATTAATGTTACGCTGGTAGTAAGGGAGACGATTACCTCGTAGATTACTACCAGGTTGCAGACGCTAATGATGGTAGTGAAATCTATATTAGCTAGCTCATACGCATACATAATTATATAGTTATTGCGAGGCAGTATCATTGCGCGTCACTTGGAAATATTGCAGTTAAATTTGGTATGCCAGTACCGAGATCATATCGTATTTGTGAATGAATATCGCATACGCTTCGGCAGCGAAGGTCGACGTCAATTCGAAAAGGTTTTGTTTGTTTTCCTTATCGTCTGTAACGATGGCGTATATAACATCTGAATCTGACTTTGATGGGTCTGTATACATCTGTTTGTAGTGTAGGTCGTTGTTATTTAATTCAGGCAATTTGAATTTATAGACTAGCCTGGTTTGCTGGTTTATCGACTGATCGGTGAGATCATTTTGGTTTAAGGTATCGCAATAGTCCAAGTAAGTAGTTTCTCTTGTTTTCGTTTTATAGTTGGAGTTATTTACATTACAGGTGACTGTAGTATTTTCTTAACTCTTACACAAAATGGTGTTTGCGGACTTGATTGCTGTAGTAGACATTTGATGTATCAGTAAACGTGTGATCGAAAACAGAATTGCCAGGGGTGGAGGCAGTTATCAGTGCGTGCCACAGATTCAGGAATTTTCTTCTTTATTCCAAATTCGTTTTATTAGCTTGACATTATTTTCTTTGTATAGTAGGGTTCACTTCCATTATAAGTGGTGTTTATATAATACTAGCTGCGCCCCGCGGTTTCACCCGCGTGAAATACTATTTCATTTATGTCGTTTGCGTTCTACTGACAGTTCAACCACATGAACTTTGTGAAACAGTCAGTGGCTATCTTTTATTTTCCGTAATACAGGCGTTTCAATCGATATTTCTGATTCTTTATTTATAAATATTGGTACTTCGAACTGAAACCTTATTTTTACCAAAATAAAATATAGCCTATGTCCTTCCTCAGGATGCAATCTCCTTGCCAAATTTTATCGAGAACTGTTCAGCGGTTTAGGCGTAAAAAGGTAACAGACAGACAGACAGACAGACAGAATTACTTTCTCGCATTTATAATATTGGTGGTAATGTTGATGGTAATTCACGTCTTCCTTTCATATAATTTAGTGTTTTTGTTATTGAATATTATAATTGCGCTCCATATCTCGGATAGAGGGGATGATTGCGAAGGTCGACACATTGAGCAATTATATTCTAGAAAGATCACACAACCAACATGCAAAAGGATTTTTTGTAATTTCAATTTTTCGGCTAATCAAATTTAATTGTAAAAGAGAATTGAATTCGTCCAGATTTCTCGCCGCACTCTGCATAATCACTTTAACGTGTCTTGAATTGTTAGAAAAGTCTAAATAAATGTCTGAAGCAGACCATGTGTTTCTTCTCGGCGCGTTTCCTCTTCTTAAGGGAGGTTGAGCCAGAAGACTTGGTAAAAGAAGGACCTGACTGTCGAGGGTGTCCTCACCACCGTATTTTCTGACACGGTTGAGAATTGTATCGACCCTCGGTTTGATGAGACGTACAAAAATATAGAGAACAATTAAAAGCTACATAACGTGTCATTATTAACACGTCCTACTCTGGCATTATTATATTCTGATCTTGCAGAATGTATTAGGTTGTCCGAAAAGTTTCTTTCGCTTTATTAATAAGTAATACATGCACAATAGTTTATGTTTTATGTTACATTACTGAATTGTGCACGATTCATTTTGCTCCATTACTGTTACAACATGAATATCTATGAAATTAGATTGTCTACTTATATAAACAGGACCACATAAAATAATTGCGTGCAACTCGCGAAAGAAACTTTCGGGACAACCTAATACTTTCGTGTTAAATTTTTGGTGAAATATCGTCTTTAAAAAATACCATATAATTATGCATCGACCTGTTTTGGAAATTCATTCGGAACGACGTTGTTGATTAAGCGAGACCTCGTTGGAAACTGCGACACGAGTTTTATCTGCTTGAAACTGATTGGGCCCGATCTCCGATTCAAGGCACTGACCTCGCGTGCTATTTAGTCGCCCTTCTCCGGCAGAGTCGACCATCTCCGTCCCTCTCGAGTCGCTTCCACGTTGCTCCGTTTGGTCCCTACGGTTCCAGACCTCCGTCCCTCTTCGTTACCACCCTGCTTTTGGACTCTTCTGTCTTCCTATCTCTTGCTCGCTGGAGAACGTCATTTCTCTTTTTCTCCAGTCGCGTTACGGTGTCCCGTATAAAATATTCCTCCAGCGTGTGTGTCGATTGTACGCGCGTGTAAACGCACTTCACACGCACACAGCCATCGTTCGATCATTGAAATGTGACGCAACTCGGCTACGTTCGAAGAGTACGTTCTTGAACCTACTTGACACACGCTGAAAAACTTTGGAATTTTTATAGCGACACGTTGAAAAAAACGCGACGATTTTTACGCGACCAGATGTCTGAAATTGTATACGATCGAGCTGAAAGGGCTCGGGAGCTGTCGATGTTTGTTACAGATATAATCATTTGTGAATACCAATTCTAATGTCAAGGGTTTTGAACAGGTCACATCGAACGAACATTATAGGAAATTTAGTTATTGCGAAGGGACAAAAATAGATAGATATAAACATGTGAAAATATTGAGTTGTTTGGAATGTTTGTGTCAATTTTCGGTGGATGGCAGTTGGATAGGTTTGAACATGTCGGAATGATTGAAAGCAAATTTAAGAAACACCATTTTTTAAACAATCATAATGCACGGCTTCGCGTGTCTTCGACTACTCGATATAAATTCTTACAGTTTGATTCAGATATACTACCCCATTCCTCATATTCCCTAGATATTGCACCCTCTGATTTTCATTTATTCAGATCATTACAAAATTCCCTTAATGATAACAATTTTAATTCTATGATATGTATATAAAATTACCTTGAAATGTTTTTCTGTTAATAAACTGGAAATTGAGAAATTCTGGAACGATGGAATATTCAAGTTACGTAAACGATGGAGAAAGGTCGTAGAACAGAATGGGATGTACATATATATGTAATGCAATAAATATATATTTATTTATTTCATTAGATATATAATATTTAAATTTATATATATTATTTATTATTTATATTATGTTTGAATATATATAAATTTCAATATTTTACAACATCAGTTGTAAATTATTTGTAACTATGAATCTAAGAAAAGTGGAACAACTTGTCTTTAACAGATCAGACTGAAAGAAAGTAAGAGAGTATATAATTATTCCGAAAGAAAACAGACTATTGAAAAAATGAAGTATTTATAACAGATAGATGGATATATGGACTTATTATTATGTGTTTGTTTGCTTGCGAGCCATTCTTTTTATATTTTATTTTCCCTGTATTGTTCTCGACTCTTTCCGTTCTGAAATACTTGATAAATATTGTTTCTAAACTAAAAAAAAAAAAAACAATGTGGTTGTTTTAGTTTATATACCGCGTTGGTCGAAATCAAACACGCTATTCCTCGAGCAGCTTGTGTGAGTTCGACTAACCTTTAGAAAAAATCTATACACGTGCTTTGCTAATTGATAATTGGCAGTTCCGATATTCGATTTTTATGCGAAGCATTACTGTACTGCGCTATACGTTGGTAATAATATTATACAAAATCAAATGTCATGAAAGTCTAAGTAGCATATTTATCTAATTTTCTTGAATTTAAATATACGAGCGAAGCCATTTGTTCGATAAGTGTTATACATATACTGGATGTTTCCTAGCTCTCACTTTAGTGATTATTAAATAATAAGATTATTTAATATGTTCTATTTGATTTCTGTCTTTTATTAAAAAAAAAAACATTTATTTTTAATATTTCCACCTTCGTGTTATAATTTTCATTAACTTTTTAATAAGTTTCGCCTCTGTTATACCAAAATTACACTAATTTAGCCTTAACAAACATTCATAAATTTTCTATGGAGTTCATGCCAGAACGGTTCCAGCCCATGAGAGTACATTTACATCCTATTCATTCAAAAACTTCGTTACTTATAGCTAGACTACGGATTTTATGCATTTATGGTGTACGCTGGCACGGAAAATGTGTGCAATATTTATGCAGAATGTACCTTATAAATTAGACTAATTATATTAATATTTATATTTTGAACACTCGTCGGAAACTCGTGATAAAACAATGAATTTCGTGTCGATGAAACTTTAATTTTTTTTGACTAAACTAGTGTTAAATTTATTGATACACTTTTTCGATAAGAGAATAGAAATATGTGAAAAAACAAGGCAAAGTAGTATAATACATCGGCCAACTAAATTACTTATATAAAATTAATATAAGCAAAGTTGATTAAATCGATTAAATTAAGTCTGTTCTTTCGTTATAGAATATATAATTATAACTTCGTATTTTTGTTCGTTTCAAGCGATGGAAGTGTTTGATAAACGTTGACAGATTTCCAAATTAACGGTTTCTATTTTCTTCGATTGGTATTTAATTCCACAATATTCGTCGATGTCAAATTTCATTGCGCAATAGTAACGCATAAATTACGCGCAAATGTGTCAATATCTCGCATGATTTGTGCCGTTGATATTAATTAAAAATTAGAGAGATTATCATTGTCCGAGGAGGATCTTATTTCGTAAACTATTCTTTGATTATGTAATACCAAAGAGCCCGGGCAATATATTGCTTGGAATGTGACAAAATTCGTGGAAGAAATTTCTAAACGAGAATATTTCCTTAATATACGTTTCCGTGATTGTTGAAACGTTCCGGCTCTCTTTCGACACTGTACGTTTCCAAAGTGTCACGAATTCGTTCTAGAAGGACAACTTGTCAGATTACTACACACATGAATAACCAAAGATGGTTGCGATCGAGAAAAATTCCGGTTCGTGGAAAGCGATTCGATGATTGTTGCATCACGAAAACGAAGAAGCGTTTTCAGCATTGCTAATTCGAATGCTTCTTGGCAGAACGTTGAGCAGTCGTTACTGTTTTGCGATTTGACTGTTAACTCATTAACAATAGCGTATGGCGCCAATTAACCCCTTGCACTGCGTAATTATTCTTAGACGGCTTGATTTAGCAGTTCCAAATTCAATTGAGAGAATCTCATGAATGTGAAATATTCTTGCGAAATTTAAAAAAATGAAAACATGTAAATTAATATTTAAAGTATTTAATAAGAAATATGAATCTTTTTTTTAGTCTCACTTTTCATAGTTCTTGTAGAATTAAATGTACAGTAAAAGAAATATAATTTTTAATAAATTTCAATGTAATATGTAGCATACCGCTAGATCGCTGCTTTCCTGTATCGAATAAATTGGGACTTAATTGTATAAAGAATATAATATTCTTAGTTACCTAAACGTAGATAAACAGCAATAGAGTTAATAGTTCGCTGTAGGTAGACAATGGAATTAAAAAGCCTCAATAGGCTCCCGGCAGATAAAGTGTTAATCCAATGCTTTCATTAGTCATAGTATTTCATCGTCAATACCTTAAACCTTTTAGTACCAACGACGATATATCGTTTCGTATGCGATATTGCGATGACGCCTTACCATTTGTATTGCGAGAGAATTCTATCTAAATTAAATTTATAAAACATTATAAATGGTCTAATTTCGTTGCAAAACAATTAGAAAAATTGTTTATGGATTTAATTTTTTGTTATATTCTATGCTGATTGGTGCTGAGACTGTGTATACGCTAATACAGGATTACACGGTGTATGCATTAGTAAGTAATAATGCTAAATAAATTGTGGGTAAAATGAAATATATATGGTACATTTCCAATAGCCATATAACTAAATATAAATATTTCTAAAAATACGAACATTTTAATTTAGTAACGTTACATTAACTACAACACTATAACAAATGATTGAAAATGCAGTATCCATATTTCATACTACACAGTCTATGTAAAGCTACGACCAAACGAAAATTTTAGTTACATGCAAATATAGTTTGTAAATAAATAAATTAATTTTTATTTTTTTTATAATGTTTTATATTTACGTTATTCAATATGATTTCCAACAAATATTGCAATACAATTGGCATTGCTTTATTCTCCCCTTATTTTGCAATAATCCTTTTTTCGAATTTTGTAAATATCATTGTTACTTAGTTTTTCGTGAGCTTTCTCCCAACCTTAGCAAATTCGTCAAACTGGTCCAGTATTGTTTGTATAGGTACGATACTTCCGGTCGGCATTAAAAGGGTTAAGAGTACTCTAATGGGTGAGATTGGTGGACCTGTAATTGTAACGAAGCTGTGTTTATAGAAAAAGGTAGGACGTTTTTTTCAGTAGACCACGTAATACTATGCTCCTCGACACACGTAGTAGAATGAGACTGTGCAGGTCCGGCGTCTACTAGGATTACAGGTAAATGATACACGAGCTTGATGAGAGTTTCTGCGAGACGTTCTGAATATTCGACGAGGTACAAGTATAAAATGTTAATGCCTTTTTAACGGAAAAACGTGTAATCCACGTTATAATGATCCCTTAATCCCCAAATGGTGACTAACACTCGTTATTACTTATTCGGTAGGTGGAATAAAAATTACAAAGGCTGTCACATTTTAATCAATTCTATCGAATTGTTTCAAACTATCGATGATAAATGTTTAAACAAAATTTTAATTGTTTTGACGAAGGCATAATTTGAATACAAGTATTTTTTCATAGGCGAGGGTGTAAACGAGATACGAAAATCAGATACTTATTTGAAATGGGCTTATTTGTTTCCTGTGACTAAATTTTTATTATAAATTCTTTTTCATTACAAAAATTCAGCGCTTTCTTGTAAGATATTGCAAATGTACACTATAAATTATTAAAGCAAATAATTACCAATGTTAACCATTATGCTTTAATGAACGTTTCCTAAGTGGCTGCGCGAGCTTGGTACAGTTTCTCGTAAATAGTATTACGAAAACGACTCCAGCTAGTTCTATTACTTTTATCAGCAGATGGAATTACATTTAACTACCTCTAATCAAATGGTAAAAATATTTCATAAAAATAGATATTAATGCCAAGTGCGGTATTTAAAGAGTACGTCCTTCAGAAATTTCTAATCGTTCCAGATAAATGCAAGGAGCCGGATTTATTGCTCGATAATTCTTGACTTTTCAATATTTCCACGAACCGAGAGAACTGTGTCAGAAGGGCGTAATAATAAGTAACCAAACATTCATATGGCTTACGCAAGTCGATGTTACCCTAATGCAAACGTAGATCTACACCCGTGGCAGATTTTAGCAACTGCTTCACAATGATTAAAACCAAGAAAAGATAGTTATAAATAGTGAAATGAATCATTTTGTGGATTAAATCATTTTTTCTCAGTCTGATCGCATATACAGTGTTTTTGACTTTTCGGCATGTTTCACTTGAGAAATGAAGAATGAGAAATGAGAACTCAAAGTAAATTTCTCAATAAATTGCAAAGTATTCTGTAATATTTATATACCTACTCGCTGACAAGATTGAATTTCGAAGCACATAAATATTAAAACTCTTTCAAAAACAAAATTTCTTAATAGTTTAAAGTTGTAAAAAATGGTGTGAAGTTGTGAATGGTGTGTAACTTGTTTTACAGAAAGTATGGTTCAGAAGAAAGATTATTGAGAAAGAGGTACAAAATTTGGCTTTCTAACCGAGACATAGCTGATAAATAATAGATCCTCTCATCAAGGAACTTCACGAAAACGTAAAATTTGGAGCAAATTGACGCTCACTGTTTCGCGAGCAGCGCTAGTTGCCTGTTAATTATCTGGCAGGCAAGTGCTGTTTCACTCTCTGATAAGCTTCCGGTAACAAACAGCTGTCGGTGCCGCGAGTATTCTTCCTTCGCGACGGTAGATGGCTTATCGTTATCGGGAAGAAGATTAACGATCACTTTTATAATTTCTCAAAGAAGAATATCAAGGAACAAGACAAAAAGTTCCATGAAATTAAAAACATTCTGCATGACAAAATCAATCGAAAATGTATAATAGAATATAATTTTTTCATAGAAAGCTTTGTTATCGAGAAAATTGATCTTGAAAATTGTTGGGCGACTTGACCCAGACGTTTGCCTATACCTCGCATATTCTAACTGTCTTTAATAATTATTACAAAATCCTTAATAGTAACTCTTTAAGTCTGTAGCAATAATTTAATATATACATAGATTACCGAAGACCATGATTTGTCTCAATGAGCGGTAAATAAGTTTTTGTCTATTTTACTGTACTATTTAAAAAAATGATCTATCTTCAGCTTTAATTATTATCCGCTTATCGTTAATCTTGCCAATCTGTAACTAGTTACAGCCACTTGAAACAGGTAATACCATCGTCAATGCTTACAAATACCAACGTAAGTAGAAACAGCCAGCAATGCACAGACACGTTATTCGAGCCACATTCGCTAGATAAAATTTCTCGAAAACGGAGCTTCGTATACAAACATTTGTTTACATTTTTGATTCAGTTTTTCAAACATAATTGAAAGTGTCCGCTACGCCACGTTGACAGGCATATTTTATTAATAAAAACAAAACCCTGAAGCCTCTTTTAACGAACCTTTTACTCCATACTCTTTCCACGTAATGCCTCCTCATATATTTTTCTCAAAATCTCTGTATATACGCTATATGGTTTGCGTATTTGGTTTGCTTTCTCGCGCTATGTCACAAAGAAAACTGCAAGGAAATGCGCATTTTTTAAAAACTTGCCCTTGCATAAATTTATTCTACATAATTACTAACAAAATTTGCTAGACTTATGTACGATGTCCCTCATAGGGAACATCCGAGCGTGAAGGGTTAAAAAACACTATATTTGAATGTAGTAAATATAACAAAATCGAAAATATGTAAACCGCTGATAATTGTGTCTCAAGCAAGAGAAAGGATTGAGAAACGTAAAGATACGGGCGTAGTCGACACCGATAGCTCCCTGTGACACATACGCGACCATAGGAGTAAAAGGGTTAATCGTCGTTGGGCGATTTCGAAGTCATCGCATTGTTTACCTTGCTGCTGTTTCGCTGTCTAAGGGGCATACGAGGGATCTATAATTGGCTCTGGTCTACGATTACCATCTCTCGGGGGCCATGTTTCTATCGGTGCCAAGACTCTCGGTATTGCATGTCAGGACTGTACGTCGTGTCTTGTGCGTAGTAGTATTAGCCGTTCGAGTGCTACCAGCGAAGACGCGGAGAACGAAGCGGACCAATCGTCGTTCGCGACGAGAGGGGCACGACCAGCTCTCTACTCGCGTCGCAATTCCGTCGACTCGCTCGTTCCTAGCGTGTACGCGCGCGTGCTTCTCGTCGCGTATATGCGCCTGTGTTTCCACGCACCCACCGACGCCAACGCGTATATATGCATTTACTCGCGTGTACCAGCTCGTCCCGTACATAATTATACGCTCGCCTCGTCGCCGCGCCGCTCGCGCCTCCGTCTCGCTCGCGTTCGCCTGCTTGGGGTCAAAGTCAATCGTAGCCGGCCGGAGATCGCTTTAACGCAAAGCTGGGACGTCTCAAGATCCATACCAGCGACCAGGGATCGTGTATTCCCATAATTTTCGGAATTTCTTCCTTTGCATAGAAATGTTTCTCTTTATAAGTCACTGTAACAAGCAAAAAGCGATGAAAATATTAGTTTTTTTTTTTTTTTTTTTTTTTTAGAATGGCATCCCACTATTAAAAGATTGAAGATACGAGTAATGCTTTCCGTCAAGATGCAATTATAGTATTTTCCATATACAGTAAGACTGCTTGACGCGAAGAATACAATAGGTTTCAGCGCTAAATGAAATACAGTGTTAAACAAGGTCACCTTGACAAGTAAATAATGGGAATAAGTGAAATGAAACAGAAAATTAAAAAATTGATCAGTTTTTCTTTATTTTGTAACAATTAATGCTATTTTTATTGGAATAATTATACATTCATTTATCGCTAATCGATTCATTCATGACACATTTATGAAAATCAAAAAGAGTTCGAATAATGTGGTTGTTTGTGACGAAGAATGTTCTTCCTGATTTGAGGTTTTTGTATGTTTTTTCGTAAAGAAGTCATCTAACGTTATTTGCCTTTTCCTGTTTCGTCCAACAAGCACTTGTCGATGGCAAGACATCGCATCAATGACACTTCGTCTTGCCCTTGAATTTCTATTAAAATTTAAGTCATCCAATGATAATTCAAAGGAGACATTCTCTATTTATTTGTGCTGTGACTTCTTTGATATTACTCATTCATCACAATTAAACAAAAAATCGTATCCGATATCTTGAGTATAAAGTAAAACTATCATTACCATATCAAGTCTTCTTTTTCGTTAAATACTCATCACTATGTAACAAGATTTAACCACTTCACATTTTCCACTCCTAACAGTCGTTGCTAATAACCATTCAAATTGTCGATGCGACGTTAAATCTGTAAAAAATAAAAAAAATAAATGTGCGACAAGAAAAAAAACAACAAACTACAAAAACAAAAACCTTGTATAATCCCCTTTCGTTTTCTTTTCCGTTGAATAGGCCTTACTTGAAACTACTAAAATACATAAGAGACTCAAATACGATCATCTAAAGAATTAATAATGAATGTATAAAAACAATTGGCTTCGATCAACTTTGCAAGGCCTTCTTGAAAACACAAGGAAAATGTTTGGAAAATGTTCCAAATTATAGGAGGTATGGTAAAAACAAGTAGGGGAAACGAATCGTCGCACACTGCACATTGATTTTGTTTATTGGTTATTATATGGAGTCGGGACGTTTAAAAACGTCAATATTATTCGAATTAAATTAACGTATAAAATTATTTAGTCGAAATTTAATTTTATACCATTAATATAGGAAATAATGGAAATTGAACTGATGTTTTATTGATGTCGGTAGAACGTTCTGGTCATATGATAAATTGTGTATTATTTTCGCCTGTTGTCGGCGTGAAACTTATATTCACCAAACAATTTATAAAACATGTGTACGTGTATACGTACAGGAAATCTTGACGACTAGCTGCTTGTGCTTTTCTCGTATTATTGGTTTTATTTTTATTTCTGGTATCATTGGTTTAATATTTTTCAAATGGTTAATGTTTAATGTTTCTTAGTGGAGAAAATGTATGTTTATAATTGCTTAGAATGTTTCAAATATTTCATTTTACATCCCCGTCTTGTTTTTATACGGAGAATCAACCTTTTCCAGGTTTTATTACGATTTCTGGGGCATCTTTCGTACAAAATTAAACAAGCCAAAGAGATAACAGCGTTGAAATATTGGGTTGTCCAGAAAGTTCTTGTCAATTTTTAATAAAAATTCAAAGGCACATTTGAATTTTAATATATATTTATTAAATAATATAGGTAACATTTTGTTCCACAATCTTTCCACCTTTTAAGAAATGTATGCGTGTTATATATTTTCAACCATTTCGATATACTCAGACCTGTACCACTTATCAAAAATCGACATGGTTTCTCCAAACAACCCAATACTATCTTTGAGTTCGCATCTACTGCAACAGCATCTTATGAAATATTGCATTAGTTTGGTGTGGACACTTTATAGAACTTCTATTCGGTAATCGTAAAACTGCCTATTCGAGCATTTCCTTTTAATAGTCCAGTTCACAGCGTTTCATGTACAAATTTCATTTACCAACAGTGTTTACTGATTCCATATACTAACAATTCACAGTGTTCCATTTATTAACCCATCGACACGTAAAAGATGCTGTTCTCCGGAATATATGCCTTTCCATAATGTAATTTCCCAATGATTGATCGACCAATAATTTATTTATTTTTTGTATACAGTCAGTGAAACAAGTATTCGTACAGCAACCAATTTAAAATAAAATTAATAAGAAAAGAAATAAGAGGTTAACATTAAAAATAATAAACTTTAATTTATGCAAATTCTACTCTATAAGTATGTAGGAATGTTGGTTAATTATTTCTTCCCCTAAAATATATTAATAAAATAAATATATGAAGTCTTATTTTAAATTGGTTTCTGTACGAATACTTGTTACACTGACTGTATGTCTCTTACGACTTTATCGCACATAAACAAAAATTACATAGAAAGCGAAGCATAGCAAAATAATTTTATAAGGCGTAACCTCAGCGTCTTCCAAAAATTCCAGTTTTGCGTCGTCTTAAAATAAAAGTGGTTTCAAAACTGTTCGCGTTTACTTGGAAAATCGCGTCTACGCAGAGTTTACGTTGCAACGACATTGGAAGGTTAGCCGAGTATCTCAATATCGCTGGCAATTAACTTGGTTCTGAATTGTCGAGGCGAAAACTTAATTAAGATCTCGAGAAATACTTAACATATTATTATATCACATACTTTACATAATATACTAAATTTCACTTTAATTCGTACATTCTATTTTATAATTACTGTTTCACTCTGTTATCCAGCATTTTCGAAATCGTTCCCTAAATCGCCGCGACATGATTATAAGCTTACGCGATCACTTACCAGCGAGCTGTAAATTATTTATTTCTAACAAGGTTGAAAGTTTCAGGACGCGACGTCGCAGCGACTATTTCGCTGTTTCGTTATCACAGTTTGTCTCGACGTTCTACGTCGAATGGTTTTTATCCTAATTAGTGCTTGGTGCCTTCGGGGGAGACAGGTTTGCTTTAAGCGAGAAAGCAGAGGCACGTGCACGTTTCTGAATACGAAACGCGTAGAAGTATACTCCTGCTGCTATTTTGTAACGGAAATGCGCGCGGTAATGCCAAAGAACGCGGTTCTGTAATTTTATTTCTATCGGAATTCTACGCAAATCCAAACTCCCTGGCCGTGCAAATCAGTTTTCGTCGGCGTAGAATTTACCGGAGTCAACTTGATTCGTAATTTGAAAAAGCGACTGCGAGTTAACTCCTCGTCGCAGGACAAATAATTACAGTCGTTCAGAGTTTCATGTCATTTGTTCCTCGTTTCCACCGCCACACCAGCATATCTATCTAGCAATGGTTCTCTATGTTTATTTTTATACTTCGACTATTTCAACAAGTAAACAAACTGCGAGATAACTTGTAGTTGGCGTTATAGGCAACAATGCAAACTACGAGTTATCTTTTAGTTCCATTAATCTCCAGGTTAAGATGTGTTTTACATTTTGATGTTTTTAATTCAAATTGTTTATCTTTTTAATTTGTTATTTGAAATTTATAGCCAGATGAGAGTTTTGTCTATTTCTGTTTGAGCGACATAGCAGTCAGCGTTAACCTGAACTAGAACAACAATAGGTACTCGCTTTTGTCGCTGAACGACTCGACGCCACCAAAGCATGCGCGACATTTACATAGAAATCGCGCATCGATCTACGTTTTCGAAAGCACCGCGACGCGTGCAACGCGTTCCACGTGGAATTCTCAGTCGCACCGTCGCGAAGGTTAAGCAGAGTACACCTATCCCCACGATTCGTTTTTTTATATGATTCTAACTTTACATGATTTTCAAAACAATTGATTACCAAAAATAAAAATGTATGCCCCGCACGTATTTGTACAGTCATGTTTTAATACCGTTCATTTGTTAACACCGGTATTACGCCTAAAAAACGAGAATTTCCCTTTTTTCAAATACAGTGCATAACAAAAGGAGAAATACTTTCCGTTATAAGGCTTTCTAATTTTTAATATTACATTCTTGCTACAATAACCATTTCTTTCATTAGTCTAAATTTACGAACAAACTAAATAACCTAAGAGTCCTCGAATTTCTAGTTTATTGCGACTAACTTGATTTTTTCTTCTTGTTACAGGTAAGTCACGAAAACTTAACGCAGATGATTCTACAACTACTTTCCAAAGATATCTCTCTTCACAGGTATTTGTTACAATTGATCGTTATTAATAAAGAAATATTAAATTATCTCATAAGTGTGCCCCTTAATGTGACAGGTATATACAAAAATAAGTAACAATTTCTGTTACCAATCAATCAAACGTAATCTGATTTGGTTCTCTACAACTACTTTCCCTCTTTACTCTAGTTTCTCTATTATTCTAATTAGCACTTGATTACTTAACATATTTCTTTTTTAATATTATAATTATCATCCAAGAAAAAAATTTGTATCCATTCTTGCATAAAACTTGATCAAACTGCCAATCTTGATCACCAGCCAAGTTCGGCTATTCTCGCTCGGGTACAACTGAAAGGGTTAACCCTTCGCACTCGAGAGCTGACTCTCAGTCACCATTAGGTTTCACGCAGCAAATCTACGATACCCAATGTTTCTTTAGGTTTAATTTCTTTGGAGTTCCAAGTGTCGATAAAATGATTATCGGCGAGGTAAAGGTGAAATTGTTCCTAAAAATGATATGAGATAGAGTAGTAAGTACATGACGATTTCAAATTTGAAAATGATGAAGATGAAATAGTCAAGATTTTCACGTTTATTATCGAAACTGAAGAAGAAATAAATGTATTGGCAATTTTTCAAAACAGAAGGACTGAGCCACCTACGTTGAATGATTATCCGATTATACATAGTTACAGCCATTTGAAACAGGGAATACCAGCGTCGATGCTTACAATTGTCCGTAGTAAGTAGACGTAAGTAGAAACAGCCAGCAATGTGCAGACACGTTACTCGAGCCATATTTACTAGATAAAATTTCTCAATGGTCGTTGGACTTATTCTCAAATCTAGATAGCTTAGAATTCGTGGCAATAGAATGCTAAACATCCCGAGTTGCTGGCAGATACCAGAAAAAAGGCCTCGAATGCAAAAGGTTAATACTCTCTCAGGTATAACATATGTCAAGGTCAAGGCCACCGGCAACGTGTCCGCCAACTCAAACAATCACCGACATTAATTCACGTTTAGTGAGGACTCCATGTAAAATTTATTAAAAATTGATTATACACGAAATATGCGACCTCATAAGGAATCCGTGAGGTGACATTGCGACCTTCCACCGTCGAGGGATTCCCCAGCCGTGGCGTAGTCGAACGCGTCGTTGTTTTCGCGCTCTTTTCGTAGCCTCGAACTCGAACGCGAGAACGATAGCTCGCAGTCGCCTCGACGCGACGCGGCGGCGTGATCACGATCGGTCATTTTCGTCTCGACTCGGCAGATATCGCACGACACTCGTGGTTTCGTTATCCAACAAGTGTTGGGAGCGCGGGAAAAAGGTAGCGGCGCTCTAAACTTAGCTTCGTTCATAAAAGCCCCGTACCGTATGGTCGCCAGCTTGCGTAATCGTTCTGTACTTTTTAACAGTGCCCAGATGCTGATGCAGATAGCCGCGGTCCGATATCCGTCGTGATACGCGGCTTCGAAACTGTTATGTAAAGACGGTGCCTCGCAAAAAAGCGCGCTTCGCTTTGGCCCCGCTCGGAACGCTGCGATCGGTCGCAACGTTCGCGTGACGTTTCTAATCGAATGTTTCGTTACGAGAACGTTTTGCTCGAGATCGTTGGGTACCTAGTCCATGAAAATTGTCCTATTTTATTACTCTATACACTTAGAAATACGAAAGCATGACGAGTGCAACAATTTATGCTTTTCAAATTGAATTTCGCAGAATTAGTTAAAAAATGACGGAACCTGATCTAACCTTAACGTTATTTCGTGGCTCTGATTAGAAGGTCTCTATATGTAGATTTGGATAGGTTTGTAATGAAATGAAAATGAGAAATAATTCATTTCGAAGCGTTATTTTCATACAGTTATTTGAAAATAAAAGTAGTATCAATTTATTTCTAATAATGAATTATTTTGTTATTTATTGGAAAAACGAAAGAAATAATCTGAAAAATAATATGTAACATGAAGAATTTATTTTAAGGTATCATTATAAAAATTTCCTTTCAGCAATACACTTTTTTCAAAAACCTCGAGATTTTTGAATGGATCCATCTACATACATAAAAGAATGAATAAAAAAGGTAAACAAATTTTTATATAGGGAGCTCAGTTTTTGAGAAATTTTATCCAGTGAATATGGCTCGAGTAACGTGTCTGCACATTGCTGGCTGTTTCTACTTACGTCTACTTACTACGGACAATTGTAAGCATCGACGCTGGTATTCCCTGTTTCAAATGGCTGTAACTATGTATAATCGGATAATCATTCAACGTAGGTGGCTCAGTCCTTCTGTTTTGAAAAATTGCCAATACATTTATTTCTTCTTCAGTTTCGATAATAAACGTGAAAATCTTGGCTATTTCATCTTCATCATTTTCAAATTCGAAATCGTCATGTACTTACTACTCCATCTCATATCATTTTTAGGAATAATTTCAAATCATTATAAAATGAAATTAAATGTTATTTGATATAATAATTGAAATAACGTAGTTTCAAAAATGGCCAGGTCTGCATCTAACCCTTGTTTTACACGGTACTTTTTTTCCACGGATTCTAAAATAATGGATTTCTAAAAATAGAAATTGTCAAGGAGAAACATTTATGCTGCGCACATATTTGTACAGTCATATTTTAGTATCGTTCGTTTGTCTAATTACCTCTTGCTCCTTTGAATAATTTATTATATTCCGAATAGGTTTTCGTGTAACCATAAATATCGAAGTTATCTAAATAATGACGCTTATTTATCTATTTTACATCTGTATGGTACAAATTGTTTATGTAGACCAAACTTTGTTAATTAAATCAAAAAACAGAAAAAAGTAGATGAAATTGAAATGATAAACTGTACAAAACATTGATGAATGTTTTCAATAAAAGTTATACTATTTCTAAGAGTCTAGAAGTAAGAAGGAAAAGAATGTATTCTAAGAAACTAATTTGTCTCCTTTCTGAGGTGACTACCTTGTTTTTTAAGTGTGGCTGAAATCGGTGACTAGTGATTACTATTCGCTATTGATCGATTCAAAAACTTGTTTGGCCGAGTGATCGAAATCTCTGGTTGTTTACTTCAATACGCAATGAAATGCAATCAGTGATTTGGGGATATCGGTGCGTAGTATGTCAACTTTAACTTTTTCAAGGACGAATTGTTGTGTTTGAAATAAACAGAAATTCATACTGATATTGACCCACGACACTTATCTATCTCGTGACGATGTTGTGTTATATCATTCGTCAATGTTACTGTTTAATTTTATCTTTTCACAATTCTAGCGATTACTATCGTGGAAATCTCTATCTTTTAAATTCTGCGACAAGTCTAGTTATCTTTTTAAGTATTCTATAACTCGAATTGAAATACGAAAATTAATGTTACGTATATATATATACAGTGAGTCTAATTTACGTTTATGTCAGCTGATTCCCCCTTCCCGTTTTAACAAGAGTATGAACAGGGATTGTTTCCTTCTGCTGTCTTTTATAATTTATATTCTAAAGAAAACTTTCTCCCGCAATGTTATTATTCCTCGTAATACATGTTTTCTTTTCTATTACATGTATAGTTGAATATATCATTAAACTAAAGAAGACCAGAAATATGAATGGGAGAAGTGTACTATTAATCAACAAATTAAATATTTTATAGTTTTAAAATGTACTCGTTTTGTGTTACTCGCGTGAATCTAGTTTTATGAGAAGGCTAGTCTTGTTTCGTATAAAATCTTACTGACATTTGGCAAATATAATACCTACATAGTTTGCAATTTCCATTCTTATATAGTTATTGAAATAGTAATCTCTAAGGCGCTTTCAATTTTTGTTTTTTATTATTTTCATAACGTCAGTGCCACTAGTTGAGAAACACAGCACATTTCTTCTGCGCATTTCTCGGTACGTGTTTCTCGGCTAATAGCGCTGGGGTTGCTATAATGTCGATGCAAGTTTTGTTCCTTTTATTGTACAGTAGAATCAATGAAAAACCTTTACACTCGGTGTAAAACAAACCAGAATTGGATGTTTATCTGTAGGGAATAATATTTGGGACTCTTTTTAAGGTGAGATCCATGTTAAAAGCTATCAGCTCCTTTTCTAATCATAAATTTTCTTGAAAGTAAGGAACATATATGCGTTCTCGAGAAATGGGCTCAGAGAAATATTTATCAATCAATTTTTAAAAAATATGGGCTTATAGGGGATTATGAGACGAAACTTTTTTATATTTACAGCTTATTCTTAGGATGCTTAGTTTCAAAAATAAAAATTCAAAAGCTAGTTGCAAAAATTGAATTTCAGGAAAAAGGTCTTCTAAATTTTCAATTTTTATCTCTGAACTTAACGTTGTATGAATAATCTGTAAATATAAAAAAGTTTCGTTTTGTCATTCTCTATAAGGTGATATTTTTTTTTAAATTCGATTGTTCGACTGTTGTTGTTTTTTTTTTTTTTTTAACAACTGGAACAGAATCGGACCACAGAGTTTCAGGAAAAAGGTCTTTTAAGTATTTAATTTTTATTTTTGAAACTAAACGTCCTATGAATAAACTGTACATATAAAAATGTTTCGTTTCGTCGCTCTATATAAGTTAATATTTTTTTTAAATTCACACCTGTACGCGTCTTAGAATTTCCAGCAAAAGTCGTCCTGCGGTCAGAGGGTTAATTGCAACCTGAAAGAGAATGAAATTTTGCAACTTTAATTCTAGACAAATTTTCCTTCGAATAATTTATAACGGATACCAACGTTTGACTTGTACACTGAAATATTTCATCCTGTTATTCAAATTCGAATTGTTATTCAACAAGTATTCACAGTTATTCATCGTTCGAGATATTTATTTAGATAAGAATTTTGACCATTTTTGCTCCACGGTTGGCGAACTGTGCGTAACGATAAGCTCTTAAAGGTTAATTAACGCGAATTCAGTGCGTATAGAGCGACGTAAAAAATATTTTTCCAGTTCATTCGCGTAGCGCCATCGCCGAAGCATTCCAAGTACGCGCAACGTTTTAATATTGCCTGATAAATACGGTCCGGCTTCTATTGCGTCTTAGAGTAGAGTTATAAGGATAACCTATGATCCGTGAGTAGTATAGCAATTCTCCTGCGCAGACTGCAGATCATGCATGCGTAATTGCGAATTATCGCTTCATCGGCTTGCGCAACGATTACATTCGCGGCCACAGAATTCAGACAGGGGACTAACTAATTCGTATATCCAGATATTCGAATTTTGATCATTTTTGCTCTACTGTTGGCGAACTGTACGTAACGGTAAGCTCTTAAAGGCCAATTAATACGAATTCAGTGCATATAGAGCGGCGTAAAAACCGCCAGATATTAGACTGTAACAAATATCCGAATATTAGAGTCACAAATATTCGAATACCATCAAAACAGTGTCAAATAGTCGAATAGTAGTAATAATATTATTACAGGAACTCGAATAGCAATTGTTCTTATATCTAGAATTGAACTATAAAAAAACCATTCACAACGAACAGAAAGTTTATCAGTTATACATGACTAAAATACATTTCTCTTTACAAAAAATAAAAACTCAATAAATATCACTTTATTTTGTATTTTATCCATAAAATAGATTGCTTTAGATGTCAAGATCAATTACTTGTTTCTTTAACTAAAACAGGTTCCGTAGTTGAGTACAAATATTCCGAAATTGGAAAAATTTCTTTCGCTCTACACTGACATCGGTTTTAAATTATACAATTGTTATCCTATTCAGAACGCAGGTCTGAGTGCGAGAAACGAATAAAATCTTTCGGACGTGAAACGCGTGATCGTCAGATTTTAAAAAAGACATTTTCTTTTCTCAATTGAACTCTGTGCGAATAAAATTGCAAGCAGTAGACGCGACGTAAAATAAAACCATTTAAAAAAAAAAAAATTGTTGCAAATAAATTGCGGGGGAAAAGTTCAAGTTGTTTGTTTTCTTTTTTACCATGAGTTTTATTGCGACGAGTTTGAAAATAACCGTGCTCCATGAACGGTAGGGTGAGCGTAATTTATTTCGTAACGTGAGACTCTAGTGTGCTTGTACGCGCACAATAATATTGTCGATCAATGAATGGACATTCACGTAATTTCATCCCGTAAACAAGTTCCAAGCAGTTCAGTCACCCTCGGAATGTTATGATGTTTATATTAATATATCGATACGTATAATTATGTACATAAACTTGGATGACTCTGTGCGATGGAAAGAAGGGTGAGCATTTCGGGAAATGTTTTGCGTATTTCGTGCAAAATAATTCCAGGATTTGCATAATGTGATCAGAAAAAAACGTCGAATTCGTCAGGAATCTTCTAAAGCATTAAATTGTAGCATAAAACATTAAATTAATTGTAAATTAAAATATTCTTCAATATTATATGATAAACTTTTACATAATTATTTTATCGTTTTAAATTAAGACAAATGCTGTAGAAATTAATATACGTATGCAATAATTCGTACACAAATATAGATCATGAATGATAATTCTATATAGCTGCCATGTGACATTTAACTTTTTAATTTTTGTACATACTTTACTATTATACATGTATACGTGAAGATGTACTCAATATGAAGAATTGTATGTAAGCAATTAATTTGTTTAGTTCATATATGTCTTGATAACTTTAATTATTAACATTTAATAATGCACTAAAATATATAATAAAATTTATATTATAAAATGGATCCAGAAAGGTGTTGAAACGTTTAACTTTAAATAAAATTTATTTAAATCGATACTATCTCATGTGACTTCTTAAAAATATGTAAAGTTTGACGGAGTGAAGTCCAGACTGTAAATCGTCTGTTCTCCTGGTGTGTTTTAAAAATTGCCATGGTTTAATTACCTTTAAGTACCGTGTCCATTTTATACTGTTCACCGTTGCATGCATAATTAACGTAATCGTAAAACATGCATCATCATCCTCACGTAATCCCTCCACGCATTACCTTTTTTTTGTCCTCGGCATTGAGCGTACGTGGATAACGGAAAAAGACTTCGCTCGCATTCGTGATGTATGAAACTCGCATTTGCGTAGCGATGGTCGTGTCAAACAATTTTGATTTGCACCGACAGACTTAAAAATCGTGAAAGCTTACGTTATCGCGTGAAATCTCAACTCTGTGCAATATGTCAAATATCGAACCGTATATAAATCGAACAAATGCATTGTTTACATGCGTATTTGGAATTGAATAAATGCATCAGGTACACGTATGTAACGTAGGAAGTTATGTAAGAAATTTAAGAAAGAAAATGGCACGTAGTCACATGGCAGCCATAGAGAATTATGACTCTATATCTATATTTGTATACAGACTATTATACAATTTATTAAAATACAATTACTATAATTAAAATATACGAAACGTTCAACTTAATGGAGTATACAATATATGGAATTTGAAAAAAGTATACATAATGTATGGTTGAATTTGTAATTGAATTTTGATGAATAGTTATAGTTTATTTGGATTTATGCAGATACGTAAAATTACGCATACTCTCGAAAAGACAGGACACACAAGTATGTATTTTCACGTATTTAATTTCAATGCATTTAACACGTTGACTGGCAGACCAGTAGACTTGGAAATATCTACTGGAATCAGATTTTGTTTACAGACCATTGGAAACTACATAATCAAACGTTTATTGTGCTGTTTATTTTTGTAACTTCGTCGGAATTCAAGAATTTCATTCAAATTTATTTTCTTTAACACTTGACTTTCAGAATTAATTGTTCTAGTTCTTCAGTGAAAAGCTCTCTCACCCATATATGGGTGACGTGGCGAATGTATTAAAGAAATTAATAGGGCTTCAATTAAAGAAGTAGCATAGACATGTACGTGTTTGGCCTGACACTGTTTACGATAATATTGAATCACACAAATTGCTTTGAAATTTGGTTTTACAACTATATGTGCTCTCTTGGAACGTGTGATTGAGGGAAGATTAGAAATTGTATAATTTTTTCTTTATAAATAAATGACGAGTTTACATTCGAAATTCACAGAATTAATTTCAACACTTAATAAAATAAAAGACTACTCCCTTAAGGGGTTACACTATATTGATCGTTTCGAAAAATCAAATTATTTTTGCTTAAAGTACTCTCTATATATACGAAAAATAGAGAGTACGACGTTCTACTAAATCGTCTGGCGAGCCGTCATTTTTCTAAAAAGTGAAAAAAATAAAAAATGATTTTCTAGTTGAATACTTGTACGATATATCGATGTACTTTAATTTAAATAAACTCTTGTTATCGCTTCATAAAAAATTCTTGAAGTAGCCTGAAAATTGGGATCGGCAAAGTGGTGTAACCACTTATCTCATTCACTGACAACTACGAGATGTCTCGCAGTTCAAATTGATTGCTGTTACTCAAGGGATAAGTTTATAGCCTTTTGTGTCACGAATTATTGCAAAAAAAGATCGTAAATTTTCTTTTTAAAACAACAAATTTAATATCACGTTTTGTTATCAAAATAATAACCTAGATTACACATCTGCATTAAATCTTGATGCCCAAAGCAAAACTCTTTAAATTTGCCTGACACTGTATAAATTAACAGCGTTATACAGGAGTCTAACTGTAGGCATTGCATTGTTTTGTTTAGTATAGTTTCGGTTAGGTTCCTAGGGTTTGGCTCGCTGCACACCGCGGGCCGCGGTGGCTGGAGAACGGATCGCCTCGCCATAAAAGTGGCCAAAAGCGCGTCGAAGATCGTCCGCGATGAAGATGGCGCGGGGGCTCGATTCTGATTCCGTTCCTTTCTCGCGTACCCACCTTGCGCCAAGCTATTTTCGACGATACGAGTACAGAAAAGTAAGGGGACCGAGTCCGAGAGAGGTTGAGCGTGTTCCGAAAATAAACGACGAGCCCATCGAGCAGCATTTTATGCGTTGCCACGACTTGGGAGGGGCAGGGGGAGCGGTAAGGTCGAGCGTGCTTTCAAACGTTACGTTGCATCGCGACCAGAGCTTGCCCCGAAAGCGCAAATTAGCTACGTTTCGTCGCCCAGGTTGACCAAATACTTAATTACCTGAATAAAGGCTTAATTACCTGCCGCACGCTAGTAGACGATGCTCGATCGCGAGGTATAAATCGTTTTCCCGTTTAGACGTCGCGTCGTTGAGTGTGATTCTGTCCTCACAGGTTAGATTGTTCGACGTCATTCTACTC
The DNA here is from genome assembly GCF_026283585.1 of Hylaeus volcanicus. Classification (NCBI taxonomy): domain Eukaryota; kingdom Metazoa; phylum Arthropoda; class Insecta; order Hymenoptera; family Colletidae; genus Hylaeus; species Hylaeus volcanicus. The sequence goes on along the minus strand of NC_071979.1, from coordinate 13,269,590 downwards.
GATTGAAAATGAACCGCGATAAGCTGTTTTTCCGTCATGTACTTCTTCGTTATTTCGACACGAATAAAACGGCAATTGAAACGCCTCGCGTATTGTTCAGTGTTTGGTGATGAAGCTCCATCAAAAACGAACATGCAGAGTTTGATTTAAACGCTTTCGGAGCGATGATTTTGCGACGAAAATGCGACGATGTTGAGCTACGAGAATTGCTCGATGAGAATCCACCTTGGTCATCTACCCAGCTATTATAATTATCGAGTCTAACTTGTTTTGTTTTAACATTGTTTCTTTATACTACATACAGTTTACTATTTTCATCACATTTCTTCGAAGGGTTGAACTGTAATAATACATGGTATAAGGAGTCTCAAGGAAAATCATCGCATCTAAGAGGAACGATAAGATACACGGAACCATGAACGCTTGGAAATAACACTTCACGGTATTAGTGCAACTGTAAAAATATCTAATCGTAAAAAGACGTATTCATCCCGAGGCCACCTGGTAGTTGTTGACACGGTAAATTATCGAAATATCAGTCGTCCTACATGCAATCGCGCAAATAGCCATTGGATCACAAACCAGGAACTGGAAACCTCAAATACGATTACTTTATGCTCATAGAATCTTGTTTTTCTCGTTTTGTAAGTTCTGTTGTCCAGCTAAGTTTACACTCTAAGTTCCGAAGTACACCTTGTATTAAGTGGCAAACGGTAGGAACATGTAAACGCGAATGTTTTGAAAATATATGTTTGAAGCAAGTGGAGTAAGTGTAATTCTAAGGAGAGTAAAATATCTTATTGCTTGAAATAATCAGAATGAAATTTGATTACTAACTTTAAAGCAAAAAAATAATCATCAATACGATTTCGATTTAAGGCAGTCGAAAAAATGCAGAAAGATTTCACGTGAAGGTTTAGGTGTTGATTTTATCAGAGTATCTTAAAATACATTTGTTCATTGATAAAATTTATAAGAAATCAAATGAAAATAAAAAGTAAATACCGATAACGGGTTTCATTGAAACAAGGCTGTCGACGTCTTCGGTAAACGAAGTAAAAAAAGAAACTGATCGGAGAGGATAATAAAGAAAATGATATTAGTAGATAATAAAAAATAAGATAATAAAGATAATAAAGATAATAAAGAAAATGATATTAGTAGCTGACTTTGGTAATAGGTAAAATGCAGGTGATAGATGTGAATCATTCTTATTTTGAGTAGCTCGATGAAGGTCCTCTTTTGAAGCAATTCTTATTTTGATTAAAAATGAGTTGTAAAATAGGGGCAATTATTAACACTTTGATTGCCACACTAATACTCTTGAAAATTTCTACTGTGTTTAAATTTTGTTTACAGACTACTGGAAACTACATAATCAAACATTTATTGTGGTATATATTTTCGTGTCGTTATCGAAATTCAAGAATTTCATTGAAATTCATTTTCTTTGACACTTAACTTGTAGAATCAATTTTTTGAGCTCTTCAGTGAAAAGCACTGTCACCCATATATGGGTGACGTGGCGATCAACGTGTTAAATACTAATTACAAATTGTGAAATGATACTTACAATTGTTTAAAATATATAGTAATCTCCGACAACGTCATTTGTAATTATTAAGGAACATTTTGTAGAAAACAACATTAACTGTTCATTGTAGTATGTTTAATAATTGATCTTATTGTTGCACGTATAGATTATTTTAATTTGAATTAAAGCATTCTTTCCGAAAATAATGTTTTCAGGCTAACTACTTTGAGATCATTTTTCTATTACGGAGGGTTTTGTTGTCCGAAGAGGATTGTACAGAATTTTATTTTTCAATAAGACACAAATAGTATGAAATATATCCAATTTTTTAATTTTAAGCGAAATTTCACGACACACAATTAAACCTGAAAAATAAAGTTTATTACTAAAAGCCCCTTTTGATAAACCCTTTACATTTACATAAATCTTGGAGCATTTCAGGTATGAAAATGTTACATAATGAATATAAAAGTGAATCGTTCACGTCATATTGGGAAATCAAGACTGGAACCTTGGAAATTATCTCTCCAATATCTACGTAAATGTTAATCTTGATTTACGAGATTTCGATTTACACGGAACTTTTACGTGGCCAATCTAGCGTGTAAATCATGGAGTTAGGTATATCTGATTTTAATGAAGCGCTAGAAATTTCATAATGCCTTTGATGACGCCTACTTGTACATCTTAACGAGTTCCACACACGCGATGCACGAAAGGTTACTCGTTACGAGTCGACGATACAGTTGCATAAAGTAGGCAATGGCGTAGCATCTTCATTCAACCGTTTTACCGATTCTCGAAGATACGCAATCGGTGATTGTCGTTTCATTACGCAACGAACGAATTTCAACGCGTTAATCTGTCGTTAATGCGTTGAACGCCACGTTACGCATATATGGCTGACATAGATTTTCACAGAGGTACTCAACAAATTCGACGTTATAAACGATGCAAAGTATAACCCTTTGCACTCGAATGTCCCCTCTGAGGGGACATCGTAAGTCCAGCAAACTTTGTTAGTAATTACACAGGATAAACTTACACAAGCGCAAAAATGCATATTCCTTAAAAGTTTCCATTCAAATAACACGAAAGAACAAATCAATATATACATTATATACAGTACGATACACAATTTTACAGTCACCCATATTTTTGGTTATAAATTCGCCATTCCTTTATGAAATCGTTAGTAATTTTGAGTTTTATTAGCTTATACTAATACATTACTATTCACTAAGTTTGAAAAGAATTCGTTGAGTTTTACAGGACTTTTAAATATTTTTTGAAAATTTGGCGTGATCAATTTTTTATTTTACGATCACTTTATAAAATGAATACTATTTAGATAAAAAGACATTTTTATTGAAAACAACTGAATATAACACAAAAGGATAGTAATTAGTAACATTTTCCTTAGTTTTTAACACGTTTTCCATTCGTTTCGACATTGGATTAATTAACTTGTTTAAGGTATTATGCTCGATGAATAGATTACTATTAATGACCTTTCAATGCATATGTGTGACTGTTTCACACATTACCATACATTAGAATAGTATAGAATAGTAAAGAATTTATACTTTTAGCATAAATATGTTCCTCGATGTTTGAAGATTTGTATAAGCCAAGTATCGTTACAGTAAATTACATGCTTTTTAAGTTACATTAGTTAATACGACGTGATTCCTGTTTGCACATTCTTTAACGAAATGGCTCCGAGTGCAAAAGGTTAATTGCAAATGCTAAAAAACAAGATTTAAACCATATAGTTTACAGTGTTTACACATACATACATATATGCATATGCCTTCGTAGCATTTAGGGTTCAAGAAGGTAACATTTCATAACGAACAAATAAGATTTTAACAGTTTTATCGAACGAACTGTACAGACTATAACTGCAGTCGTTCATGTATCTCCAAGGATAAAGTTTATCAGAATATTTTCGACCGGGAGCGTCATCTAATACACCCGCTTCCTCATAGAACTCTTGCAATGTAACAATTTCATTTTTCCATGCTGGATTTGTTATAATACCTGCTTCAAACACGACAGATCATTGATAAGTATTAGATCGTCCTAAAAGTTAATCTGACATATATATATGTACTTCTACTACTCAAATTAATATATAAAACATACTCTTAACTGTTATAAAGAAAGGTAATCGCTCTCGTTTTATAGTATTTTCTCACGTTTCTAACATAGTAGTTATACCGTCACTATATAAAATTTCTGTAATTTTTGTATTACATATTGACAGAGTCTTTAGCACGAAATTATGAGATGTAAGTAGGACCTAAGTAGGAATTATGAGATTCCAATTTAAAATAAATAGGTATGGTCAAAAATGGAAATAGCATCTTGAAAGCCACAATTTGTTGAGTCTACTACAATACGAAGGTAAAAAATATACAAATATATAAATGATTGATATAATCAAGGGGTGGCGATTAGTGGATATATTTCGATTATTGGGCAATTATTCCAAAATATTGTACACAATTTTTAGAAAAGACGAGCTACGGCAAACCTGATATGCGGGTGTATGTCAGGCCGAAATATATTGGAACAGTATCCTTTGAAGGAAAGCAGCGTATCTAAAAGAAACGCGCTATATTTCTATTAGGTATTCCAGTTTCGATATCGTCTCATATGTCACGCCGATGACTCTGTTTTCTTGCGACATGTGTAACGTACAGCATGCACGTTCTACATACTGTTGTGTTTCTCTCGTGCCTCAAAATTGAACAATATATTCATCTCTAGCTAGCCTGAAATTTATTCAGCCTCGCTTAAACGTCCCCGAAATTTTCTTTCCGCGGTACAACTTCGTCATACTCTGATGCTTTTCATTTGAATCTGGAATTCTTCCTGAACCGATTGCCACCTGGAACAAAAATAATTGTGGAAGATCTATTCCGACTCCTCTGATAATATACTATGTATTAGTTTAAATTCTGTAGGAGATCCGTAGATTGACTTAAACGACGAAAACAAAAATACTTACTCTAACACCAATCGAAACATTGTTCTTTTTTTAAGTCTTTGATTAAAACTCGATTATTTTATCGAAGTTATTTTTGTAGCTGATGTCTAACCCGTACAGGATAGTTTGTTAGTTTGTTATGGTCGGTAATGCATGACTTTGCCATTGTTATTTTGTGACTTCCTGTGGACGTTTTTAAGTGTCGTATTCTATAGTACAAAATTATCTTAATGATTTTGATTCATAATTTCAGATTTTAAATGAAACTACAGGGCTACGCTATCAGGTGTGTTTTGTTAATCAAACCAAGGTTATTGTTCGCACAAAACCTTCATTCATAATGAATGTTCTGGAACATGTTGGTTTACATTTAAATTAATTTAAACTTAAGTTAACTTTCAATATATACTTTATTTATCGAATCCCAAATCATTCGAATTGACTGAATCGTCTGCTACCTGGAACGACAATAATTATGGAAGATCTATTCACGACTGCTCCGATAATATACTACGTATTAGTATAAATTAAATGTCCAATAATTACATCTTCTGTAAGAGATCCGTCGATTGAATTAAACGACGAGAACAAAAATACTTGCTCTAACACCAATCGAAACATTGTTCTTTTTTTAAGTCTTTAATTAAAACTCGATCATTTTATCGAAATTATTTTTGTAGCTGATGTCTAACGCGTATAGGATAGTTTGTTAGAGATAGAACGACTAATCCTTTTCTATGTCATTGAAGGCACAGAAAAATGCTTAAAATACGAGTGTCGATAATTTTATCTAAAAGGCGGCGCTTTTTCCAAGGTAGTCTGGGTCAGTGTTATTACCTTGAAGTTCGACACGCATATAAAGTAATTATTACTTTAACGTTCAAACCGAAATAAACTAGATGTAGATAGTTGTAACGGTTGATTGTTTTACCGCTTACAAAAGCGCAAACTTCGCTGTAAAAGATTCTCTGTTTATTCCTTCGTTTAAATGTTGTAATCTTTTATGGTTTTCGTAACCTTTTATACATGTTCATTTAAACGATAATTACACTTGTGTAAAATACAAATCGTTTGGATTTATTCGTTTGGCATGACCGAAACAAGAGTGGTCATTTCAATGAGACATTAATTTCTTTAAATAAACTCATATTGAATTATTAATTAACTATTTATCAATCGAATCCACGACGTTTTCGTCCTTATCCGCTAGCCCTCTTCGACGTATGAGAAATAAATTTTCTTGTTGATTTGTATAAAAAAATCCTCGATAAGGTTCAGAACGTTTTGACATTGATTAATGAATGTTTGATTAACTATCCGGTATGAGTCTGTGCGACGGCGTGTTACGTCAACAAAATCAATTACGTTCACTTGAAAAAAAATTTGTGTAGCTTGGCGAAACATAACGTTTGAAATTGATGTACCTAATAATCCTCTCAACAGAAAATCTCAAATATCATTGAATTTTTCGAGCTTCGAACGTGACAGACTCTACAAGCATTTAACGTCAATTTGCGTGTTACTACAGTTTATGTATGGAACGCGTAATGAAAAAATAACCCTAAAAGTGCTTAATAGTTTCTCATTCCTTTTTCATTCCTCCTTGTATATCTATTAACATCGAGTAATAACGTAATTCAATATAAACTCTTGCTGAAACAATTATGCAAACCTAAACACTTTAAAGATGTGAGACTGAAAAAGAAACAACTTCCAGTAGGATAATTATTTCTTAATATTCGAACAAGATTTTCAGAAATTTACTGTCTGAAATTTACAAAGTACACGTATAAAGTGAGCTATTATTTAAAAAAAAGGCAAAGAAGAGAAGCTTGCGAACCTCAAAATTCTTATTTAAGTCTTTGTGGCACACGGTTATATAAAAAAAAAAAAATAAAATTCAAGCTGCACAGAAGAACAGTGTCAACAAGTTGCTAACGCGTTTTGGATTGTATACATTTCTGATTCCACTTATTTTACTTTTAGCGTTAGTTCATGGTATTGTCACACGAATGAAAAATTTTAAATAAAATAGTAAAGCTAAGCAAGAGGTGGGATAGTTTTTAACTAACTAGCTTCAACTAACTTCAAGGAGTTGAATGAAACTTTGTAAAACATATTGAAGTATACAAAGAACAAATTTTTTTCTTCTTATAATCCTGTAACGTAACATTTATTTTTATATCGAAAGATATTACCATATTTAGCAGCCGATGAGTTCGCTATTTCTCGTGACGCAGAATGGTTCGTCGAATTTTGGGAAATGCGAAACGGCTGGTAGAACTTCCGCCAATGCAATCGCACACTCGCAAAAAAGAAGTCAAGGGTCAAGCGTGTCGCGATGCGCGCATCGCTAAACGCGATTCGCTGACATGACGCGGAACGTACTTAGGTATTTACGTAGCCGCGCAAACATATTTTCAAATTCTCTTGGAAACGCGAGTACGGTCCAGATAAATATGTGCGTATTTACCGTTGTAACGTAAGTCTACGACGTGACGGACCTACATCATTTGATTTGGTCGTTTTAAATTCAGCACGCCTAATCCCCGATTTACGAATCGCTCAACTCGCACGATTTCGGACCAACAAGCTCGACAAAAGATGAACATAGATTTTGTTTTGAGCCAGTAGGCTTCCGTTTAATGTGGCATTTTAAAATATACAGAGTGTCTCCCAATTGGCGGTACAAGCGAGAGGGGGTGATTCTACGTAAAAAATTGAACCGACAAATGTAAAATAAAATTTGTTCATACAACGTTTTATTTTCGAAAAAAATAAGTTTGAAAATTTGTCGAGTACGCGTACACTTGGACCAGCTTCAGCTCGACGGATTTCATTGTAGATCGTAACCATAAGAAGAAAGTAAAATCGATGTAAGAGATATCATCATGTTGACAATATTTGAAAGGATTGTAAGAAGCACGAGGTGCTCTCCTACTCGGAACAGTAAAACAGTAAAATCCGTCGAACTGAAGCTAAATCAAGTATACGCGCCCCCACAAATTTTCAACTTATTTTTTTCGAAAATAAAGCGTCATATGACGACATTTTATTCTACATTTTCGATTCAATTTTTGACGTGGAAGCACCATGTATTCGCTTGTAGCACCAATTACGGGACACCCTTTATATTCATTGTAATGGAAAGGATAAATTGCACACGTGAACCCAACCTTCTTACCAAAATTCAATCTGTTTGATTCAATATGTTGTTCTGATGAGTAAAAAATAGTCTGGCGGAAACGAAACGAAGATTAAAAAATTCAAAATTTTTTTTTACAAACGTTTGCCCATGAATGCCCCATTGGAATTTTCGTTTGATTCTTTTTAGTTTAAAAATTATAAGCAACTAAATTATAGGGAGGCCAACTTCACGTTGGCAAATTTGAATTGCTTATAATTTTTAAACTAAAAAGGGGCAAATGAAAATTCCATGTGAGAAAAAAAGAAATTGTTTTTTTTAAAAGCCACGTTCGACAAGACTTCTTGAGGAAGAAGAGCATTGATTCTGAAATATAGAATTCAAAACGCATTTAATTATTTTTGCGTTTTACATTTCTCTGATTTCAACGTGTATGGATTATTTTTAAGATGGTTTCGTATTGTCATTTGGGGAAAAAGAGCACACGATACCCTTGTCAAAGTTCAAAAGTCAAAGTCATGCATTTTAGATAATTCACGATTCTCTGCTACGCCCGAGGAACATAATTTCTCGGCACACTAATTATGAAAATGATTTTCAGGTGTATGATCGAGTTCTTACTATCGAAGCGAATAGTGTAATCTGTTTCTGTTACTATAAATAATAAAGCCTTCTTCAATTAAATAATGGATTCTCCAAAAGAGACTCGAGGGTTTTGTTTTCATGTAAATTGTTATTAAGGAACGAAATCCTAGAACAATTTTTAAATACTCTTCCTACAAAGTTATCATTATCTTTACACAAAACTTTAATTTAGGATCTGGAATATATTGGTCTACATTTAGATGAACTTTTGCGCTAGAAATATGTCAATAAACATCATTCTATACTGTTGATAATAAAACTTAAAATGTGAAGTAAATAATAGTACGTTTCAGACTGTGGAATGAAGAAACAGTCATCCTTTAATTTCTTCGCGTACAATCTTTTTTAACGTGGTTAAAAAAAAATTCATCAGATTGATATTGCTCACAGATCCTCAATTGGGTTCAAATTGGAAGTATAGGGTAGTAATTGACCTACACAGGTCAATTTAAGAAACATAAATTGAAGACTAATATGTAAAGAAACGATATGCATACACTCCTGTTCATAAGTATATGGACATGGACACCTACCATGTTTGATGAATAATTTACATACGAATTTATATATTTATATAAATTCTGTTTGAGTTGTATATTTAGTAACATTTAGTAATAGTATGTGATATAATATTTTAGTTTTGAACAGCATATTAAATCTCATTGAGAAACTACATATATGTTTGTTTAGATAGGATGGTTCAGACAAAATCTCCAACATCTGGAAAGCGTTTATGGTGAGATATTACAAAATAAATGGAATAATATTACTTCGTGGACAGCGAATAAATTGTTAGTTAGGATGCCAAGATTTGTTAAAGAAATTTTAAGAGCACATGGCGGATACATTAAGGGGGGAAATAGGTTTAGGACTACGTTTTATTCGTGATTTGCATGCATTTTTTTAGTAAGAAAAGAATGTAATTTAATGAAACTTTGAGAACATTTTATACATATAATCAAGTAAATATTGTAATTTGTTTGATGTATTTGTAAATCGTAGCTGTTTTGCGTGCATTCTGGAGACCACAGTTTTCATCTGAAATTAATGGGGATTTAAATTTACTTTGAAGACATGTCTTTCTTCTATATGAACCTAAATTCCCCCCTAAAAATGGAATATTCCATTTTTACAGGTGTTTGAACGAAAGAGCCTAATTTTTTGTCATTTTTGTACAACGTTTTTTTGGAATAAAAAGATACTTCAAACAATGATATTGTTTCGAATGAAAAGAAAATTGAATTGTATTTATTATTATTACTGGTAAAATATTCAATAAACTATTCATAAAATATATTCTCTAATGCAACACAGACTAAATTCAGAAACATTCTACTATTCGCAGTAATATTCATTAACATCTGGAGGGATAAATTACTGTATCACAAATAAACTAAAATTCATTTTAATGTTTATGTATGACACCCATCAATATTGTGACGGTGTCGTCATATCGTGTCGTTAAAAAATTTAATTTTCAATATTTTTTTACGCTTCTAATGACTATTTCCACGCGATTGTGCTATATACAGAAAAACTCAGACACTAAGCATACACGTATGAGCCAGTATCCCTCAAGAAATTCATAGATTTATAATTTTTTTAAATATCTATTCTAATGGGAGAAATGTCGACATATTTATGAGCGAAAGTGTACATATGTGTAAATTGTTTCTTGATCGATTTTAACGTGTAACGATGAAAGCATCTACGCGTTGCGAATGAGAACGCCTTCCCATGCGGTAGTTATAAAATTTGGGCAGACAAGTGTTAAAACCGTCATATCGTTGCGTTATAAACGTTATCTTCGCGTCGATAATCTGTCTGGATATTTGACTTCGGTTAATACAATTTTAAGGCAAATAATTATTAACGAGCAGAAGAAGCGAGCCTCCAGAATGGATGTCTGCATATCTCGCGGCTTGTTTCGTTACTTTAATGTAATTTTTGTGACGAGACGCGAGAGTTATCGGCGCGGCGTTATCGGCGTTTTATCATTGCGCTCTGTTTGACGTGGCTTATTGCTCACGGCGCACATACAATGACGGGCCGTGTAGATTGCAATGGTTATTAAAATGATACAACAGAGAGAATTTGTAGCGTTTCGGCGATACAACGATACACTTGTGCGTTACAATCGTGCCAGCATATGTGACCGCGCGAACATTATTATTAACTATTTCCGATAAAATAACATATTAGGACTCGCTGCGAGTGATTAGCACTCGACGGAGTTGCATAATGTGCGGAAAGCATTCCAACTCCGATTAGAAACGTTATCGAACCACGAATTGTTGTAACTAAATTAACATGGTCCGTACTAGACGAAGTTTTTATAGAGTTTCATTCGTCGAGACCACAAATACATACAATGGCTATTTTTCGAGAAAACTAGACGAAATTATCTATACTTGTTGATCCAGCGACCTCATGGACGAAGTTAAAAAGACGTTCGAAATATACGGGTCAAATTGACTGGGTTAGTATACTGTGGATCATAGCTATAACATCATCTATTATTCTTAACCCTTAGAAGCCTGATTTTCCAAATTAAATTTAAAAAAATATCAATGTATTTATTATTTGAACAATTGTGACAGCTGACGTTTATTTTTGTAACTTTTGTTCAAAAGAACATTACGCAATGGTAACATACATATAGCCAAATATTAAAAACAAACCAATTGCAAGTGTACAATTCGATATAAAGGTCCGGCATCAAATTTGAAACTTTGGCCATTTAAGGGTTAAACGTTTCGGACTTAAGCCGGTGTTGAATAAAATCGTATGAATTGAACCTGTCTGGACCATCGAGATTGAATTTTTTTCATCTGAAAATATTATGTTAAAATCAATAAAGGAGGGTCAAATTACTTTAAGTCCCAAAAAAATGCTTCAGCGTCTAAAATTAATTCACGTTTTCAACCGACTTCGAAAAAGGAGGGAGTTACTCAATTCGACATGTATATTTTTTTTATTTTTTTTTTTTTTTAAGTGTATGTTCTCCGATTTCGCCGAGATGACTTGACCAATCGGGATGAAACCTGTTGCATCTTGTAGAGTATGTCTCCCCGGTGGTCCCGTTCTCGAGACATTTTATCATTTCTCATTTTTTACCCGTTTTTTTTGTTGTTGCAAAAAACCGAAAACTTTTGTACTGCTTCTTACTCCTAGACGGATGGACCAATCGGATTGAAACATTTTGCATCCGGTAGGACATCGTTGCCACTTAATCTCATAAAAAAACATTTGGACTTGTTTTATTTTTTACCACTTTATACCACTTTTTATTGCAAAAAGAGTACTATTTCACGTCTGTACGTAACACAAAAACCCACTTAGACAGTACTTCACGTAGACAGTATACATGTACACATTAACAGCATTCAATAGTAATTCAAATAAAATTAATTCAATTAAAATTAACCCAAGCAGGAATTAAAAATTGTTAATTTTGCGCCATCTACGAAAAGGTTAATATATTATTTAATAGAATTTGATATTGATTTAATTTGTTCCTTTTCGTTTACCAAACTCTTGTAAATTCTGAGGTTGGGTCTATTCATCGAATCGAAATATTAATTTAACGTAATAAATTGCTTATGCGAGACTGATCAGTCGTTTCAAATATATGAAATAAATAAATATAAAATAAATATAGTAATGCAAAACCATAAATATTAGTATTCCCCTCATTGTTATATATTTTCAAAAATATATTGTAAATATAATCGAAAAAAATAACAATTAGCCAGAAACGTTCTAATTTATTTTTGCTTGTAAATGCCACGTTTAGATCAAACATATATGGTTGAAGTATTCACATACCCATCGTTTTTATCGCGCCATGTTGTATCGAGATAGAGCTCGACCCATAGATGCAAGGGTCACTCGATCATAGTAGCTCCCGATGATATGTAAATCGCGCGACATTATCATCCAGAGATGACAACTACGACAGCTAAAAGTAGAATAAAGTCGTGTTCCATGATTTACCTTACGATAGGCATCAGCTCCACGTTAGTGTTTTTTTTTTTACAAGTTTGAAAACATACCGCACTTGAAAATATTATAAATTCATGTTACAAAAACAGCAAATAACGTACAAGAAACAGACTGACAAAAGAAAGATAACGAGGAAAGACCGATCATGAAAAAAGAAATAAGCATCTGTCATTAAACGTCATTCATCGGCAATCTTTGCAATTACGATTTTGTAACAAATGTTTTCTCATTTAAATACTATTTATCCATGTTGAATAGTCACTGAAATAGAAGTATCTACAAGTTTATGTATATTCAATACATTCCGGTTATGTAGATAAGAATGTTCCATATTTTGTTCCACATACTGATTATCAATCATGCTAGTTTTTGGCGTTTTTCTTTTGTGCTTTCAATTTTATTCGCACTCACAATTTGTACTACGACCATATGTATAGTATAGAATAATATAGAAAACATATATAATGTATGTTGAACATATTCCACAATTATTATAATAATATTGTTATTTCATTTTGGATGAGTTTGCATACCTTTTGGTTATGCTTACTATGTATTTATTACATTAGTTTATATTATAAATTGACAAAATCCGTAGTCTAGTAGTCACCTTGTATTTATAATTCAAAAATCAAATATATATGTTAAATTAAAAACCAAAATTCTAAAGCCGCCTGTAGACAACCCTTTAGAATGTATTTGTATCCGGATAACGGTGAAGAACATTGCAATTATTCAAGGGATAAATTTATAGCCTTTTCAATTTCGAATTATTGGAACAGAAGGTCGTAAATTTTCTTTTTAAAACAGCAAATTTAATATCACTTTTTATTATTAAAATAATAACCTAGATTACACATCTGTATTAAATCTAGGCATCCAAGGTAAAACGCTTTAAACTTGCCTATCAGTTTATGGGTTAAATGGATTTACCATAAAAGTGAAACGACGTAAAAATAGTATAAATGAAATCGGAGTACGAAAGAGTATCGCATAAATCAAGGGACCAGTGTATTAGAAGCCAAGTAAATTCTAGCTGGGCACTGACCTCGTCGGAGCAAGGTCCAAGGTCACGAGAAGTCAAACTCAAAGTACGTGGCTTCTATGAGGGCACCGACGTCCTTGGATTCTCGGCCCTTCATGCAATTTACATTCGACTCGTAACCCGCCACCGAAGGCCATATGAATATCCGGCACTGACGAGCCTAATGCCAAGGAACTTTGTTCTCCGTCGCGGACTCGAGAAAAGGAAACGAGCAACGAGGAATAAATACAGTACCATTAACGAGATATGTTCCTCCGATGACCGATAACGACACGTGCGCGCGAAATTAATGAAAGAATTCCCAACAAACAATGAGAGTCTAGCCATTTCCTTACCCGATGACACACACCAACGTGCCAATGTATTCTCGGACTTCCTATCGAACACGTTAACGAGCAAGACGCGCATCTTGCAAGGCTGATTTCAAAATATCCTACAAACTCGGTCTAGTCTTCGGCAAGGTTGAAGCTTAGTCAAGTACTCGAAAAAATAAGCTCGCGAGTGTAAAATACTAAGAACCACTGTCTGCCAATCGCATCGCAGAGGTTATTTATTTATTATAACATCTCAACCTTTGAGCCGTATATGTATTATGTACAATTATAATTTTAAGCAAGTCCAGATATAATAAATTGTCTACGTTTATTTCGATATTATAATCAATTTCGTTTAATTTTCTATGTATGATTTTCTTTAAGATTCTTGAGTATGAAAAGAATTGTATTCAAATTCCCAATTGTTCGAGTTAATTTCAATACTAAATTTCCATTACAAAAGTTTAGTACCTAGAATTAAAATATACTATTGTTCTTATACGTTTTCGAGATCAAACAATTATTTTGCCATTAACTAGAATTCAGTTGTGCAGCTGCTAATAAATGTTTCGAACAAACTTTGCAAATAAATTATACGTGTTGTAACAAAAAGGAAGAATATGTTCTCCTTTTTCTTGAATTTGTTCTCACTACTGAAACTTCTACTAATTAAATTTACCGATCAACTAATTTTACGGTGAAAACTTATTGTTTCGTGTATTAAAAAATTGAAATGAAACTTTTAATTGAAAAAATTGAGAACAATTTTCATTTATGCCATCGGATTTTGCATGTTTGAAATCATTTCAGACGACGCATGTTTACATACAGCTTGTATAATAACGGAGTACTCGTATGTGTATTGGCCGCTATCATCAAAATAAAGCCGAGTAGTTTTGTTTCTTTCGAAATTGACGAGAAACGGATAAGCATGAAACAAGTATGTCGCGATAAGATACTCGCTGGAAGGTCTGCCGGAGTGGCTAGTTTCGACATAAATAAGACAATTTTTAATGTAGTTGCTGACGTCTGAACTGTGTACTGCGATACCGATGATTCGGCAAAAGTTATATCCGATACTATGGAACAGATTTGTGTTGGTATCGTCGATGTTGGGTCGTTAAACAATGTGTCGTTGTTATTTCATTAAATGGTACATCCAAATCTTTGGTTTGGGCCTTCTTAGGTATACCAAATTTTAATCTTGAGTAATCATTAACAAGTTGGAATCGAATAAGCAAGAATAGAGCCAAAATTATAGAAAAACTTCAACATACATACATACATATGTACATATCTATATATATACAATGTATGTATGTGTGTATGTATGTATGTTGAAGTTTTTCTATAATATATATAATAATATAAATATTTATTTGTATATATATTTTTTTACATCTTCAAACTCAAGCGTAGTACAATTATAAAACCAAGCAAAATCAGACACAATACATTATATAAGATTATTCACTTACTCACAATGTATTATATGACATAAGTTTGTTTCAAGTAATTATAATTAACTTCATATCATATATATACAATAATATAAATATTACATGTAAATTGTAGAATTAAGAAATGTCTCAACAAACTTGCAAGTTACTTATAGCTTGCATTTAAGTTATATAAGAGGTTTTCAAATATTTCTTAACATATTATATGTACACAATTTTCACAACTTTTGTATATAAGAGTTATTTAAATGTGACACGTGTACAATTTCTACAGCCTTAGTATACAAGGGAAAATTGTCAATTTTTACAAGGGTAGTACAATTAAAAATCCAAGCAAAATCAGACACAATACATTGTATAAGATTATTCAGTTACACGCAATGTATTCAATTACAATAATTATAATTAATTTCATTTCATACCTTGTATATAATTTCCTTCAAGATTCTTAAATATAAAAAGAGTTGTATATTAACTCAATTTTTACCTCGTCATCGAACTCATAAATTTAAAAAATTAAAATGTCCAAGCAAAATCATACTCAATACGTTGTATAAGATTATATTATATAAACACAATATATTCTATAGTATATGTTTATTTCAACTGGTTATACATTTAGTTTCATTCTCTGCAACGGTATTGCAATAAATATATAATACACCTTTTCTTTTTAGACATTGTGCCAAGATTGCGAGGTTGATTTTATTAAGACTGCATGTTGCATACACAATCCATAATGCGAAAAGTCAGGGATATAACCTTCTGTGCTAATATAAAATTCATATTCGCCTTGGGAAAAATGGTCGGTAATGTATGACTTTGCCATTGATATTTTGTGACTTTCTGTGGACGTTTTTAAGTGCCGTAGTCTATGGTACAAAATTATCTTAACGATTTTTATTCATAATTTTAGATTTGTTTATTTTAACTGAGACTACAGGGCTACACTATCAGGTGTGTCTTTTATTCAAACCAAGATTATTGTTCGCACAAAACCTTCAATCATAATCTAAAACGTGTTGGTTTACATTAAGGTGAACTTTTACATTTAACGATTAAAATTCAGATGTGTATTTTTATGTTTCAATCTGTGCTTTATCTATCGAACCCCAAATCATTCGAGGCACGTGGCGCACATGAAGTAATGAAGTAATTTTCAAGTAATGAGAAAAGTTGATGAACGAGAATGTCAAGCGTAATGAAAACGTGATTTGCTTTTCGAAAGCGCTGCGTGGACAAAACGATGGTATTCCCCAGATCATATGCATATACGACCCTTTAACATTTGATCTCTGCTTCTTTACGTAAAGGGCACTCGCGGCGTGATTAATATTATGTAGACGAATAATCGCCTTTTCTGGTCACTCTCGTTAATCCGATGAGAATGACGACGGATTATACAGGGTGTCCCATATAACTCTTGCATCTTAACCATTTTAGTGGAAACCAAAAGAATTGTACTCAGGGGAAAAATACCAAACCAAGTTGATGTAATTTAGGAAGAAGAATATAAAGATAAAAGTATTAATGATATTTATCAAATTTCAGAAGGAACACATTATGAAATAATGGGAGGATAAATTAATGCTAATTCTTCGGTCTTTTAAAACATATCCAAAAATCAAAACAATCGGAGGCGGACACCTAAAAAGCTTTCCTTGTGAGAGAACACTTTATTATAAACCTTATTGCTCCAGCATATACAGCATATTGCTCATTGCTATACCATAGTCTACATATCAATGATCACGGAATATAAAAAAAAATTAAACCCATAAACAATATTTTCAATTCGTGGAACATTTCACATGAGGTTTCTGAAGAAAAATTCAATAATTTACAATGAGTGTAGAAAATATATTTGTATAGTAACCAATTCGGTGCATAACTTCGTGAAATTCCAGTATATTAATTAATTTTGTATAAACTATCAATTTCTACATCTCCTCGTCTATTTCTGTCGACTTTTCCTTTTTCTTTATTAATTATATAAATTATTCAAATAGCTATTGTTTTTGCATTGTATCAATGTACTCTAGAGACACTCGGGGACATGTATATATTCACTGTTTATATAAAATTAGTTAATACATTACAATTCCAAAAATGTTATATAAATTTTATTTGAGACAGAGTTTCCTTGTAACGCGTATATACATGGTGTCCCAAAAACGTTGGAGATCCTTGACAAGGGTAGTTCGGGAGGTGATTTGAAACAACATTTTCCTAAGCGAAAATGTTGTCCGAGGCTTCGTTAAGGAGATATTAACAAAAAACCCCGACCAATCAGAGCGCGTAGCCCAGGCTACCGCGGTCCCTCCACCGGCATATTCGCGCTCTGATTGGTCGAGGTTTTCTGTTAATATCTCTTTAACGAAGCCTCGGACAACATTTTCGTTAAGGAAAAAGTTGTTTCAAATCACCTCCCAAACCACCCTTGTCAAGGACCTCCAACGTTTTTGGGACACCCTATAGGTACCATCGTATGGAAGTGTTACCAACAACGATATATTGTTGTTCGGCACTATAAGGGTTAAATATCTCGTGTTTTTTGGAGTATAAGAACATGTTAGAGGCATTGTCTGTTTGGGAGAAGGACATACGATACACTAAAAGATTCAAGAAACAGTTTGCAACGTAGGGAACTGGTTATCGAATTCTGTGGCAACAATAAACGTCACATTGTAGGTTGTTCATCGATATAAGATAAATAATAATTACGTAATTTTAACGCACGATAAATACGGTTTGACGGACCAGTCGATGCGCTAAACAGATAAGATCGAAAAAATATTTTGCAACAAACATAGCGAGCTGATTATCGAATCCTGTCGCGACAATAAACGTCTCATTGTAGGTTGTTAATCAACGTAACATTTATTACGCATTGGCTTCAACCGGTTATCAGCACGATACGTTGATTGCGTCTAGCACACTTGCGCGAGTGGTATTATTATGATTCAGTCTACGAGGAAAATTGAATCCTTCGCACGACGACGTGTACACTGGCAGATACATCGTGTCGCGTTGCTTATGAAAAATAAACCAATACTGAATATTTAGCAACGTCTCCATGCGTCACGCGGCGAATTAAAAATTTGCTTTAGCCTGTTCTGCGTCTAATTTCGCTGCCACGATGCTAACTGAGTTATAATAAATTCTAAGGAAATCGCACAGATTTGTGGAACGAATTAAGTATGTTTTCAATTAATTTTTCTGTAATTATGCGCGCATTGAAACGCTTTTGAGTGTCGCCATTAGGCTGGCAACCTCTTGTACGTTGGGTATGGAAATGGTTTCTCAAAAAGGACTTAAGATGATTTTATAGTGTAAGAGATACTTTTAATTAATAACTCTTTTGATGAGTTATTTATCACGATTTTTTATAAACTTGAACAACATAATCATAACATATAAAGGGAGCTTCATAAGTCAAATTCAACAATACTTTAAACACTTTATTCTTAACCCTTTGCACTCTGCGCCATGTAGTTGCAAAATGTGCGAAGAGGAATCGCATTGCATTAAATAATTTAACTTTGGGGACGTGTCTTTTTTGATATTATTAGACTTGATTATAAATTCTTATAGCTTTCTTGAAGCGTTAACACCACTTCAAACATAAAGGATCTTTCAAAAGTAGCATCAGAATTTTGTTTTTTAATATATTAAATATATTCTACGATGTATTATATATATTGTAATATATATTGATTATGTTCAATTGGCATATTTTAAATGAAGTACACATGATTATAATTAAACAATTGAAATTGTCCGCTATGCCACGTTGACAAGCATATTTTATTACACACCCATATTTTGGTTTGCTTTCACGTACTATTTCAATAAGAAAACTTTAAGGAAGCATGTGCTTTTAAAAAATTTGCCTTCGCATGAATTTATTTTACATAACCACTAACAAAATTTGTTAGACTTACGATGTCCCTTCATAGGTTAAACCCGAATGCAAACGGTTAATACTTAATTCACATAAATCTCCTGTAACCTAATTTCACAGAAAAATAGAACATGTACTCATACGTCTTTATCATAGAACGTAATTAATTGGAATCAACAAAGACATTCGTTAGTTCCCAAAAACACCAGAATAATGCACACTATAAATTATACACACATTATACAAATGCTACAATAGATATGTATTTGTACCTGCCTAGTATTTTGTTTCTCTATGCAAACTGTGAATATGTGAAATAAACGACACTTATATTCACCGTTAAGTTACTTTAATGTAAATACGAAAATCATGACTTCTGACTATTAGCGAAGACTTCACCCTTTTCTCTATAGTTTTATTCATGGAAAATTAAACGCAGCTAGGAGATGTCTATTAAATCGTTCCTCAAGACCTGTTTTCCTTTCAAGGAAACTCTGGTCACACGCTCGGTTGCTCATGAGACTGATCAATTTACTTTTGAACATCCTTGCCTTCTGATTACTAATGGGCTTCTTGGAAGTCAAACTGTTCAATTTTATTAAATAAGACCTATAGAATATTTATACTGTGTATATTATTTCAAGCCTGCTTTCTAACCCATTCACTGTTAGGAAAATTTAAAGCGTTTTGCCTTGGGCACCAAGATTTAATACAGATGTGGAATCTAGGTTATTATTTTGATAATAAAGAGTGACGTTAAATTTGTTGTTTTAAAAAGAAAATTTACAATCTTCTTTTGCGAATCTTTCTCGAATAATTTGTGACTCGAAAGGCTATAAACTTAACCCTTGAGTAATTGCAATCAATTTGAATCACGAAACATCTCGTAGTTGGTAGTGAATATTAACACTAAAACTACGAAGCCGATTAATTTAAGTCATGTACTTTAAACTTCTTCCTAAAATTACTCAATTATTAATAATGCTTTTCGAGAAAAATTATCGTCTCCTTTTTACATAATAAAAGAAAAAATATTGCACATAATAAACATATTTCTCTCGTCAATTGCTGTAATACAACTACAAATAAAGCAAAACCATTATAAAGCAACTTTTCAACTTACTACATAGTTGAACTAATATATATATTTAATTATATTTATTTCAAACTTATTGTATAGCAGTAAATATTGGATTGATTCATAAATAACTACTGCTGCACGTAAAAAATAATCATGCTTTCGGGGAACTTCCTGCAGGCATAAATTTTAATTTAACTGCTAAACGGAAATGAGTGATAATCAACGATGGTGATTATATAAATGATTTAGATTTATTATGTAATGATTAGTTTGGAAATAAATTCTAAGTTAGGAAATGACGATTATTTATGCATCAACCTAATACATTTGATACATACATCGACATTTTGTCAAATTTCAATTTGGTTACATTAAATTTACATTCAAATCGAAATAGAAGTAAACTTAGATACAAATGTATGAATCTTGAATTTGCTTTTACGATCAATTTTTAAAGAAAATAAACGACAACATTCGAATCTAACATAGTTTTGATTTGCAGAAAAGATATAAAGTTTACTTACACGATAGACTCTAAACAAAATGTTTAATTCATAAGAAAAATTAACGTCTTCTAATAGGCAGCTGCGGTTGAATTTTTGCCGACCGCAAAGTGTTAGATACTTTATACGTATCGAGAAAGATCGAATGTATGGATACGAAGGCACATGCATGTAATCACGCTAACGTAAATAGGTAAAATAGCCGATTACGATAACAGAAACAAGCAGCTAATCATGTTAAGTAATCTTGTTAATTCGCGATACTTAATAGATGCTAACGAACATAATAGAAGCTGGATTAAACGTTTTAACACCTTTCCAAAGCTTTCTGTTCTTTTGAAAGCGCCATCGCGTGCTGATGTCGTAGATCGGATTGATTAATCGAGCTCGGAAAGTATAGTTTTTTCTTTCCGACCCAAAAGAAAGGAAAGTATTGTAATCAAGACGAATGAGAACATTTCTTACATGAAAAACGACGCTGACCGACGGTTTAACACTTGAACTTCCGAGGACAATACATATCTGTTACACGTGCTACTATATCTTTAAAATTACAGGGGAAATAATAAATAAATTTGTCAAAATAACTAGCCTTACTCTCGCTTTAACAAGTGCCATTAAAAGTTGTAGCAAAAGCTACAGCTGTTAACAATTGAATAATTTTAAAAAGTAATTCAACATACACTAGTCAGTTTGGTTCATCTTCAGTTATTCTTCATTCTTCGAGTATTTTCCTTGTATTTTTGTTTTATTTGTTCCTTTTCAGTCACACATTACTAGACTGCGGATATTTAGGCCTTTGCGACAAGTGTAAATATACAAAAATATATGATAAACTTACAAAGTTACAACATTTATAAAACAAACCATACTTTACTTCAATTTACGTTTCCGTTCTTCATCTATGTTTATAAAAATATAAATTTCATAATACATGTAGAACCCAATCAAATTTTTTTTTTCTGTCGTAACCACATTTCATCAGACGTAACATAGTCTTTCTGCATTTCGAACGAAAGTTTAGCGTGGTTATGAATAAGAAAACGAATTTGATGCATAAATATAAAACTAAGGAAGGGAAATTCCTACCCTGTTCTCCACGTTCGCGGTGTTCGTCGGTATTTGCTCGAGAGAAAAGTCCGCGGTTTTTAATGCAAAATGTTGGCTGGCCGGTAACTTTGAGAAATGGCACGTGATTGGCGGACAGATTACTCCAAGTGTACAACGGATGCGTCATTGGTGGGGGATAATAGAGACGAAGGAAAGACAGAGGGAGGGACAGAGAGAGAAAGAAAACGATAACCAGCTCGCAGATAACCGGCTCTTTATCGCTCAAGACTTCATAGGGGTTATCGTTCTGACCACCGTTGCCACGTCCAGTGCTGGAACTGACTCGCGTTCTCTTGGTGTGCGTATTTTATTCTCGGAGGATACCGTCGCTTTATCAACGAATAGTCATTGGCGCTTCGTCTGCCGGAGCTTCGCCTGAAGCTCGTTGAAAAATAAGCCAGCCGCGAAAACACTTCACGTTGCTAATAATCCTCGACAAATTTCTACCTATGCAAATTAAAGATGACAATTTTCCGCTCTCATATATAGTATTATTCATAGAGATCACTTTAATTAGAGTTTCATTTTTTCAAAATTTTTATCTAATTTTACTTCTATTTCGATTTGAATGCGTGCCTGCCAGCGTAGTCATGATGGACATATTATTATAAGTTATATAAATTGAATATATTTCGTACCATTTGTGTTTCATTAAAAAATAAGATCCTACAGTTCCTTTTGGTCGCTCTTGATTAATTTTATAAATTATGTCGTAATATTTGTAGGTTCTAGAAATGGCGCTTCAAATGGCTATGACGTTCACTATGTAGATACTGTAATAGCTTTTTTATCAAAAGTTAAGTTAAAATATTCTGATAGAAAAGCTATTACATATATACATATATATACAGGGTGTCCCAAAAATGTTGGAGGTCCTTGAAAAGGGTGGTTCAGGGGGTGATTTGAAACAACTTTTTCTTTACCGAAATTGTTGTCCGAGGCTTCGTTGAGGAGATATTAACGGAAAACACTGACCAATCAGAGCGCGCGTATACTGTTGGAGCGGCTGCGATAGCGATGGCTACGCGCTAGGTAGCCGCTCTCGTACGCGAACAAGCGACTCGACGTGCATCGAAGGATATTGACGCGGCCGCTCAGCGCGTAGCCTTCGCTACCGCGGCCGCTCCAACGGTATCCGCGCGCTCTGATTGGTCGGGTTTTTTTTATTAATATCTACTTAACGAAGCCCCATCCGACATTTTTGCAAAGGAAAAAGTTGTTCCAAATCACCTCCCGAACCACCCCTTTCAAGGACCTCCAACATTTTTCAGACACCCTGTATATATATATGTAATAGCTTTTCTATCAGAATATTTTATTATAATTATCAGAATATTTTATATATATATGTATATCCTTTAGCATCATTTTTTATTATAAAATAATTCAATTTTTAAAAGAATAAATTTCGGTTAGTCACAATTGATCTTTCATTAACTTCTGCAGATTGGCTGTAGTTCTTACGATTTTACTTTTATTTAAATTATTTGAAATAATATTTCTCGTGGAAAAAATGCCATGTTTATACAAAAAAAATATTAAATAAAGTTACAACATGTATATATCTGTAAGTTTAACCTCTTCACGCCCTTGGCCACATATGTGAACATTTAGTTTTTTATAATTATAATTACTGTCAATAATAAAACAATAATAAAACAGACCAAAAATGTGATAATAACAAAAAAAATCGTCCTGAAACGTCCCAGGTTAAATATTAAGAACTACAGTAAATTTGCAGAAGTTCATGAAAGATCAATTGTGAATAAGCGAAATTTATTCTTTCAAAAAGTGAATTATTTTATATTAAAAGACAATGTTAAAAGTAGATCTATGTACAGTAGAATGCACAGCAGGCTTAGAAGAGGTCAAAATAGCACGGTAGGAATCTCTTTGTCCACTCGCACAGAACGAACCACGCGATTCAAGATCAAGCATCGTTGATTAATCTGCGCGCGCCAACTGTGAATCCAGTCTCCATTTTTTTGTGCGAAATAATTCTGCCCCCGTGGAATTCCGATGGTACACGGATATTGTTATTGATGGCACGCGGCTGCATTTACACGATTCGCCACATTTAAACAGCAAAAAATATGTGCAGGATGAAGAGAGTTTATGGAACGACAATTAAGTTGCCCGGAACAATCGGAATTGCGTTGAATGGTTTATGAAAATCGATTCATATCCATGGCCGTATGAAAATGCTTACTAATTCTATCTAGCATTCGTTTCGATAAAATTGTAAAATTATCTTATTCCACCGAAAATCTCGATAATTTCGGTACAAATATTTGATATTTGTATTCATCAAATAAATAAATTTCAAAATTATTTCATTCCGTGTTACTTTTTTAATTGACTGGATGCATATGTTTATCTTGTTATCCGAATAAAAGAATGTAATTACAATTTGGATGTTTCAAAATCATTATTAAAGATTATTATTCACACAACAATTGTGCTTAATTTCAGATCGAAAAGATAAAATTAGACAGAAAGTGATACTAAAATGATACATTTGGTAAATACTGATGGATACCGATAAAGTAATTTAATAACATTAGTTTCACGAATGTATAATTACTTTATACGTACTGTGAAAGTACTCCGAATATAGAATTCAGAGATGGGCATATTATTTGAATAATTGACAATGATTAAAACCAATGTACAACATTGTATTTGCGATATCATTTCGATCAAACGATTTAATCTTTAAATGTTTATCTTTTTTCTATGTTGATTTCGTTAAAAATTCTAAAGAAATTAAATTACTTTTTATTTTTAACTAAAATTCTTGAGCGACTAGAAATATGTCTAATATATATAATTACTTTTAACCAAGTCTATTTCTGTAAACTATAAATACTGACGTGAAAAGTTGAATGCAAATAATTTTTCTGACATTTTTCTTTCTTGTTTGTAAAATGCTTGATGTGTTTTCATCTGTACTATCATAAACGCTTTACTTCGGTATTCGGTTAGTCTCTCGCGGAATTCACTTCTTTATTTGGTACGAGACACAGGCAACTTTTTCTGTCTTATTTCTGATTAAAGAAAACTGGACGAGGAGTCGAAACCTACCGAGACACATCGACAAGTGAACGTAAATTCAATTATTTCTTTCTATATAATCACGTAATTATACATTTAAACCAAGCATCTGTAGTCAATAATATTTTATTAAACAGCAAAACTTAACGTTTTCACGAAAGGAACATTGATTTTTAAAATCACATCTTCTATAAATAGAACACTGACAATAAGAAATAATTAATAATTAATAACCAGCAATACTGTAAGGTAAATTGTGGAATAAAACTTCCTTGACCAAAATCTGGAAATATGTTAGAGTGGATAAATCAAGTAAATTTTAGAGACATGTAATATTATGAAAAATGCTGCCAAAAAGTTATAGTGTACTTTATTTTAATCTCAACTTTATTTTTTTTTAAATCACATGAAATTTGAATAAACGTTTGCATCGATAAAAAAGAAATGTTTCTCTGAATATTTTTAAAACGAGTCATTGTATTTCAACATTTATGTAACATCTAACTTTGATTAGACAAGAAAAGTGTTAATGTCAAGAACAGAATAAGCTTCACCTGGTTTCACTGATAACAACAAATAAATAATCATTATCATAACGCAAAGTAATCTCACAGATTTCCATTTTCTTTGTACGATAATTCGTGGTTTTGCGGTTTATTCGCGGTTTACATTCCAAAAGCGCGTTGTCATAGAGATATAGCTACCGTGTCCTGTTTATGCATATAAGCAGATTGGCGATTCGGGTTTATTCAGTTTCATTCAATCCGGTACATTCGATATAATTTCGTATACATTATAGCGACAGATAAAATCTGTGTTTGGACACCTCACCGATAGAAGTAATGAAAACAATCGCAGAATATTATTTTGTAACACATGAAATTTGCGCTTGTAGTTTTTTACTGTAACCATTTACTATATTATCTACGATTGTCTTGTACTATTGTAGGCAAACGTATCTCATTTATATTGAAACTAAACAAGGTCTAACCGTTAAGTTAAGCTACACATTCCCATAATTTTAAATCTGAGAAAATGCTTTTTACTTGAAAAAACAAGGGTCACCTTGACTTTTTTAAATAATATGTTTTGAACGTTATAGAGTCGTGACTGATGTTGAGATTAATTCAATGATGTATTATACTAGGACCTTGAACTCGAAAATTTGGTGAAAACGAAATTTTAATGAAAAATTATTTCTTACAAAATAAATCAGGTTACATAAGATGTTCGAACTGCGATCCATCTTCTATGATACAGATCACCCCTCTTTGTATTAGAGTTATCGTTGTGATTTAGTTTTGAAAATTAAAAGCCCAAAATTGGCTCTAAAGCATTAGCGAGGTTAAAATTGATCAACGAATTTATATTTCTGTTTACTTTAATTATGTCTTGTTACAAAAAGTCATTTTTACACTCTATGGACCGAATGTTGTTTCTGCAGACAATTTGCAAGGTATTTACTTTGGTAAATTCAAATTGATAGTGTTGCTAACCGTCATTAATAGAGTTATTGGTTATCAGAGATATTGTATAATTAGGACGTATATCTGGTCTTGAAAAAACTAAAATTATTTGATTAAATGTCAATATAAGCATGAAATCTGAAAGTTACACGAGCCTATAGAGGGTTAATAAAATTAATCCTTTGTGTGTACGCTATAATTATGTTGAAAATTCGAAAGTCAATGAGCTCTAAGGTACTAATAAAATTCACCAGTGAATTAATGTTTCATTGATAATGTTTATCGACAGTTCTACGGTAGAATCTCCTTCGGAAGGGAAACGTAATTTGTGTTATAGAGTGTTAACAAAAAAAAAAAAAAACCTGTTGTGGGCACACAGAAGCTGCCGGCGAGCACGGGCCTTTAATTCGCAGATTGGCAACGATTGCTTAATCACTTAACAATTTCGCCCTCGGAGCCGGGACCAGACGTGGGAGTCGCGAAGTTAATTTCACGTGCAAGAAAATTGGACACGGTCGTTAGAACAACGTCGTCGCCCAGCGGGAAAAGTTTCGCTGAACGTTGGCGGAAAGCAACCCGGCGAATCTCATTGGATAATGAATTGGCTAACGCATGCGACGAAGGAGGGAACGATAAACCCTCTGAATTAGCGTTAGAGTGTGCTACCTCGCACACACGGTCGCTTTTCCTCCGGAGATCCATGCACGGCCGCCACACGACCAGGTGAAATGTGTACACGTGCTTGTGCACGCGTTTACAAACGCATCTTAGGGTGAAGGGTGGCTGGGGAGACCGGGGGAGGGAGGCACTTCGACCGAATGGGCAACTTGTTGCATTTCGGCTGGGAACGGCTCGATAATATACTACACAAGATTCTCGTGCTCTCTTTGTACGTGTCAGAATTGTTTAAATTTGTTGTAGCTAAACCTTACAAAACCTCGATTGAAATCCTTAGACAAATTTCTCGATTAAAAGGTAACACAGCTTTTCACAGAAATAAAAAATTAAGTTCCACATTGAACAAATGAAAGTTTATTCGGGTAGACGTCTGATCAAATAAACATTGCAAATAAATGGCTATACGGGAGGTTTTTCAATGTCTGTCCGTATTCTCGATGCAGATGAGTTGTAAAGATTTGATTGAGTTCACTCGTCACTTTTCTAAACTTTGTCATTTCTTTGAAGCTGATCCACTCTGGGATTAAACCTGATTCTAGTGGCCAACTCATTTGGATATTTGTTCGAAACCTCGACACAATCCTTGTGAATTGATTGTTGGTACCAATGAGCGTGTATAACACTAAACTGGTCTCTTCGCTACGACTATAGCTCAGCGAAGACGGCGTTGTTATTGAAACGAGTTCTCGACACCCTCAACTCTCTCAACCTTGAGCAATGTTTTTTATTCCCAAGAAATGGAAGCGGAATGAGAAGGGGGAGAATAGTCAAGAGGAAATTTCATCGCATAAATTTCATTCTTGAATTGCTCGGTATCGGCACAACCGCGTGTCCATTTCGGATTATTACATGGCTGATATTTAATAGAATGTTGAGTGAAGTCTAATAAAATTCGATATCCAATCAAATCCAATAAATGCGGCGCCTGAAAGCGAAATCTCGTGAAATTTAATGATCCGGATTTACGGCAGGCTGTTTCACCGTTGTGGGCGCGCCGCTCGAATCTGCGATTTTCCGCAATGACTGCGAGTACAGGACGCGATATTTTTCACGGATTATGCTACGCGTCCACTTGAGAGTACCACTATCGATATTCACTATTTACGTTAATCTTTCCACTTCGATATTAAAACTAGATGCTCTTATTAACAATATTATTCTAGACGCTCAAGTTAATGACACACCATATAACATTTTGACTTTTGTGGACGTTTATGTAAGGTTTTCCGTGAATTCATGTCACTTCAAATTCTATTCTTAGTTATGTAAGATTATTTATTTAGAGGTTCGGCGAAAACTGTCAAAATTCCAAGACAACACACAATATATCAGACAAAATCAAATCGCAATACAAATTGATAAACATAACTGACAACTATAAAACATACAAAAATACCTAGTGGTTTAAATATAAACATTCATCCAACATTCACATTACAATACATTACAGTTATGACAAAATTATGAAAATCTTTTTCATTTTATACACTACATATTTAAAACATTGATATTTCAAAATGTATTTTTTAATTTTTATCTTCGCCCTGACGGTACAAATTTGCGATGTCCAGGTTCAGAATTTTATTACTCGTATTTTCGTCAGCACGCGGTATTAGAAAACGTAAAATATCTGCTGGTCGTGATGTGTTAATTTTTATGTATTTTGTAAAGTATTATATAAGTAATGAAAAATGATTTGTTGTTCTGGAACATAAAAAGTAGCCCTACTTTGTGAATTTTTGATTACAATATTATTCTTATTATCTTCTCAAAATTCTTTTAAATGACACATGGTGTGAAATATCTAAGATCTTTTTATTCCGAATAACATATGATATCGTTTAAGTGTCACTATGATTACGTAACGAAACGTAATTTGCTATTAAAAGAACACAATCCTAAAACCGATTTTGGAAAATCTGTTATCATAGATTCGCACGGTTAATACTTTACCGAGCGTTAGTCTATTAATAGGCTTTTTGCTAGGACAACCAATACTCTGTTATCTATTATTGATATAACATTTGATGCTTCCATCATTATACGAATTATAAAATATTATGTAAATATTAATCGAGAAACTATTAAAATTGAGATTGAATAATACTAATATTGTCGAAATAAAAAATATTGAATTCATTCATGTTATACAAGTTAATACAATTGTACCAAATAATCAGATTGTACATGTAATAATGTTTGTAGATAATTTATCAGATAAAACTGAGAATTCTATACATATAGGTTAACTAAATAATTCAAGAATTCGATTTGAATATGGTACGCATCTCGCACTCGTCTTGTAAATTATACTAGGAATTGAAACAGTTAAATTTGAGTAATATACGTATACATGTCATTTCGAATTTCGGAATTCATACAAGTTGTACAAATCACTAAATTGTACCAAATATTCATATTGTACAGATAATACCGTGTATTCACGATTTTTCAATAAATAAAGAAATAAAAATTCTTGTAAAAATAAAAAATATTATTGAATTTAATTATATAAGGTGTCCCAGAATTAGTGTAAAACCCGGAAATGGGGGGTAGCTGAGAAGATTCTGAAGTACAATTTCCTTTGCAAAAATGTCGGATGGTGCTTTGTTTTTTTAATTATTAACGAAGTATCATCCGACATTTTTACAAAGGAAATTGTGGTTCAGAATCCTCCCCATTTCCGGTTCGTACACTAATTCTAGGACACCCTGCATATCCAATCGCTACCGATCGGTAAAGTGTTAATTAATGTTAATTCTCTGTTTCAATAGTTGTCAATAAAAATTAAGTAATATTAATATAAGGAAAAAATATATGGATCAAATTGACTGTCTTGGTGGTGTCGTGTTAAAAAATAAGTAGGGTCTACTATATATATATATATATATATATATATATATATATATATATATATATTTATTTATTTATTGCTTTTAAACCGAATATGGTTTATATAGCATATACGTTACATAAACATATTAACATATTGCTTGACATCTTAATGCGTCTTTTTTACATGGATTATCTTAAGACTAGTTTGCATAGCGTTTGTGTGCTTACATTATTTTAATGAAATGAAATGAAATTATAATGATAATAATTATTTAATTTAAATTTAAATTAAATTAAATTCTTATTGCGCATCGGTTAAGGGTCTTCCTATTGTATATACCTACATCTATTCCTATTTATTTCGTTATAGTTCGAGATCATGTCGTTATATCTCACTTGAGAATCTCTTTCTTGAATATACAATTAAATTAAAGTATCCCGTACGCTCGTGTGAATGAACTCTTCCTCTCGATCCGTGCCTTTCAAACAGTTTTGCTCTCAATGTTGGCTGACTAGACCTAAAACTCTCAAGTGGACACGTAGCGTTACCGGTGATTTACAAAATTGCAGGCACGAGTCGCATAACACGCGGTACAAGCTCTTTCGAAGAAGAAAAGATCGTTAAAACGACCATAAAATTGCTATCGCGAGACGACGCGTCTTAATTGTTGCCCGTTGCGGGTCAAAGTCTTGTGTCGGAGCTCCTTTGCGGAGTTTTACGATAAAACGACGCGGTTGGTGTAAACGGGCTGATTTACGGCGATTCGAGACGGAAGTCTAACGCTGCTGGAGACTCCGATTTAAAGTTTCCGTTCCTAGGTTTTCTGCGCTATCACTTTAGCTTAATATCTTCCATGCTGCTGGTCGCTTTACGAAATTACCGTAGCCGTTACGCGATTTCCACGGTTCTCCCCTTTCAAATTAAATTCTTTGACAACTACTTCAGGAAATGATCTAGATCGTACGGAGTGGAAGAATCGCTTGAACCGTCGCTCGTGAAGGTCGTTTACGTTGAAAGATTTATTGTTAGAAAATCGTGTTTGCTCTGTATACTTGCTGTTAATCGCAGGGATTTAAATAGTATGACGATGGAGTACTCAGACAAGTGCTTATTCGTAAGCAGCCCTTCTTAACCCGTTGATTCCCATTTCGCATTAACATGAGTGATGACGCATACTTATCTATTTAATTAACTATATAAGTGCATATCTTTGACATATTGTAAGATGTCTAATAAAATTACGATGATTATGAAAGTAATGATTAAAGAGACGAATATTATTAATAAAACATTTCGACAAAAAGCAACCGAGAGCACATGTGTTCAGGTTCAAGCACGTGTGCTCGGATTCGAGCACATGTAACCTCGATTGTCTTCGAAAATAAAAGTTTACACTTGCTAATTGTTACTATGACTCTCATGTAATAATATTTTAGAATATCGAAGCATGTATACAACTATTTATTTATAATTTTGTATGAAATACCTCATTTAAAATCTCCATCCAAAGTATAATAAAATTGACTTGCACTATTCTAATCACTAGAGGTTTTGCCGTGTATTTTATTTACTTATCAAAAGTTTATGTCCAATTGTTATAAACTCTAGAACATTCCTCGGTATTAAGTATTTGATCTTAGGTAAGTTAGGTAGGTTTGATCTACTAGAATGATTAAATGTAGCGTGTGCTACGTTGTTCGACGAAGCATTATTAAATAAAGTAAACCCAATGCAGTTACGTTACCTCTAAATACACACAACTACAAAATTCTACGTACTGCATTTTTTCATTTAATCCTCGCTTGACAGTCTTCAGTCTCAACTTTAGAGCTGCTTTGGACTTTCGAGCCAGTTAAAAGGTTGCTTAGTTATCGGTGCTGCTTTCCAACAACCTACAATGTTAGGTACACGTAACTTTGCGTTATTGTATTACACTAGCCTTCAAGTGCTCCGAGGGAAAGAGACGTGACATTATACGACTTCAGCTTAGCAACTTAATTAATATGTGAAATTATGTGGAGTAACGTTGTTCCTAATTCCGAGTCGTTTCATACAATTTTCATTAGACACAGCTCCGAAATAATTAGAATAATTTATAAACACTGCAATGCCTAATTATAAATCATTAACTCAAAGTCTTTATTTTGACCAACAATCTCCGCGGATGTTTTCGAACATTTATTGAATTTTAACGTAGCATTATTCGTATTTGAATATCATCCATTATAGTAACGTGTTAATGAAGTTATGTAGGTTCCGCCTTATCATCTGCTATCATTTTATCTTTACGATACCAAGGCTCGACCCAACATTCTTATATCTAACTATAAAGTGGCTATGAATATTTATCACTGTTAGAACTTACTTTCAACTTTATTGCATTGCTCGAAATAGTAAGGTCGTCCACTCAAATGTCTTTACAATTTGGTGGTGTGTTCAATATCGTGAACAGTAGAAGCATCATTGTATTACCCCACTGATATTGATTAATTCTTCAGAATTATCCAAAAATATAACGTCCTAATATACAGGGTGTCCACACTAAAGTGTGGCAGACGCATATTTCAATAACTATTGATGATACGAAAAAATTGTTTGCATGTAAATGGCAGGATACAATGAGCTCTATATTGAGGCGTAAACGAAATTTTTTTTATATTATTCATTTAAAAGATATTTTCATATTTATTCATTTTTTATATTTATTCATTTAAAAGATATATATTTATTTAAAAGATGGTGAAGTTTCGTTTTTTAATTGGACCTATATATTATTGGGGACCTATATATTAATTCATTTACTCTTAATGTATTCACCCAATTTTTATTAGTTTTCAAGATAGAACGCTTCGAAATTTACTGATTTTCAGCGGAGAAGTCTCGATTTGAGTGACAAGTCATAAAAGCGGTCCTACGCTGTCACTCAAACTGAGATTTTTTCATCTGAAAATCAGTAAATTTCGAAGCGTTCTATCTTGAAAATTAATAAAAATTGGGTAGATACATTAAGGGTCAATGAATTAATATATAGGTCCCCAGTAATATATAGGTCTATTTAAAAAACGAAACTTCACCATCATATCTTTTAAATTAATAATATAAAAAGAATTTTGTTTACGCTTCAGTATCGAGCCCATTGTATCCTATAATTTACATATAAACAATTTTTTCGTAACATCAATAGTTATTGAAATATGCGTCTGTCACACTTTAGCGTGGACACCCTGTAAACACCCCCATCCATAAATATATGGACACGTACCACATGTAATAGATAATTAAAGTATACACCGAAAATTGTTACTATCCAATTTTTGGTTGCTAAATTCTATTTCGGATGTGTATTTTGTAACATTTAATAATATTAAATTGGATAATATTAAAATATCGAGTGAAATACTAATAATAATATTAAATTTGCTAATAAAAAATACTAATAATAATATTAAAAAAATAATATTTAATTAAAATAATAATATTAAATTGGATAATATTAAAATATCGAGTGAAATAGAGAAATTTTGCGATCATTTAGACAAAAGAAGTGTAGAAAAAATGTCCAACATCTGAAAAATATTTATGATATTATAAAATAAATGGAATAATACTATATTGCTTTTGATACTATGAAGAAATTAATATTTATGTTATCAAGATTGCTGAAAGAAGTTTTAAGAGCACAAGGCGGATACATTGAACGAAAGAAGACTGAAAAATTTGTTAATATTACTGGCGAAACATTAAATGAACTATTGATAAAATATATTCTGTAATATTCTCAAATTAAATACAGAAACATAAATGGTATTCTTTAATATAATAGATTCGTAACTTTTCATAGATACTTATTCCAATTGATGGAGTGTCCACATACTTATGCGCTATAGAATACTTCGTTTCGATAAATACTAAATTGGAATATCTCTGCATCATGTGGTTATTAATAAATAATATTAAATAATATAGGCTTTGTTAGGACAGTTAGGTAACCACGACATTTGGTCAATAAGTTGCGATTTTAATAATATGTATAAACAAGGTGTGCTTTCAATCTGATTTTCATTGCACCCCGCGGTAGCTGTAAAAGTTCGCGTAAAAAGAAACTCGACGATTCGCTATTCGACGATTATTTGACAAGGTAATCAATGTTTGAGAATCTATTAAAAGCAAGACACGCAACTGCACAACGTTTTTCCCGGTTTTTCTATTTTTACTCGAACCGTTTCTCCCCAACCCGTTGACGCTTGAATCGATTCGAAATCTTTGCTCCTTGCCGAGTTCTGCGGTTCTCCGTGAGGAAAAAAAAAGGGCATCGACGGGAACGTCGGCGTTAATGTAAAGTAACAAGGCTTTGTAGCGAGGTGCCTTATGGCATTTGTTGGCAAAAGCGAGAAGCGAAGAATCGCGGCCAACTGGGTCTGATCCAA
This sequence comes from Hylaeus volcanicus, assembly GCF_026283585.1. Taxonomy (NCBI): domain Eukaryota; kingdom Metazoa; phylum Arthropoda; class Insecta; order Hymenoptera; family Colletidae; genus Hylaeus; species Hylaeus volcanicus. The sequence continues at coordinate 13,235,388 of NC_071979.1, read as the reverse complement.
GTGCGTCCTCTCGCGAGGGGTAAGAAAGCTCATGAGAAAATTACCGTGCGATTACATCCCCTCGTAAGTACCCCTGATGCTGCAGAGAAAGTGGCGCACTTGGGGGAGTAGAACAAAGAGGTTGCCGGCTCATCGAGAAAGTTTTTTCTCGGCTTGTAAATTGAAAAATGAAAGACGCGGGCCTCCTGACTGGCAAACTTCCCGGAGTCAATCGGGTATCTCCTTGCTTCTCGTTTCTCAACCACGGAGGAATAGCCATCCCTTGGCCGCGACTTTGTCGTTCCTCAGCTTTTCTTCGCTAACACCTGCCCCTGGAGAAGAGTTGCATTCCATAGATGCAACGCTAGCTTGATAACTTTGCCATTTGGTTGATGCACAATTATCCTGTGTTTCTTTTTCCGTACCGTTCCATAACTGGAAATTAGCGTTAATTTTCTTTTATCGTTCAGATAACCTTCAACTACTCGATAGATTATTAGTATGTGTATGATTGGTTTGAATACATTATTCGAACAATTATATACGCAAATGCGAATTGCACTGCAAATTCTATTCCTGGTTATGGAAAAATTATGAAAATCGTTTTATTTTATACACTACGTATTTACAACATTGATATATCAAAAGATATTTTGTAATTTTTATCTTCGTCCTGACGATACAAGATGTCCAGCGTCAGGATTTTATTATTGTCGTCAGTACTATGTATTAGAAACGTAAAATATCTGTCGGTCGCGAATGTGTTAATATATGAAACATACTCTTAAGTGTTATAAAAAAAAAAAAAGTAATCTCTCATTTTACAATATTTTCTCACCTTTATAACATAGACACTATAAGAATGTTGTATACACCGTCACTATAAAATTGCTGTAGTTTCTTTATTAAATATTGACACAATCTTCAGCAGGAACTTTTAGGATGACCTAATATTTAATTGTCTTGCTAGATTTAGTAGCAATGTAATTGCTAGGTAAATGAGTGAGACCACGTAGTTTTTCGTTAACTTTTTTAAGACAAAATTTGTTCAGGTTATAGTTCATCAACATGTGTGTCGATAGTCATATTCATATGCTCTAACACTTCGAGAACCACATTGTGGTGCATCTTCGATGGACCACATTGTGGCCGATGTCGAAGCGTGGATAAACTCGAAGTACAGACACTTCTTTGGTCGTCAATTCAACCATCTGCTAAGCAAATGGGAAGCAGTTTTTGAAGTAGACAGCGAATATGCGTCAGTATAATCATTCGAACAAGCTCTGAGTGTACTATCATGTTTAGTTTTTCGACAAATGTTGTCTTTATTAAACGCCGGATAATTATGCATCAATCTATTATTCTTCGATTGCTATCACGTCTGGAGACTGTTGTTGATCGCGCATGGTAGTACATTATTAGTTCTAAAGGGTTTTTTCCAAAAAGGGTTTTAAGACTTTGTTTTTTAATAACGAAATATGTTTGTCAGCTGTCAGCAAAATATATTAGAGGTATATAAGTAATGTCGTTCTTTGATAACGTACATCTCCATTGTTGAAGATGAACTTCGATCGTTTGATGAACTTAATCATTTGACGAACTCTCTATCCCCTTTTTGTAAAATGAGGCTCATTTTGAAGAACAATATTGTCCACGTGCAGTTTTGATAGGTGCCACAGTAGGAAACATTATTTTTCGTTACTATACAAAATTATATTTTATTTGAAAGATAATACAGCGTTAATCTACAGTGTAATCTCCCTCGTTGTAAACAATATCTGCTCATCTCTCTAACAAGCTTTCTATTCCTCTTTTGTAAAATGAGGATAACTTTTAAGTAAAATATTCTTCAAGTGCAGTCATGAGTCGCTGTATCTAATCGAGTTTGTTCAATTGAACTTAACTAAGTAGTAGTTCTCCACTTTTAGATACGAGTAGTAATTAATAAAAATGTACTTACATTTTCCAATGCCTTATCTGCGTGTCAAATTTGATAAAAATCGAAGATTCTCATTCGTGCGATGTTCCTTATAAATGCAAGAGGAGGAGATAGGGAAATAAAATAAAAAACAAAAGAATGATGAAGGATTGAACGTGACCATATTAATATTCTAATATTCTCTTTTATTTATGTTGCAGGTAAGTCCAAGGTCTGACTTCTGATCACGGGAACGGAGATTAAGTAATTAAACCAACGAATCCTTTTTGCTTAATCCAAAGAGGCGAAGTCGGGTAAGCTGCTATTATCAAGAGTTTAATGTTTCTATCGCACCGCCGACTTCCATTCTTCCCATTTATTGTGACTTTTCGCGAAAAAAATTAATTACAGCTAAATTATCGAAGCAGTGGCAGACGAAGAAAAATTACTGTCGCGATTCGTCCGCCCGATAAGCCAGTTTATAGCTAGTAATTGCGTTCTTCTATCTAACGACCGTTTGATAAGGTAAATCTCAGCATGAACGCGGTTAATTAAACTCGCAACATAATAATAATAATTTTGCAACAGTTTTTTGCGAAAATCCCAAGCGTAGAAGATCTGGATAATAGAACCGAACACAAATCTAAATTTCTCGAACCAAATTATAACTTCACAAATCATAATAAAATATATACTGATGCATCAGAAACAGAGAGCGGAGTGAGATATGTTGTAATTACATCAAAATAAAACAAAGCCTACCTGAAACTACTATTATGTTTATCGCTGAAGCCTATGGAATACTGGAAGCTCTCAATCTCATATCTACGAACACCTTACAATAACGCGTTATACAGGGTGTTTGGTAACTGGTGGTAGAAACGAAACGGGGGTGATTCTACATGAAAAAATAAGTCCAAAATTTAGAATAAAAATTTTTCATTGAAGCTTTGTTTCGGAGAAAGTTGACTTTGAATTTTTGTCGAGTACGGGTGCACTTGATCATGTACCATTATAACGAATCTCACTGTAGATCATTGTCTCGACTGAAGTTATGTTTATAATCACTTCCAATGGCACGGAAATGTTTTCTTACCTGTTATCTTATTATTATTATTTAAAACAATCGAATACGTATTCGGCAGAATGGGCAACATCTTCAGAAATTTCTCTAATAATAAACTTTATGATTACTTCAACATTCTATGTATTTCATTACGTGTTCCGATTTTCCATCGAGACAACGATCTACAGTAAGATTCGTTATAACGAGACATGATCAAATGTACCCGTACCTGGCGAAAATTCAAAGTCGATTTTCTCAAAAATAAAGCCTCACGCGACAAATTTTTGTTGTATATTTTTGACTTATTTTTTCGTGTAGAATCATCCCCTTTTCGCTTATACAACCAGTTACGGGACACCCTGTATATATTGGCTTCATGAGTGTAATAAAAGCCATGATGAACTTAAATGAAAAGAATAATTATGAAATCATCAGGAATATTCAGGAAACATACACCAAACTTACAAATAAAAACATAACTATTACCTGGGTACCTCTCCACCAAGGCATAACTGGCAACGAAAAAGCAGATCTTATTGCAAGAGAAGTGGCAACAACAATGATATCAAATAAAGAAATTCCAGTCCCGTATTAAGTCTTCATTACACAGATACAGCACACATCGTAAAAGGAATGGGATGAAATCTGAAACAACAGAAGAACAAAAACTCACAATATAATACATTACTTTTACCAATCAGTACCCCAAAGCGATATGATCAGGAGAGAAAATAATAGTAATGACTAAATTGACAACTGGACACTCAAAAATCATACATGATCATCTACTAAAGAAGACGGACCCTCCCCACTGCGACTCCTATAGTAAGGAAATTATTAGGTTGTCCCAAAACTTTCTTTCGTTTTATTAATAAGTAATACATACGCGATATTTTATGTTTTGTATTACATTGCTGAATTGGGTACGATTCATTTTGCTCAATTACAGTTACAAAATCGATATCTAAGAAATTAGATTGTCTATTTATATAAACACTGCCGCACAAAATAATTGAGTGCAACTCACGAAAGAAACTTTTGACCACCTACTGTACAAGTGCAGAAGATTTGAGCTACAGAGAAGAAAGTACAACTTGAATCCAGAAACAGTTCTAATATCCCAGAAACATGTGCAAAACACCACTAACTATCTCAAGAACACTAAACTCTATAATAGTATATATATATATAGTACCACTAATCAAATAGAAATCCAATTAAATCCATCGCTAATTACCAAGCAGTAGATGCGACGAAAAATAAAACCATATAAAAAAAAGTATAAATATGCCAGATTAAAAGAAAAGACAACAGAAATAGAGAATTGTTAAAGCAATTAATAATTGGAGGTTATTTCTTACTAAATAAGGACCTAAATCTATTCATATTGTTTATTTTTATAAATTCTAATTACCGACAACGTTGAATTTTAACCTTCCTCGTAAATACAAAGATAATTTTTTCTAAAATGCAATGGAAAAACTTTCGATGTGAAATGCTATACAATATACAATAATTGTATCAGAAAGGAGTACAATGTATCGAGTTAAAGATATATATTTCTTGCTACTCCTTGACTACTACAAAAAAAAAAAATAGATACATAATTTGATAGTAAATTATACCTATATAAATTATTAAAATATACAAAGTAGTGTATACTTCGTACTTATTGTTGTTGGCATTAGCTCTTTCAAGTTTGTATTACGTCGGTGGGAACAATTTTTAATCGAAAAATAAAACCATATAAAAAGAAAAGATCTGGATAAACTTGTTTCCATCGTCATGCAATCGAATTTATCGTTCAAGTTTTCGCAATTTTTTTCGTTAAGCCATGACGAAACCTGAAATGATTTTCGTCAACCATCATGCAAGAGAAGTTAATGCACCAGATAATTCGCCACCTCGTGTTCTGAGCTCTCAGCCTTTCGGCTATTCGATACCCACCAGGTAATCGGATCTTTCTTTTTGAAACGAAGAGGACGGAAAAGCAAGCTGGCCAGCGATTTGGCCAGTCGCTCGGACCAAGTTATTTTTTGCCCGCTAAGCCGGTCTGTACACTCTGTAAACTATAAGTTAGTTAGTTTATGGGTAGCTTTTACCTTCTGGTTACAACGTGAACTTAGCCCGCGACGCATATCTACGCTTTGGCGACAAACTATGTTACGTTCAAACACATCATTTTATAATAGTTTCGATTATGAGGTACAGATATACATTTTATTGGGTTGTCTGGAAAGTCAATGTCGATTTTTGGTAAGTGGCACAGGTTTGAATATGTCGGAATGGTTGGAACCAAATAACATGTATACACCCCTTAAAAGGTAGAAAGGTTGTGGAACAAAATGGTACTTATGTAATTCAATAAATATATATCAAAATTCAAACGTGCCTTTGAGTTTTTCTTAAAAATTCTTACGACTTTTCTGGACAACCCAATACAATTAGTTTGCAATTAAGTTTTCCGTTTTATAGTGGTCCACCTGAAGGAGGCTACCTACACATGTGCCCCTTTTTTCCATGATCTAATAATTACTTGTAGCATGATTTCTATGATTTTAGCAATTGCGTAGAAGAAAACGTTTCTTTCTAACTTCGTTTCTTTCAAGTTTCATTAAGATTAACTTCATTATCATTTCTTACTAGCAAAACATGTTTTCTTTTGTGTTACGTCTTATGGTGGATGAAAAAATACATACGATAAGGCGTGAGTCATATCCTTCACATTATCTTGAACATAAAAATAGTGAAAAACTTGAAAAAGATTTGGAAAACATGAAGTTGGAAAGAAATATCGGTATTCTTTCAAAATTCTGTATCACAAAAAAGAAAAAGAAACATTTATATGGCCCTCCTTTAGCTGGAATATCCTGCGATCATTTTAGATTCTACGTGGTACCTTATCCTATTATCCTTAAATGTCCACTTTCGATTTCATTTGATTTTATAAATATTATTTCCTTTCCATTTTCACCGCCTCCACTTTTCTCAACCGCTCCGTCATTTTACTCTTTTTTCTCCTATACGACCAACCAATTTCTGTTCCCTTTCTTGAAATTTCCACACCTTGCTTTGTCACTTTACCGCAGATAATAAACTAAGCTTCCTGTCCTATTGAATTTATAAAATCTATTGTATTTTACTTTCTAACTACTATAGTGCTTTTTCTCTCAAATTTTTCAACCCTTGTTGACCGAAACTATTTCTTTGCAAATAATCCTCTTCTCCATAGTACTTCTTACCCTACTTACATCCTTATCTTCTCCTACTAAACATTGTTTCGTAAAGATCCTCCCCTTCTCTCTACTAACAACTTATTCATACTTCAGTGCCATTTTCCTGTCCCCATTCTGATTTTTCCCCTTTTATTTTCCTCTAACGATACCATATACTAGTCTGTGTATGTATTTCTAGATTTAGTGCTCTACTCATGTACTTAGTTTATATTCTTTCCGTGTCCCCTCTTACCTTCTATCCCAATATCTGCAGTCCATACATCACCCCTACGAAAAGAGAGCCAGACATAAAGATTCATTTAATAAAAAAACCCTTACATTTAGATTCTACAATTCCTTATACTTATTGTATCACTGTTTATCCTATCCTCAGTTTTTGTTTAAACTATCATCACATAACAACACTATTTCATTAGGTTTGTACATATGAAATGTCGTTTATTCAAATGAAACTCTAACTATATAAAACTATTTTTAATAAAACGTTGCATATTTAATTAAAATAATTATCACATGATACTGTATTTTTATTAATTTTGAATGCATTTCTTCTATTTCAGTGCAACAAGATTCTGCATTAATTATACAATCAGAGGGTGGAAAATAATGATGAATAAGATACATTTCTAATAAAAAAATTACCAGCTTGAATTGTTCATAACAGCGTTCAATTATTGTAACATTCTCATAACCTTCTTGAAAAGGTAACTTTATTTTTAGCAATTTTCACCACTATTTTCACAAGTTTAGAGTCATATAAAAAAATTACGCGAATATTTCAGGTATTCATAATTGGGGAGTGTGCTTCAATAAGGAGGCAGCTCTATTTTTTCAAATTGTTGGCAAATTAAAAAGAACGTTTTAAAATTTAGATTTTTGAAATTTTCTTTCTATTTCTTTTTTATATCGTTCCGGATTCCATCCTTCCGTTTCAGAGTGATCAGGGGAGGATTAATTAATTTGGAGTTGACTCCTTATTGCGCTTCGTTCTAAAAAACACCTGAAAAAGGGATTTTTCGAACGTAGAGAATAAAATTTTCGTTCAAGCACATGTTTATTTTATTCTTAAAACATTCGGTAATACAAACAAAAAATGCAGAATACAAAAAATCGTAAAATTAGTGCAAAATTCATTCTTCTTCCTGCTCTGTCAAAACGGCATCATCAGTCTTTCTAGTGACCGGAGCTGTCTTTTTATTGCACCACGAATAAAGGAATTTTTTAGATCCGGGAATATGTTCTAATTTCAAAACCATAAAAAGATCGAATGGTTCGAATGTTTCTATTATAAACATCTTTAGTGTTTTAATGTGTACAATATATTTCTTCCTTTTTAATATTATCAAAATCAATTAATGACAGAGTAGACTAAAACGATAAAAAATATTAAAAGAGTAAAAAAATTACGCCAAGTACATGAAAAAGTGGAGGACTCAAGGAATTATCATTGAAAAATAGAAGATCCCCATAAAAAACTACAAGAAAGTAGAAAAATATATGAAATCGAAATGAACTGCCAGTACATGGAGGTGCTTTCCAGCACAGTACAATGGCGACACTGGGTAACACAATGTAAAATTCGGTGCTTTCCATCTATGCGCAGCTAAAATGCTGTGTTCAACAGTGCGAACGTTCAGATCCTAATGACAATTCATGTAAAGTGACTGCTCCGCACTTTGGCGGTGAAATGAAGGAGCTAAATAGTGTATCATCCACAAACCGAGACTGTTTAGAAATTTGCCTAGATTTCCGCGGCCTGGAAGTCAAATGTTTGGCGTGGCCAGGCAAGGTTAAGGTGTCGATGAATAAGAATTATTTTAAAACGCAAAATAATGAAAGTGTACTCATATTGACAAAGTTTTAAACTGACAAATTATCTGAAAGTTTGCGAGAGTAAAAGTATTGGCATCGATGAATGATCTTAGAAATATTTTAAAACCCAATACAATGAAAGTGGACTCATAATATTGTCAGAGTTTAAATTGACAAATTACCTGAAAGTCTACCAGAGAGAAAGTATGCATATTGATGACATAAGAATGCCTTACCTGGCCACGCCAAGCATTTGACTTCCAGGCCATAAGATGTCTAAATTATATTTTTTTTTTTAATTGAATAAAGTAAAATAAAGAGAGAGGGGATAACAAAAGCCCTATATATATATATATATATATTTCATATAATTTATTAATTATAAACATTTATTCGTTCAATTTATAAATAATTATAAATACCTGCAATTTTTTTTCTTGCTGCAAGAAATTGTAATGTTAATGATGAAATGAGAAAAGGACTCCATTTGTATAAGTTCGACATAAAAAGTCTAAATTAAAAACACTTTGGTCGTATGGATCTATATTAAAAACAGTTTTCTGTATGAATAAAGGTATCTCGCAATTCAGATTTGGACAACTTACCTTGTAGTCAAGATCGATCAACACTTTACAACACTGGCTGCAATTTGTTATTAAACCCTACATAAAAAGTCTAAATTGAAAACATTTTGCTGATATAAATATAATTAATAATGCAATAGTGTAAAAACTTTTGACACTTGGCAGGTTATGAATGACGACATCTGTTTCGACTCTCGACACTCGACTTTTGCTTAGCTCCTATTGGCTAAGGGTTGACGACGGGAAAATCATACGAAAAATACCGTTTCTGACAGATTCATGACATGATATTACGATATCTCAGTTGTTCGTGGACCGATTTGATTGATTTTGGTTTTATTCGGAAGCTTATATGCGGTTTACATTAGAAAAATGCTTTTAAATTTAGAAAATATTGCAGGCGTGTTGAGATATTCATGATAGAAATGTCAGGTTAGGTTGGAATGGACTATCTCTCCTGTAAAAAATACGTGGTAGCTCCAACGCCAGTATATGCGCGGTGACGGATAATTTTTCATGTACTTGGCGCCGAGACGCTACCGCGTCTCTAGATATACATATATGTTATTGGCCCTGGTGATTAAAACACTGGAAAAACGACATTCTAATTTCTCTCCTCTCACCTCTACTCCACATTCTTTATACTATGATCACAAATTGGATGACGAGCTTTGTCTTTGTGAGAGAAGTCATCCATCTACGTTAATCCCTTCTACTAGTACAATTGTGGAGCATTAAGTTCTCAAGGCTCTCGTGGAAGATCTGTAGATCATTTGCCTTGAAGGCTTTAATCTTTGAGGCTGTTAGCTTTCTCACTACTGTTAGTTGTTCGTAAGATTTCTGACCGAAGTAATAGAATCTTACGTGGACTTAGTATGGTAATTTCTCAAATTTATTACTTGCTTTCGTCGCCCGGCATACCACGTCACGACATATCAAATTTTTGTTTCTTTTACAAATTACCTCAAAAAAAAAAAAAGAACACTTTTGTACCGTTTCTAATTTCTGTTCCTTCACCTCTATTCTACTTTTAGCAAATAATAATTGCAATTAGTAAATCGGATGACGAGCTACGACTTCGATGTAAGAGTCATCCATCTATGTTAATCCCTTCTGCTAGCACAACTATGTAGCGTGAAGTTCTTGACGTGTTTATGGTAGATCTGTAGATCGTTTCCCTTGAAGGCTTTAGCCGCGAGGTGATTGTTTATGAGATTCCTCGCAAGTGTTGGAATGTCGTGAGAGCTTAGCATGACAGATCTTAGCATCTTAACATGGTAAATTTCCCCGTCCTGTTGCTTCTTTTCGCTAAATGTTTCAGCTTTACGTATTTATAACCACATGTGCCATATCAGCGCTCGACCAATATTTGTTTCGTTGCCACCAAGTTGATTTCCTACCGTCTTTTTCCAAATTCTTGTTTAAACTTTCTATAGCATACAATTTATAAAACCCACTGTACCTTGTCCTGTAGATCTCATCCCCCGAAGACTATTTTAATATCTCAGTATATTCTTACCGTTATTTTATTATTACTATCATTATTATCATAACATACACACGTTGAAAATAAAAATTGTAATCATACATTATTTGTAATTTTCAAGCGTATGATACTGTTTAAAGTCAACAATAATCAGTTTATAATTTGGTGCTAGTAATAGTTGTGCCACAAAGAGTGATATCACCGCGTTTCTTCACGGATCTGCTACTTGTACTCATCACTAATTGTAAGTCTTATCTAGCATATCCTGCTTTGGATGTGCCGCTGTTAACCACTTCCCTGCAGTAGTCGGTCTAAAACACGCAAAGCTTTCTCCAGTCACTTTTTTAAAATCCGATACAAAATTACATTAAAAAAATGTCTGCTCTTAACTTTATATTTCTCCTTCCATTTTACTATTTATCCTTTTTGTGGCTAAACGTGGTTTCGCTTGTTTACCTGGTTTTACATTCTTTTACATTGGTTTACGTTACTCTTAATCGAATAGTTGAAGACTATTTGAACGATAAATATTTTACAGAAGAATTTGAAAATATCGATGTATTCTTTCCTTCAAAACTATAACTCGTCATCCAGTTTACATATCACAATGACAATTCGCACTCGATAAAAACCAACTTAGAGGATAAAAAGAGTTATAAGAGAAAATATCGTTAAGAATATACTGATACATTGCAATAATATTTGGGGGATGAGATCTAGAGGGCAAAGTATAATGGGTTTCATAAATTGTATGGTGTAAAAAGTTGGTTCGAACGACGCAACGCGACGGCTTAAAAACGCTCCTCAGGCAGCCTTTCTTTCTTCTTCATTTTAACAAGATAGGTCCGATTACCTGCGATACACGACGGGTATCGAGTAGCGGAAAGAATCGAGGGCCAAGAACACGAGGTGGCGAATTATCCGGTGCATTAACTTCTCTTGCAGGTTGGTTGACGGAAACGACTTCAGGTTTTGCGTGGCTCGTCGAAAAAGCTCAGGACAGTACCTGTCGACTTCACGATGAAGAAAATTATTTGTCCATTAACCTAATTCCGAATCCTGAGCGCCGAATCTGTACCAATATTCGAATAGATGAATTTTGCTCAAATATCGATGAAAGACTAACTTCGAATCATGACGCTCTCCAAAAATAGATAAAAATAAAGCCATGTAAATATTCCTGATATTTCCATGTCACATTATTGTCTACATACAGATTCTGTATACACATGGTTTTTCATGTTATTATTAGGTTGGTACATATGAAATGTCGTTTATTCAAATGAAACTCTAACTATATAAAACTATTTTTAATAAAACGTTGCACATTTAATTAAAATAATTATCACATGATACTGTATTTTTATTAATTTTGAATGCATTTCTTCTATTTCAGTGCAACAAGATTCTGCATTAATTATACAATCAGAGGGTGGAAAATAATGATGAATAAGATACATTTCTAATAAAAAAATTACCAGCTTTGAATTGTTCATAACAGCGTTCAATTATTGTAACATTCTCATAACCTTCTTGAAAAGGTAACTTTGTTTTTAGCAATTTTCACCACCATCTTCACAAGTTTATAGTCATACAAAAAAATTAAGCGAACATTCTAAGTATTCATAATTGTTGATACTAAGGTTCTAATGTTTCTATTCTAAACATCTTTAGTATTTTAATGTGTGCGCTTTATAGTATATTTCTTCCTGTTTAATATGATTACAATCAATTGATGACAGAGTAGACTAAAATAGATGTTACTGGCCCGGGTGATTGAAATACTGGAAAAAACGACATTTCATATGCACCAATCTAATACTAAGCAGTTGTATTTACAATCAAAGTTTAAAATTAAAAGTATTAAATGTAAAAGTATTTAAAGTTTAAAATTTTAAATTAATGAAAATGAAAGTTTTGTAGTTATCTATGATTAACACGTTGACTGTCAGACAAATATTCGTGAAAGTTTCTGCTAGAAATAAATATTATTTATACTATTGGAGACTATTTTTTAGGATTTTTTTTATTCTTTTTAAGGTCATTAAGACTATTGCATAATCAAACATTTATCGTGGTACTTATTTTCGTAACTTCATCAAAATTCATAAATTTGATTTAAATTAATTTCCTTTGATGCTTGACTTTCGTAGTTAATTTTTTTAGTTTTTAAATTTATATGTACCCATATGTGGGTGACGTGTTAATATAATACGGCGTATCAATTGAGCCGTCCATTGCATAAATCGATTAACTCCATAAAACAAAAAGTTGAGAAATACGATGAAATGACCTCTGAAATAAATTATTTATTACTTAATTATATATTTAAATATAATATAAATTATTTATTATTTTTCAATAGCTAAAGAAATTTTGTCACTTAATGGTGTTACACTTTATTATACAGGAAAGTTAGTATAAATTTAGAAAGTTATGACTAAATACCAAGTGCTTTGACACTTAAATTTAAGATTGTTCAAAAAGTGGAGTTAATCGATTTGTGCAGTGAACAGCTCAATTTATTGTACTTTCAATATTGTTGAGAAACGAAGGTGACCTTTAATTTATCGCAAATTAAAAGTTAAGTCGCAGATTAAAGACAACGTAATGTCGTCCACTGAAACCACTGCCGTAGATAGTAAAGCCGATATCTCTGCGCCGCGTTGTCAGAGACTACACACCGCTAACGTCTGTGCGCGAGTGCACGCATCGTCGCGCGTATTTTTGGCGAGTCAGTGCCAAATATGTATCTTGGTTTGCGATGCGCGCGTCCTGTTATTTGCACCCACACAACTGACCGCGGGGGTATCACGTATACCCGACGAATTGCTCGCGTACTGAAATTGACACTTCGCGGAATAAAGAGTGACATTACGGCCTGTTAGTTGTATTTTTCGCTAGTCCCGTCGAAGTGATACCATCCCAGTGATTTAAGCTTCCACGCCGAGTTGTATCGCGGGTTAAGGAGTCGCGTCACAGTAACGACTCGATATTCGAGAATTTTTTTCGAGCAAGCAATGCAAGTTAATCAATTTGTTGCTTACTCTAGTTAATATATACATATTGAATAATATAAAAAATAAATTTTTAATGTGGTTCATTCATTCATATCTGTTATATTTATCGTCAAGATGTGCGCTTTCCTTACTTGTTTTTATATACATAGTTAATCATTACGTTTTGTTACGTTAGTCATACATTTGCCTTGGCAAGATTTTATCGTTAAAGAATGGAATATCGAATGCATAGAAAAAGTAAGGTAGAAAATCAACCACTAAAAGAAAAAACAAGTTTGCTGTCGATACAACAATGTTATACAACTATAGGTTACTATTAATCCAACTTTAAATTAACAACATCGAAATGACGTGGTATTTCAAAATAATTTTCATCTAAATGTAGCCTACGTACGTAGATGCATTCAACTTATTCAATCATCCTGGACATTTTTTATTTAAATCTACTTTTTACTCACACTTACACTAACGAATTTCAATGAAACATTCGGCTCACAGCGGTCATACATAAATTGAACGTTTAGTATCGATACATGGCCACACTATGATATAATTCACACACGATCTGATTCTTCGTGCTCCTTATTTGCTGACTCTATTCAATTATTCGACATCTTTGTACATGCGAGATGAACACACAAAATAATACATTTAAATATATTTAAAAAAGCGACGTTCAGGAAAAGTGTTATTTCCAACCCAACTCTTTGCAAATTACTCAAACGTATCGTCGCGACAGAACGATTTAAGCTCTCGCATAGATCGAGAGTTAGCGAGTGCATTCGTTTATTCGCAGTATAAAATAAACCGTGAAGAAGTATAGATTTATATTACTCGATGAAATGATTGTAATCAGGAGCGAATGGTAATAAAAATACCATTTAGCTGATTGCCGTTTCGACCGCCATGCCGTAGGAATGATCTAGCGTGCAGCGTTACGTTTCAAATTTTTGGCAGCCAATTTTTTTTTCACGCTACTACGCCGTCGCGTCGTTGGCCACCGTTTTTGTGTGTGTATATCGTCGGAACACTCTTCGACGTCGATTAAACTTCTGTAAATGCGCAACGGCGGTATTCGACCGCGTTCGCTATTCAGCGCGTACGCGTGCGCAGAACTCGCCTGGGTGCAACGATACTTGCCAGTGCCAGTGCAAAGCAGGTGGGTGACGTCATTGGTTCGACGATTAGTCTGCCAGTGGTTCTCCGTTTTGTTGATACTCTGTCTGGAGCGAAAGGTTAACGCGCAAAAACCGTCTCGACCGTTCTTGTCGATTCAGCGTGGCTAGACGGTGCTCCCCGCTGGCAGTTGGATTATCGCTTCTTAAAAATCGAATTGCAGACGCTTAAAACGATTCAAGGAATCGTACGCGTGAATTTTCGCCAGTTTTTCAGCCATTTTGCGAACAACATCAATACAAATTGCAAGATGAATGTTTTAATTATTTATTTGCTTATCAAGATAATTTTAGGTTGCACAATACAGTCGGATAGAGGTGTCAAAGTTTATCGAGAAAAAAAACAATACATGCCAGGTTTCAAGTCTGTATCACGATTTGGAGGAGGGGGACTAAAGTTCCAAATATCAACCTTCCAATTTTTCTTATATTATTATGTACAAAATTTGAAACATTTCGGACGAGGAACATTGTACAGAATTTTTTGCAATTCTTTCATTAAAAATCCGTGTTGCGGGTAATTAAATCGGAAAAGAAAATTACACTTTAATGGAAATAGAGATTAGAATGTATAATTGAGCAGCATAGTTTTATTATTATTAGTTGCAAATTGTTTTAACGTTACTGGCGATAAATTGTTAATGAAAATGAAGAGACGTCGAGATACCGAGATATTAAATTTCTTTTATTTTGTTTTATTTACACATTTAAATTTAATAAAAACGTCGGTAGGAGATCACCGAGTTAATACATTCTTTTTAAATGATATCGACGGTAATTGTTTAAGTAATGATTAATTGATATTATACATAGCAACTGTACTATAAGTATAACTAAGTAGTATTTGCATGTACCGGCAATAACGTTTTTAAGAAAGAATTTAATAGGTTTAATACATCAATAAAACACTTTAGGATTAAAATTCCCCAAATCAGCTTTATTCTCGGCCTTCGTGGTGGTATTCCTCCTTGAACCACGAAAAAAAATCAAGGAATTTACCTACGTTTATCAAGTCCTATATGTATACTAAACGTCGAATGCCTCGGGGGAACCTTGGATCTAAAAAATTCCAAGATTCCGCTGCGACGTTATTAAAATAGCTCGTTTTTAGAACGGACGTAATATACATAAATGCATTTAAATTTAATCGGCGAAGGCCGTGAGCAAATATCTGAAAAAGGCTCGATAAATTTGTGAATACGCGCGAGCGTTTCGTGCAGGCCTCTTTTTTACGGAGAAGAGGAGCCGACCAACTGCGCAAAAGAGTTCTCGAAATTCTGCAGACATACGGCATAAAGGTATGCGCCCATGCAATCGGGATACGTTAAAAAAGCCTGGCCAGTTTTGTATTCGGTGCTGTAAACGTGTCGCTGTTTTTATTCAGAACTACGTACGACTTCTTCGAATCGCGATGGTGTCGAACCAGTCTCTTTCAGCATTGTAAAGGAAAGGTAAAAATCTCTGCTAATGGCACTTTAATATTTTCTTTGAAATATGTCGCTCCTCGAAACCACTAAGGCAACTTTTGACGTTTGAACAGTCGTACGTTATACTACAGACAAAACAAAATACCTGCTTTAAGTTCCGATCGAAGGGTCCTCCCACATCCATGTTAAAGAAATTTATTTCAAATTCACGAAAAGTATTGCAAACTATATTTGATAATTATTGTCATCACAGATAAAAATAAAATAAAGTTTTGCAATATGGCTGGTCGTATTCATATTCTAATGAAAATTATTTTGTTATTTACAGGAACATAATACAGTTTTAATGATACGAAGATCGGTATAATTGGTATTAAATTGGTATCAGGCTTACGATTAAGTACTATAATAAAATATACAGATTTCTCTATGATGATCATATTTTAGGAAACTTATATTAGATCTGAAGATATTAGATCGAGCACATTTATATGCTAATATTTTATTTGACGTCAATGAATGTTGAATATTGCTTGTCAGGCTTATATCTCTCGTGTTCTTGAAAATGTTATAAAATTTAAGTAAAATCAAGTAACAAAAAAAAACAAAATTTCTTATTTGCTATGCGTTTATAATATATGAAGAATATATGAAAATAATAATATGTATAATATGAAATGTATTTTGTATAATATGCATAATATGAGATACACTATGTTTTTATGTTTTCTATTTTCTGAAATATCAAGATGACCTATTTTGTCATTAGCACCACGTATGTTTATTCAGTACCTTGTCGTAACTTTAAAAAAAGGGAATGAAGTTGCCTCGACGTGACCTTCACCCTTTATAGGTCACCGGTACTCATTGTCATCACTAAGGAAGGGAATTTTGTATGTTTAAGTTTCTACCCTTATCCACAAAAAAAAGTGGAAAAAGAAATGCTGAGGGAGTTTTTCCCTATAAAGGGTTAATATAGCCTAGGATTACTTCATCACGGGAAATACAAGGCATGGGAAAAATTAATTGTCTTTATTCGAACCATCGCTTCTAACATACTTTACATAAAACAGGTTTTTATACGATAAAAGGACACTTATAAATAATGAATTGGAAAATCAAATTAAATACGTAGGTAGCCAATACAAGCACTAGCATCTAGAATATATGTTCGATCTCCGTTTTAGGTTTATCGTGATTGTACAAAAATTAGATTCCAACAGGTAGAAATAGAAAAAATGACAGAAAATAGAACATTGCCATACGTATGCACTAATTATCATTAAAAATTAACAAATATCTCCAAAAACAAATCAAGATCATGAAATCAATTCAACCTCATTTCAAATTGTAAAAATAAAACTCCGATAATTTAATTTCTCTATAATTGATACATAATGAATTTATTCGAATGTCAGTTATTATCGACTCATCCTTTTATAGTCGCACGAAAATAAATTTCCGAATTAACTCGAAAATATTGGAAACACGATTTTGACAAACGGAATAACGCCGATAAAACCCGTAGGCAGCCAACTCGTTGAAGTTTTTCGAGAACAATGGATCACTAAATATCGTGTTAGTTTAGCTGATGAAACGTCGGCGTTAATTATTCTCGACTGCGCGGACGCGATATGTATTTGTGTCTCGTTGGAGGCAGATAGCTTCGGCAAACATAACCAGAATTTTTGGATTCTTTGACGTTCGATAAAAGCTCGATTAATTCGCGTGCTTTTAACGATAAGTACCCGGCGTGTAACCTTGAAACATATACAGTGCCAAGTATAAGTATTGGCCCAGAGTGTATTAATACAGATTCTCGAAATAAAACCAGTTGTTGATATGGAAAAGGTCATTCCAAACGTTTGATTTTTTCCATAACACAACTCTGTGGTCGCATACGGCGAGTCACAACTCGCAATCAAAATCTTACACCACGTATTACAGAATTCGAGTTACATTACTAATTAAATACCTTTTTCCAAAGTTGTATCACACATCCACAAAGATTTGGGATCGTATGTCTACTCTCAACCACCAAAGCTTTTTTACCGTTCTAGTCGTATGTCTGCTCGTAGCCACCACATCAAAGAATCACACCAATCTTATATTGTATTCGTCCATATATCATATTACACTTTCTCTGTATTTTTATTATTTGAAGTTGAAGTCAAGGCATTTTCAAGGCCAAAAGTTTTTTATTAATGATTAAAAATATTGAGAATTTCGTTCTAAAATTAAATAGAAACAAACAAATTCGTGTTAAATTAGAAACTTGACATTAAAAACAAACTTATAACTATAAATTTGTTCATTTAAATGACGTAATTAAAAAGATGTTCGATTAATTACAATTTTATATACATTTGTCTTCGATGATATCTCCAATGCATCCTCAAGATATTTAAAAAATAATACTTCAAAATGGCAAAATGAAAGTTACCGAAAGATACCACATGATGGGGAATTATAAAATGTAATTTTTACATAAAAATATAACATTAAAACACATTATTGTGTAAACATACACCCCCGCTCAGATGTATGTGGACACTTTCTTAATAGAAATAAATATTTAATAAAATTTACGAATCTATGGTATTAATATCAATTATGTCATTTATGTTTTGATATGTTTCTGATGCATTAGCGAATATACATTATTAATAGTTTTTTTTTAATATCACGTTAGTAATGATAAAAAAGTATAGAGATAACTAGATAATGTTAATGTTTCTCTGACCAAACTTGGATACTATTAATTTCTTCATTGTTTCCGAAGTAATATTATCTCTTTTATTTTGTAATATTTTGCATTTGTTGATACATTGAACATTCTTTCTAAACTTTTAAATAATAAAATTGAATATAGCACTCGAAACATTTAATATTATTAAATGTTGTTAAATGCTCATACAATATAGAATTTAGCAACAAAAGTTGTATAGTACTAATTTACGGTGTGTATTAATTATTCATTGAAGATAGTAAGTGTCCACACACTTATGAACGAGGGTGTATATCTAAAGTTCACGAAAGAATTAATAAATCTTGTTTATCCTCCACAAACTTGCATATTATATGTCACTACTCGTTCTTCGGAAATCAATTCCGACCAGTACGACACCCATGTTCAAATTTAATACGACCGCAAAGGGTTAATAGACTGCGAAAGTTTGTGCATTTATGGAAAATGGAAATATGTAAAATGTATAAGATTGTATACAGCTTCTGCAGTATATACCATAGTACCAATAAAATAAACGTTACACTATTTACAAGATAAGAGACATTTTCATTTAAATTTAATTTCATTATCTGTATCAATGAAATATAAATTTGCATAAACATCCGCAGTCTATTTATTAATATTCAATTCCAAAGAATAATTGAATTTTTAATTTTTACTTTCTTACTAGATGAATCACATAAATAATATATTTTCTTCTGTATTATCTTTGGACTTTTCTGCCAAGTGTAACGTATTCCTTTTTTATGGAGTGTACGATTTTAACAATTACTTACTGTACACTCGACACAGTGTTTGCCTCGTCGATGATCGAGGAGTTTTAATCGGCGGTAGATCTTTCGTATCGCGCGCACGGTATCGATGTTTTGCCTGGTCGCAAGGCGATCGTATGTACATACATACATACACGTTTCTCGCGTGCTCGCGCAGTTCCAGTGAGACTTGAAAATTCAAATTATCCGCATTACTTATCCGACATCGCAACTGCGCGGCAAATGACACCACACGGAATCGCCAGTTTATATCGCCTTCGAGCTGAATCGTTCATCGTTGCCGGCTACGTGGCGTTGATAACGAAACGATTACGATTATGTTCGCGTTGACCTTTATTTTTTTTTTTTTGCCGTAATTACGTCGACGTCGATACGGTTCCAATGATTTACAGCTTTTTAATAAGTACTAGTGGAAACTTTGAGATCTGTCGTTGCGTGCTCGACTCGCGTTTGCACTTTCATAGATAATGCGCAAGTGTCATCTTGCGTAACCAACAACATACGCTTAGAACCTGCAATCGTCGATCGAAGACGTTGTAATTGCTCTGGTGGGCCAGAGATGGCCAACGTTTTAGTTGAATAATGGTTCACGATTAAAAACGCAGTATTATAAATAATCGTTCTCTCCAAATTATTACATCATTCCGATCGTTATGGAACGGTGTGTTACGTGAATTAATTATTACATACAGTGTGTTTCGTTTATCTAGCAAAGTAAATATCTCGTGACGCACTGAAGTTACGAAAAAAATTTATTTACAAAAATTGTTCGGTTTGTAGGGTACAATCATATGATGTAATTTTTTTCGAGCCTGGAATATTAGGGAGGGGGCATTTCAAAGTCAAAATAAGTTTTTTAAATGGAACTATATATTCTTTTTTCCATGACCTGACAGCTTTCTTCGAAACGAATTCAACGGTATATCACATTATTTAATTTTCTGTTTCCAAACGATAGAAATTATATTATAAACTTGTAATTTTTTGAGTAGGTAATGGTAAGACATATCGGGTTGCCGCGGCTATTAGCTGTAACACTGTTGTCATTTGTTTTGATGAGTTGTGGTGTTTGGCTCGAGTCTCATTTATTTTGAGAAAGTGCGATACTAGAGAAATTATTGATTTCCAAAAAATGTCCTTAACAGTTCAGAAAAAAGCCAAATTAGTTTGTCTGCGTGGTGATAGATATTTATCCTATGCCGAAGTGGCTCGGGAATTTCATAGACGGCATCCTTGTCAACAAATGCCAACAGTGTCAACAATAAGAAACATTGATAATTTATTCTAATGATATAAACTATAAATATTGTATTCATTTTTTTTTTTATAACTTAAGATGCTTCAGGAGACATAAGAAGGTCGATCTTTGTTGACAGTGTTGCAGGTAATAGCCGCAGCAACCCGATATGTCTTACCAATACGTACTCAAAACGTTACAAGTTTATAATATAATCTCTAACGTTTGGAAACAGCAAATTAAATAATGTGATATACCGTTGAATTCGTTTCGAAAAATTACACTTAAAAAATTTCCATTTAAAAAACTTATTTGGACTTTGAAATCCCCCCTCCCTACTATTCTAGGCCCGAAAAAAATTACATCATATGATTGTACCCTACAAACCGAACAATTTTTGTTAATAAATTTTTTTGTAACTTCAGTGCGTCTCGAGATATTTACTTTGCTATATAAACGAAACACACTGTAGATTATATGTATGTAGGCATGGATAATTAAAGTGATACTCGAATAGGACGCGACGAGTAAAGTATAGTTAAATTTTATTTGTTGACGTTTTGGTTTTTGCTTCTTGAGACCGTCTTTAGGTGATACAGAACAAATCTCTTAGTTTACGAATCCAACGGAATGGGCGCGTAGGAGGAATCAAACATTTTGTTCTTGTTTATTGAACATAATGTATTTGGATTAATAATCACAGAGACATTGAAGAAACTTTTAGAGGTAACAAGAAATTCAGTAACATGGGAATAATAATAAAGTATCAATTTCTTTGGATAAACTAAAAAAATTGTCAATACTTAAACAGCAACAGTAATTTTATCAACAGACTTAAATACTTATGTAAAGTAATCATGTACGTGTATTTACAATATCCAGTTGACACAATAACTGAAATCAATCACATAAAAGATGTACACAGAAAGATAAAGAAAAGAGAACCAAATACACAAGAATATAGGAATGTCTTATCTAAAGAACACTACTCACTGGAAGTCTCGAACCGTATTATTCAAAAGTTTCGAATCGCTTATGGTATTACCAATCTACAGGAAGATTATAGTACTAAATATTACTTACTAATAATACCTTATTATCATTAATACACGGATATCGAAAACTATAAGAACACATCTTATAGCAGATTAAAATTTTCGAATCGCTTATGGTATTACCAATCTACAGGAAGATTATAGTACTAAATATTACTTACTAATAATACCTTGTTATCATTAATACACGGATATCGAAAACTATAAGAACACATCTTAAAGCAGATTAAAATTTTCGCTGTGTATATAACTTCAATGTTGTCACCTGTCACGTGATATTTACGAGTGTACGTATAATAAAAGTATTAGCCTACAGGGAAAAAAAATGTCACGCGAGAAAAATATCCGGACAATCAAGTCGAAACGTGGATAGGGTACTCGTACTCACGCTATATTTGTACGGTGAATTATCAATCTATAAGCTGTGTTAAATCAAATCAAATTACACGTTATCTTATCGTCGTGGAACTATCGCTAATATTTATACAGCATCCGTATTAGAGTTTTAAATTTAAAATGGATCAAATAGATAAAGCAATCAAATTTAAAGCTGTTAAGTAAAGACGAACTGCTCCTCTTGATTATTGTATTATAGTAAAACACTCATGAAGCGGCAGTGTGCAAAGCGTGCGTAAGTACATACATATATGGCCGTCGCTGTATCGCAGGCACAACCTTGACGACTATTTCTTAAACGCTATTTTATAATGTGTCGCGATCGTTTCGTATACCTATAAAGTGAACTAAAAAACAGGTAGAAGAATTTAGCGATGTAGAGTGTTTTCAAAAACGGGCAAAAATGCTTACGAAGTTAACATAGGTCGAGAAACAATCAGTTTGAAGTTCAGAGTAATTTGCGATTGTCTGAACGTTGCAGGGGGACCATACATTGGATGTTTCATTTAACGCGGTCACTTAAAATATCTCGACTGCATTTTACGATACAAAAGTTAATAATGGGAATTGTTATCGTTCGATACAAAGGGTCAAATACTGTGATTAGCAAACAATTGTTTTAATTAGTTCTTTCAAGATATCAAGATCATTCTTTTTAAATAGGTTGATATTTAATTACAATAATCGCGTAGCTTATGAAAAAAAAAAACAATCAGCGATATATAGTATGCTGATCTTCTCTTGACCTTGAACAAGAGGAATCACGAAATGTTATCATTAATTCCAATACTTGGTTTGCAAGCGATAAATGAATCGTTTAAAGCTGTAGTGGAAAACATTTATTTTAAAAGGTGTTCAAAATGATTGCAATTAACTTCCATATATTTTGGGAAACGTGAAAAAAAAATGATAGAAAACCTCGAATTTTCAGCCCGAAATAGCAAACTGTGTTCTTAAGTAGCGAATCATAGTCGAACGATCCATCTAAAGTTTCATACCAATCTCTCGAGTCTTTTTACCCGAGTCAACTTCTATGGCGGTTTCAGAACGTCGTTGTCAAAACTTTTTGAACGATCCGTGCCGTAGTTTCTTTAGTAGTTGAAATCTCCATGTCGAAAATTCACAAAACAGTGCCGAACTTCAGAGTAGTCTGGATCCCTGACTGTTATATTTACCTTTCCGGCTGCTTCTACCAAAGTTGCCACCGAATCTTAATTCATACAGCGTAGGACGTCTAATTTATTTGCCGAAGGTGATCTCCACTTGAACGTTGTAGAACGAGTACATGATAGCGAATGAAAATGATAACGCGCACAATTGATTACGAAAGAGGCCACATTTCGCGCAGAAACGAGACGTCAATTCTTTTCGTCATTGAGTGCTTGATAATTTTATTTAAAGTTCTTCCTTTAATTAAAAATATATCATATTATTGATTTTGATAATTAGAAAATTGAAGATTGGTTAACCAATTCGAGCAATCTTTTAATTTTATATCATCCTCTATGTGATCATCCATCTGATCATCTACATATTTTTGTGACATATATCAATAAACATCTATACGTTCGTTGATTCATCTGAATATTTAGAATGATTGCAAATAAAGAATATATGAACAATTGGAAAGAAATTGATACGTAATACAAACGTATAATTTCAATTCACAAATAGTACAAAATTGTGCAGAACTAAGATAATTACTATGATGCTAAAAAATACATACTGTATATGATTATTTCTTAAGTCGTCTGGTATAATCAAGAATAACACAGTTAATGACAAGGCAGATGGAGTAGTACAGACAAGTTGCGATGCCCTTTGCCATGTATGCAACAGTTCATAAGCGAAGCTGTTTAGCCACAACAAGAAACGCATTCCAACAGTCTGATCAGGATTATTATATTATACAGCCGAAACGTCACAGAGTTGGTTCAGTTGAACGACTAAAAGTATATTTTTGATTACTTCTGTTCGGATCGCGTGATTGCTAAAAGGTCAGACATCGCATGAAAGATAAATAAATTTATTTAAAATAAAGCTTCACCTAAGAATGACCGAATCTTTTGAAACTCTGTAGAATCCCTTCTTGTAACTTTAATAGAAATCCACATAGTTGATGAATAGAAAATAAAGTAAAATAAAAATTAAGCAGTATTAAAAGTAACGATTTATGTGTTTAAAAATAAGTGCCTTTTTTGGGGAGGATCTCAGCTTTTTTTTATCGATACCGCTGCATTTTTACAAATGAAGGTAATAAACAGTGTGTCACAATAGAAACAAGTAAGACGATGTCACAAAAAAGAAAGGAGAATAATGGAAAACAACTAGAAAAAGAGGAAAGAGGAAACAAATTAAATGAAAATTCATTAAAAAATTGACAAATTCAATTTTTAATTTTTAATTAAATTACAAATTTATTTTGTTTGTGAATTGTGAAGTATCTTTTTTTTCTAACTGCACTTTGTCCACATCTGTTATTTGTAAGACAATTTAAAGGAAATTCCCTACAGCAAGAATTATTGGTCATAATTCCAACTAATTTACGCTGCGGAGTTCTATTATTTGCACGAAGCGACCGGAAAGCAAAATAAGAATTTCCTTTCCGTCTAGAATTCTTCTTTGTTTCTTCCTCGTAAAAAGATTATGGAGCGGTCAGGCGAACTACGACGTCATTTTCCATTCATTCGCAAATGTAGTTGATGTCTGTGTGTCGAAACTTTAAAGTGAGTTATTACAGTTGAAGCTCCTCAAAAAATTTCATGTCAATTCTGAGTGAATATGTTGCCGAACGGCGTGCTTCTTTGATCTTTTTAACGTTTTACCTATGTTTCTCGAATCCGCGACTGGCATGCGAATGAAAAGCGATTGGGACACCCTTGTATCGTTTTTTGTGCTCTCAGCCCGTTCTTTTTTGAGAGGTGACGCTCGTGTTCTTCGTGAATGACAAATTCGTGTTAGGCTTTTCACAGTGCAGCCGTACAATTCTCATTTTGCGCGTTTCTTTTGGTTCTTTGATGAAAAATTCACAATTAAAATATCTAAAATGGCGCTTAAATTTAGATATCCGTACACCAAGGTACATCATTTCAATTATTCTTATATTGCTGTATACGAAATTTGAAACATTTCGGATTAGGAATATTCTACAGAATTTTTTGCAATTTTTTCATTAAAAATCCGTGTTGCGAGTAATTGACTCGAAAAAGATGATATCGAAGGTCCTTAGCTGTTATGTTATTTTGTGCTTCTATCAAAGTTTGACTACTTGTATATTGTGTCATTTAGATTAATTTATATTCATCAAGAATTGAGTATTTCAAGAATATTTCCGTTCGAATGCTTTTATTTTTAAAGACACGTTCCTTTTTCTCTCGGGTAAAGATAGATTCTAAATCGTTTCTTATTAATAAAAAGAAAACGTAAGTTTTCATGAATAATTACATAAATACCCATAAATAGTACAATATATATATATATATAATAAATATAATAATAAATTATATTTATAATTTAATTATATTTATTTTTATAATAAATAATAAATATAATATAAATATATTATATATATATATAAATAATAAAGATAATAAAGATAAAGATATATGCAAATTTTGAAAATGTTAATAGTTGTTAATTTGACTGTTGTATAAAGAATAGTGCTACCTTTGTTTTAATCATATAATATGTATATATCTGTATATAAGGTGAACATGTATATTAATTATTTATATTATATAATTAATTATATTTATTAATTGTACATATAATTAATATACAGATACATATATAATTAAAACAAAGATAGCACTATTCTTTATATACCAGTCAAATTAACAACTATCAATATTTTCAAAATTTGTTGTGATGTAGAATAATGTAGTTAAATACAACAAATTCTCCTAGACTGTTCCTCTAAGTCGCGACCTATGTATTATAAGTAGCAATATGATTGGAGGGGGAAAGACGGTATGTAAGAATATTCAGCATCTGCGTTTCTTTCGGTAATTAAACAGATCCGGTTCTGCAAATCAGGTCGAAATATCAGAGGTTGAATTCAAACACGAAACGACGCATTTTCATAGAATCGGTCTTGTCTTACGTTCGACGCCGACTTTTATTGTACATCGAATCGTATAACACTTTTACGTCGATTTGGCGTTCGCTTCCAGTACGCGTTTCCGAGCTCTTTAGGAGATGTACGAGAATAGCTTGATTTTAATCTCCGTCGTTTCATAATATTATCATATACGTCACTCATTATTAAGAAGCCCCAAGCTACTTCGCGTTTCCCGCGATCTCGTGGCGTTTGTATGCGTAACAATATTCTGTGAAGTACATCGTTCGTGATAGTAGTGACGCAGTCTAAACAGATGATCAAAGTGCAGCTTTAATCACGTGAATTATAGTTCTCTCTGCATCGCGTCGTGCGCATTTCCAGCCGCCGATAGCATTGCCTTGTATACGTGACTCGAGCTGCTGCACTGTCGGTAATCTCTTCATTTTATTGCGTGTTCGCTATTATTTGCTAGTACAATTTAACTAGTTAATTAGTTGCAAACAATATTCCAAGTCGCATAAAGTATTTCACGCGCCCTTCTTGGGAATCGACACGTGTACAAGTAACCCCTTCGTGCCCTCGCTTTGGTAAACACAATGTATTTTCTTCGATACGAGGTTG
Source organism: Hylaeus volcanicus (assembly GCF_026283585.1). Lineage (NCBI taxonomy): Eukaryota > Metazoa > Arthropoda > Insecta > Hymenoptera > Colletidae > Hylaeus > Hylaeus volcanicus. The sequence goes on along the minus strand of NC_071979.1, from coordinate 13,208,794 downwards.
CTTTACCCTGGTAGAAATATAAGAGTGCAGTTTAAAAAGAAAAACAAATTATAATAATTGTAATACATTTAATCCATAATGGATAACGTTTGAAGGAACCATTTTTGTAGTTCTATTTGTTTCTATTGAAATTTGTATTTATAGAGTTTCCTTGCAAACTTATTGTGAAAATTCTATTGGTTTTTCAAAGGTTCAAAAATTTTAATAATTTCATAATTAATTATTTATAAATAATTTAATAATAATTATTTTAAATAATTTAAATAATTTTATTATAATTTTCAAAAATTATAATATCGTTTAATAATAATTACAGTTAATATTTCTGTAAGTAGATAGCTCATACTTTTCAGTGATACATAAGGCGTACCTAAACACAATTGTATCTGAATTGAAGAAAATTAGCAGGAAACTAACAAAAATCTACAACAGCTACAGAAAAAGCTACAGAATTTGATGAAGGATCGAATACGTTTTTTGGATGGTATGATTTCCTCACTTTTCGAGTCTTTTTATTTATTTCGTTGCTTTAGACGATATACGTAACCGTGCGTAATAGAAATCATCCTGATTTGTTTTTACTTAGAATGTCGTGGCTAATAGAATAGTTTTTCAAACAGAAAGTTTGAAACGTCAGCCAAGTTGTAGAGCTTCCTACTAGCCAGAACCTTCGAAGAGTGTTCGATGATGGTCTTTTTTTTTACAGATTTTTGGATTTGAATATTTTCGGAGCGGTGACAAAATGTTCAAAGGCACGCGAGGCGTAGATTGTGTGAAAATTTATTTGAAATCTCGTAAACAGTCGGGTTTTGTAGAAAACCAGTTAGGAGTGCGTCGCAAAACTCTGTTCTCTCGTCGCGAGAGACCTTCAAAGACGTTTCACACATTTAGTATTTTCTTGCTTGTCCTGATTGATATCGTTTTATTGGTTTTACTCGGACGCAGTTTCGCGCGCGAGAAAAAGCAACTCCTTGTCCTCGTGTACGAACAAAACTGATACGTCGATTTTCGGATGCTAGCGCTAATTTCCTCGGAGATCGAGTAGCATAAAAGTTTGCATCTATATTGGCAGGTATGTTCGGATTATCTCAAAACTAGGACATTTAATCCGATATCTGATTCATCGAGTTCCCCGCCCCCTCTCCCCTGGGTTTCGTCGATCTCAAAATGAACGGTAGTCATTGTTAAAAAAATAATTTGCCGCATTACAAAAAAACTGAACTGACCAGTCACAGGTGGCTGTCAGCTCCAATTTTATGCTTGGGATTTCAATGCTTCCAACCGTTATTCGTTGTACTAAAATTAGAATCTTAATTATGCAGGTAAATATTTCACAATGAACGAATGAAGATGTAACTATTTAGTGAATATATCTCTATGTGTTGACTTTATTTATCATCTATTAATCCAATTTAATTTTGCTTGACATCGAATACTCGGATATTGGTATTTTTCTTGGTTTATTTTTCCTTAGAACTATAATTTTGATTGAAGAGGCATAGAATACCTCATAAAATGCTCTGTCTTTTTATATTGGAATGTAGGTGAAATATAATAAAATATAGTGAAATAAAATATATAAATAAAGTATAATAAAACATACTACACAGGCAAAATATAATATTGTATCGTAAGCTAAATATAATACTTTATATTATATTTATACTACTATACTAATAGAGACTTTGTATTGTTTAAAAATCAACCAATGAATCTGACTCGGCACGCATTGAGCGATTTAATTGTACGGTTAAGGTGTACAATGAATTGAAATTGATTTTGCATAATCAAGATCTCTGTCAATCAGCTGCGCAGATCATTTTTCAGAGGCACGACCGCTCATTGTTTCGATGAGTAAAAAGGCTTTCGAGTACAACTACGCGCGTCAACGTATGGTTTGTATCTACAACGTAGATGCCTGCTGGATGGTCAGAATTAGATTCGAACACAACCTACGCCAACCTTCAAATTTGTGAAGGTGACGCGAAACGAATGATGGTACACGTCAGACGCGTCTGGAGGAAAAAAACTCACCGACGGATTAGGCTTTTTGTATAGTCTCCAATTAAAAATCGACCGACGCGGAACCATTATTTTTATTGCGTCTGGTCAGCGAAGAATAACGTATGGCAGTTTGATTCAATATAAAAGTAGAGAAATAACATGCTCGTCAGCGAATAAATATCAATCATGTTGATAGCCTCTCGAGCGTGTTACCGTCTAATTTACGACGCACTAATAGAAACGCTATTGGTCACTCGGTTACCTCGCATCAGTGTTTTAATTTCGACGCTGCTGTTTTTGATTATGGAAGACGAAACATTTTAAAAAGAGGACTTTCGAAAGCTATTAATATAAAGATCATTTCTAATGCTGTTAACTCACGAATCAGAAATAATATAGGATACATACTTATTAGTATATTTTTATATTCTCCATTTTCTTGAAAATTTCACAATTGTACTTTTATGATGTACCTAAAAAAATAAATCCACGTGGAAAAATAATCATTAAAATAGGTGACTTTTGCACTCAGTGTACAGAAGTATCGTATAATTAATTCTAACTTTATTTTTGATAAGTCAATTGTCGAATTGCAAATGGCAGAAATTAGTGGCGCCACTAGAGAACGATTATACCAATGACTGCCATTTTCATTATACTAATGATTATTTTAATTTATTTAATGACATAATGTACATTTGTTTACGTTTTGTTTGTAAATTAAGAATTCATTTTTGTAATAAATTGATTACTGATGTCGAAACACGAAAAGTGCTCGTTGTACATAGTTGCTCGTTCTGCTTCATTGTGTGTGTTATATACTATTATGTTAATATCGCTTTTCATTAAATTCACCTCTTTATATATTACAAACAAGCTGTTCGACGTTTCTTTATGCTGCATATATCACACTCTATTAGAAATGCCGCGTCACGGCTTAAAACACGGAATCCGCGAATTTCGGTCGCTAATCAAAAATGGCAAGTGTTCGCGCACGTGTACAGATACACGCGTGTGACGAGCGGCGCCAACTATTTAATTCGACGAATTCAACGTATCAATTAATAGCGTTCCCTACGACTTATTGTTAGCAGGCTATCGAGGCGTTTTAATCGCGACATTCATTCCCACGGCATGTGGATTACGTTCAGGCGAATTCACGCGTTTCCACGTGCACGCGTGTCCCCCTCGTGTGCGTGTGCACGCAAAAGCGCAAGCGCTTTTGTAGCCGGTACGCGCGGCCACTCAGACAGTGAAAAGGCATCGCTTGCATATAGATAAACCAGGCGACTCGTTGTCCGAGGTCGGTGCTCAAGGTTGCGTGTGACGTCACTGGACCTCTTCCTCGATCCCCACCTTCTGTCCTACTCCATCGCGTTCCACCACCTTCTAATATCGCAACTTGCGTTTAAATCCGTGGCACGGCACCGTCACACCAGCCTGATCCACCTTGCCACTATGTTTCACTTGCGCTCTTCCTCGAACGACGCGACGCCGACGCCTGCTCGCCGAACGGCGCGTTTCACTGCCCCGCAGTCAGACCACGCGTTAAGAAAACACGATATGGACGAAAATCTAAATTACTCTACAGAGTTACACGCACGAATAGATCTGCGAAGGCGTCTGGCCAGAGTGGTGCCATTTCGAAACGGAAAATCTGGTTTCAATGGAAAAAGACACATGAGTACGAGAAAAAATTGAAATTATAGTAACACCTTCCGGTAATTTGCTACTATTGGGTTGTCGAGAAAGTCATGACAACCCAAAAATACGTCATGTTTTTTTTCTTGATTTTTCAAATGTTATTTATTTATATAAAGAACAAAGATCAATCAATGATATATAGCCCGTTTTGTTCGATAACCTTTCGCCACCGTTCAGTGAGTTTCATATTTCCTCGTTTATAAAAGGACCTGTCTTTATCGGCGAAAAACTGACTAAGGTGCTGATTAACAGCCTCATCGGAATCGAACGTTATATCACGCAAAGAAGCTTGAAGAGCGCGAAACAAATGGAAGTCCGATGGCACAAGATCTGGCGAGTATGGTGGGTGTGGTAACTAGGGGTGTGCGGGATCCCGGTCGGGACGGGAATTTCTCCCGGGATCGGGATGGAATCCCGAGAATTTCATAATCCCGAATACATCCGGGATTCCCGTGAATATCCGGGATCCCGAAACCATTCGGGATTCCCGAGAATTTCGAGATCCCGTAAATGTTCGGGATTCCCGGAATTTCGAAATCCCGTACATTCGGATTGCTGAAATTTTCAAGAATAACAACACTTTCGGAAATCCCAGATATTATTCTATATCCCGTACATTCTCGGGAATCCCGGATTTTTGCGGGATCTCGTGTATTCTCGGGAATCTCGAATCAACTCGGGATCCCGCATAAACCCGAGAATCCCGGATATTTTCGGGAATCCCGGACATTTTACGGGAATCCCGAATATTTTCGGGAATCCCGGACATTTTACGGGAATCCCGAATATTTTCGGGAATCCCGCACATCCCTAGTGGTAACACATCCCATCCAAGGTCCAGTAATTTTTTACCGGTAGCCAAACTTGGCTACCGCGATGGGTCTCCCTGACTGAGGAGCATCGCTGAGATTAAAATCACTAGCACGGAATTTCGTGAACCATCGTTGCCACTGACGTTCTTGTAAAGCATTCTCACAGTAAACTTTACGCAACTTTTCGCAAGCTTGACGTGGATCCTTCCCTTTATGGAAGTAAAACAATAGAATATGACGAAAATGCACAGTTTGCTCTTCGATGTTCAATTTATTGTAAAATTTTCCAAACTCAACCAAATCGATCAGTCTTTTGTTTAGTACGAAGCTAGAGTTCTTAGTTATCAAATGACAGCAATCGCGTGGTTGCAACTGACTCTAGTACTGCCAAAAGTAAACTAGTGCCTCCTGTTGCAGAAATGCGTCACGACTTTTCCGACAACCTAATAAAGACAAGGTTGCATTTTTTTGAGAGACGTCTAGGGCGTCTAGGCTCAATCAACAGGATGTCTTACAGGAGAGAGATCTTTCGCTTGAATAAGACCAACTAGAGGACAGCAACCGATTTTTCAAACCAGTCACACGGCCGGTCACTTGTCACAAAATATAGAAAAAATGTTCACGATTGACCTCACGAGTAATTTCTTTTTCTTATTATCACATCGCAGCCGATTAATTCGCTATTACTGGCGACAAAGAGTCATTCGAAGAATCTTTCGTCGCGAGTAAAACCGATTACCAGGCCCTGCCGGAAGGAAGTTGCTGCGAGTGGAGATCCGCGAGAGAGATAGAAGGAATCAGATTTCCTTCGCTCTACCTCTACATACACCCTCTGTTCCATAACTAACCGGAATGGCTTTAAAAATAACAGAACTAACTAGAAAATCTTGACATAATCATTTTGTTTATTCAAAATATTCTCCCTCGGCCGAAATACAACGATTTGCACGTTCAAAAAGTGTATCAAATGGCTTTTTTATGTCCGTGATTGGTGTTGATATTGCTCGTCGTTGTTTGTTGAATAGCTTGAATTGATGCAAAGCGGTTTCCTTTCATGGTCAAATGCAACTTAGGGAATAAAAAATAATAGCAGAGAGCCAAATCGGGAGAATATAGAGGATGTTGAAGTAAAAAAATTTTTTTTTCATTCTAACATGAAAAGTATTAAATGTTATTTATTTAGCGACCACTGTGAATTACGTGTTCAACACTTATATATATGTGATTCATAATATAATTAAAATAAATACGGAATGACTTATGGTTTGAGTAACTAATTCTTACATCTAACAATAATCGTAAATACTATTTAGCATAAAACGTATATTTTAGAAGGTTGTAGTATTTTGTTAATTCTTGTTATTAAATGTTGATTAAACGTATTCATGAGAAATTTGTGTAATTTTGATTACTGTGATTACAGAATTACGACAACGTCTCTATCTCAAACGATAGTTCAAATTCGACAATTGCGACGGACAGTTGTTTCTAAAGTCCGTATTTTTCGAAAGTCTTGAAGCCTTATAGAAACGGATCTCTATAGTGAAATCGTAAATGAAAAACCGTAAGACCGATACTAAATACTTCTACAATTATTAAACATTTCAACTTCTTCCTGCATCAGCTTCTTTTGTCGTTAGTCATAAGAGGGATATGACCCGATCAAATTGCGTGACTCAAACTGCATATCAGCGCGTGATCTCTGCCTCATCCAGTATAATGCGTGGAATATGTGCGTTCTATCTCGACGATTATTTCTGTTTAGGATATTCTTCGAATAATTGGTTTCGCGCTGTCACGCGATATTCATTACTCGCAGGCACAATCGTTGGTTTCACAGAAATTAGCTGCAGATTGTTCGATATATGTGTACGGATGCCTCTTTTCTTTTCAAACAGTGTAGATGACAATCGAAATCGTTCTGCCTGTTCGTGATTCATTAGCGCTGATGCACGTTTCGCAATTTGAGAAACAGTATTATTGTTTTCAACTTTTTTTTAGATAAGGTGAGATTAAATTGAGTTTGTTAAGGGCCTCGAAAATAAAATCATTAATTATCAATAATAAACTTATCAATCTGAGAAAGAGGAAATTGGATGTAATATTTAAATTATTTAAAGTCATGTTACAACATATTGTGTTTGCAACAAAACAAGGGATCCTCGGTCAGACTAAAATTTTATTTTCGTAAAAATCTTAATCCACAGAATGATCACAGAGATCCCGGTGATCAACTTTGTAGATCTTTCGACCTTTTTCTATTTATTTTCAATCGTCTTAAGTCTACTGCGACTCGCGTTGCGGAATGGCGAGTATTAAAAGTGCAGTTTCGATAAGAACATTCGCGTCGGCAGGTAACGCACACGCGCATTCTCAAGGAATCCTTGCGACCCGACGCGAAGCCCACGCATTAGGCGTGCACTGCGTATGGATACTACTATTGCGTCGAAACGTTACGTGTGAACGGTATAACGAGTTTTACGAGTGAAAGGGTTACATTAATACGGAAAAGTTTAGACTTGACGGTGGTATTATGGTCTTGGAAATATCAGTGGGCAAGTGTTCGATTCAAATACGAGAGTAGGAAAGATCTTTCCTATTCAATGATTTGTATAATTGCTTACCGAGGAACGAGATATATTAACATAGCGGTGCAATAGGCCTTCAACGTAGACGACATCAGTCAACTGTTGGATAAACTTAGTAGTTTTTTCTTTTATTCTTTGTATAACTTACTTCTTATACTTAATTGTAAATATACATATATGATTAAGATATACAGATACTTAATTACTATAATATATTCATGATGAAAAACTTTATACATATTTTATTTTAATAATTATATATAGAAATTTACATCTAAAACTGACATTTATTCTGAAATGGCCTTTAATGGATAATTTATCAATTTATAACACATCATTAATTATTATAATTCAATTCATATTTTCAAGTCATATTTTCAAGATTAACTATAACATAACACTGTACTAATTTTCCTAATACCGCGTTAGTAATATACCCAATAAATCTGTTTATCAAACAAATATTTATATTTAATAACTTACCCAATAATAATATCATTTATATTATTCTCTTGGGCTTCTAACCGACTATTGTTTTTCTTCAAATAATGTTAAATATGTTTTGAATTATTTGGTAACCCTGAACAATAAAATTGAATTGTTAATCGTCGTTTCGAGCTTCAGAGTGTATGGCTTTTTTCCAAAAGGAATCCTTGCTGGTATGTGTATTTAAATTTAAAAACTATTATTACTAATTTTATTTTTGCTTTCTGCGCCACATCTGTATCTTAAGAAACCCACTAACGTAATACGCACTTGGAAGAGCTGACGCTAACAACACTAAATACGGAGTATGCACCACTTGGGTATTCTAATGATTTATATAATTGTAATTTACTATCAAATTATGTATCTATTTTTTACAAAAGAAAGTTTTGTAGTAGTGAAGTATTAGCAAGAAATATAGCATGACTTTAAATCGATATATTGCGCTCTTTCTTGATACAATTATTGTATATTGTATAACATTTCACATCAAAAGTTGTTCCATTACATTTTAGAACAAATTATCTTTGTACTGACGAGGAAGGTTGAAATTCAACGTGGTCGTAATTATAATTTATAATATGAACAATATGATTTAGGTCATTAGTTACTAAGAAATAACCTCCAATAATTAGTCGCTTTAATAATTCTCCAGTTCTGGTGTTTTTTTCTTTATTCCGGCATATTTATGTTACGTTAAGCGTAACGCATAACGAGAGCGCATTCTGGCGTAAAGTTGATATAATTGACACGCATTTATGCGGTGACGGAATCCACGTTAACGTGGAGGGTTAATCTTTAATTCTGTTCAAGATGTCGTACCGCGGTAGAATAAAAATTACGTCTATACGAAACGAATCTATCCTTAGCGATGCTCGAGCCTATGAAACATCTGGCAGATATCGACAAAATTGTTATCCAGATAAAATCTCGAATAACAATTAAAGATACAATTAAGTATTTCAAATAATTATGTTTTAATTCAGTCGACAATTTTAAGTACCGTTTTTATCTTTCTTTCCGTCACTTTCTTTTTCTTTCTATATTAAATTATTTTATTTGATAACTGATATTAGAAAAGAAGAAATTCTTATTTGGCTATTTCGACGATGCTAGAATATGAATTTATTTCGTAATAATGCAGCAATTTACCTCTTGATTAATAGAGAAAGAGAAAGTACGTCACGTTGTATTAGCAACTATATATTTTTGTATCTAAGGTCGAAAGTATAGTCTCTTGTATATAGTGGGTGTAGAATGTATTCGTACACCGATCAATTTCCCAAAAAACTTTTATGTGAAATTGTAGTTTCTTAACTTCTTTTTTTTATAATCAATGATATTTTACATATTCTCGAAGTAAACACATTAGTTTATTGCTCCATACGAATTAGAAAACATCGAATTTCCAGTAAAGTACTTTTAAAAAAGGTTCTAATAGAGGAATTGAAGAAGATCTCACTTCGAATAACTAATAATTTAGTTAATTTAATGCTTAGAAGAGTTACAATAATTACGAAATCAAAAGGAAATCCCACGAAGGAAATATTGTATACTTGTAAATCAATGTAAATTTCCTTTTTTTTTAATGAAATATTAAAAATTAAACAGTTGTGCGAATACTTATTGCTTCAACATTTCTACCAATTAATTGTTTTTTTTCTTGTTAATTTCGCAACTTACATAAATAGCTATTTTTTTGTTGTAATCTATCTATTCTAGAGATTTCCGACAATATGTAGAATGTCATTGTGTATAAGAAATAAGTTAATAAATTTCAATTTTACATAGTTTTTTTGGAAATTTATCGGTGTACGAATACTTTCTACACCCACTGTATGTGTAATATATTGTATATCAGGTGTTTCTGTTAATCCTATTACCTTGTCAATCCTTAATAAGATGAATAATCCGTGACATTGAAGTTTGAATCCAGCTAAATAGCTATTGTTTGCACAATAGGGGGTTATGGGAATCGTACGTGCGCACGGGTTCATCGGCGCGGTATATTGCTTGCTAATTATTTTGCAACCTTAATTATGTGGCGTGCGTTGACGGTAGAACATAGTGCACTTAAACGGTCGCTCGTCTAAGTTATCACGTTACAGCCCGTTAGGCGCTCCATTATACAATGGACGTTGTAACAAATATAATGATAGTAGGTGAGCCTCGTCTCTTTATTCCTGTTTGATATACTCCATTGATTATTGAAGCCACCGAGGAAAGAAACTGAAAACGGAAAATGAACGATTACACGTGTTATCGAATAGCTCAGTACCTACTGCTTGGTCAAAAATATTAAGGACACACATTTTGTCTGTCTTCGGCAATGCTTTCTTAAAACTTTTGTTTGACTAATACAATCATTAAAATATATTATTTTGTAGATAACGTTTAGATATTTTCTTTTAGCATTATTGTATAAGTATGTTCTTTATATGTAATTTTATTTTTTACTATTTTACTTTAGAATGATTTATGTTAAATATGATTTATAGTTTGATCAATATTTTATTCTGTTTTGTTGTAAATTTTCCAATATGTATATTGGTTTACTATTGTCCTTATATTTTATGTGATGGAATTTATCATCATCTTGAAATCCAAATTCAAAATCCAATCTTTAAAATGTAAGTTACAACGAATCATAAATTAAAATACAACACTGTAAGCATGAAGAGAACAGAAAGAATTTTATGGTTGCAAGAGCGACGTGCATGATATTGTGTAACTGCAATGTATGTATATCGTTGTAGTAGAATTGATCAACTTATATCGTCGTATAAAATTATGGACAAGGCGAATAGAGTTATATAAGATAATGCATATGCACATCATTTTTTATATATATCTTGTTCACAATATTCATCCATGAAATCTGCCTAATTTTTAACAATAAATTATTTTGAATGAATAGATGACGTTTAAATTTGTCTTGTCATCGATTTAATGGAGGAAACCACATTAGGGGATCAAAAAAATGACTGACAAGAATGACTGACTATAATTATAAAAAAAAACCTACTGATATACTCTTGCATACAACTAACTTATTAATTGGTTAAAAATGAGCTTATGTATACATAACATCTCTTATTGTTATTTGAATTTGTCCAATAATATGAATTAATAATTCATATTTAGAGAACTTAAAAAAAGAGTCTAGCAATTTAAATTTAAAAAAATTGAGTTTCTACACTTTTTTGAAGATTTAGGTCATTCAAGCATTATTCTAACATTGTAATAAAATGCAGAAATTGATCAATATTTAAGAAATATTTACCAATGAATACAGAAGACAAAAAGAAAGAAATCGTGTGATTTTAAAATTTGTATAAATAATATGATTTAAATCTGTACTTTTGCGAATGATGAGAATTTGTTTTACGATCATTTTCTACCGCATTTCGCGAGTGCGAGAGTGCGGTTAATAAACCAGAATTTCTCAACACGTAGGGAGCGAGTTCGATTTTAACAAAGGCGGAAATGTTGTTAAAAAGTTGTGGCAACGCAGAAACAGTCACTACCGTAGTAAAAAAGACACATGGAGGCATATTAAACGCCGATTACCATATCCATGGCAACGACGCCATCGATCTTTATAGCATTTTTATAAAGCTACCCCTATGCGTAGTCACATCGCTCAGGTGCGTTTACGTAATGCGTGTACATGCACATACATGACTGAAGGTGGACCTATATATAGATGCATGCTTAGATATATATAACCTTGCGTATGATTATAAATATGTAGCGTAATGTACAACGATTCCTGCGTTCTAAGCTAGCTCGTTACTATCGATACGATACTATCGACGCAGCTGCAGTGTCTCTCAAATTTTTTGCGGAATACTAATTCGTTCTGGCATGAACCTTATTTTTCGATGATAACCGCAGAAGGACAAAACTCTTATTTAGGTAAAATATTTATTCGGATAAAAAATTTATTCGTTACTTGTTGTATAATTAACAGAGCTGAATGCGTCGCGACACCTCCAGACATCATTTTAATTCTACTTTGATTAATTAAGCATGACGATATTTTCATAAATATACAAATTTTGTAATTTTAAAAGAATTCCATAATCTAAGAATATATTATACATAGGTACATTCAACACAAAATTTTGTTCAATAGCCAAAACATGATTAATGGTCTTGAATAAAATGGTCTTCGATAAAAAGAGTAAAACTTGGAATCTGAGTTATACAATTAAATATCTTACAATGGAAATTTTATCTGTAGAATGGAAGAAACGTCACGAATACATTACAATACGTTCATTTTATTAGGTGTATACTATCGAGATAAAATTTTGCCTATCCCTGAAGATAACTGACCTGATGAAAAAAAATTCCCTCTAATCTTTAGAATTGCAACAAGCGGAGGTTTATCAGTGGAATGCGTCACGACTTTCCTCGAGCCTTGAAAACGGTGAAAAACGTCGAGCTTTTCTGAATAATGAAGACATTTTCTTGGAGAATCAAATGCCTCGATTGACATTCCTTGACATTAATTGCTCTTCGAAGGGATTCATACAAGGCTCTGAAAGACTTTATCGTTGTCTGTGCTGAATTAATCGGTATTAACCAAAAGTTATATGCTGAATTAATTTCAGAATTTATTTTCTAATAATAATGATAATATATATTAGGTTATCCCATAAGTTTTGCAGACTGTGTCAATATTTAATAAAAAGAACTATAGAAATTTTATAGCAACGATATAATGACTGTCAGGAATGTGGGAAAATATTATATGATGAGAGAGATTACCTTTTTTTATAACACTTAAGGATATCTTTCGCATATTAATTTGAGTAGCAGAAGTATAAGTGGCATGAACTTTTAGAACGTCGTAATATATATTCTATATTCCATAAATACACATTAGGGAGATATTTATAAAAAACTTTCCAAAAGAAGCTTTAGGATTTCATTATTTAATAATAAAACACTTACATCTGTCAGCGTAATCATGCTAGACGTCTAAACAATGTCATCTTTCGTGTTCAATTGTAATCATGTGAACTTTCATTGAACACTCTATGATCCTGTGTGAGTCTGGAGTTGAATATTTGTTATGTACATTGCAATAGCTATTCCACAGTTCCTTGCACCAATACTGTTGGAAAACTTTTTACAACCCCTTAATGAAATTACGTAGGAATATGATTGTGCTGGATATAGTCGATCAATTTTTCGTTTCGGCATGAGAAGCACTGTTCTTTTGCGTATCCTCGCCTCCTTTCACTTCGCGAAGCTCCTTTCAGTATAGGTGGAAACATCTACCGTTACCTATGCTCGTAGGTGTACGTCGCATGCCATAAAAGCAGAGCAAAGTATATAATGTAAGGGTAAGCATCGACAACACAACAGGTGCTCAGTTTCCATAGACGCGGAAGTGCGTCGTGCTCGGGTCTCGCTAGATGTAAACGCTTCAACCCTTTCAAATTTCATTGTTTATGCCTCGCGAAAACGTCACCTTTCACCGTGACATGTCCCTCTTAATTGCATCGTTAACTTTAATATTCCCTCCCGAACGTGTCCTGTCTGTTGTCACTATCGTTTCGTCCGGCCCTCTCAAAATAGAGTTTCTCGCAAATATGTATACCCATCTACGTTGTATAATATTGGATTGTCCAGAAAATCCTTGGTCAATTTTTAAGAAAAATTTAAAGGCGACACATTTGAATTTTGATATATATTTATTGAATTACATACACAGGTACCATTATCTTCCACAAGCTTTCCCTATCTTTCACACAACCTGAAGATTCTGCACTTCCGGAAGTTTTAAAATAAATTTTCATTGGTTATAGTCACCGTAATTAAACCAATGTAGTACACAAATGAAATTCGATGGTTTTATTTGCATCAGTGATTTATGAATAAAAATTGAAACGCGACGAGTGATACAATTGGAATGGAAGTGTTTCCACACGCAGAAAGGTTGAAAATGCGAAATAAAGGTATTTTATTCCCCAGAAAATTGTTTTTGACGGTGAGTTGACTGAACGCGCGCATTATTGTGTTTACACGTAAATCGTATGGAGTTAATAATAAGTAAATACTACTTCTGGTTGCGAATTGTTGTTTTCAAACATTTTGTACGCATGCAGTTAACATCTACAGCTGGAATCATTAAGTCGTACTTTTGTATATCATGTGTGCTCCGAGTATTGTAGGTTCAAAGTCAATTATTTTCAAAACGAAGCGCTATGCAAAGAAGCTTATTCTATATTTTTGATTTACTTTTATATATAAAATTACAGCAGAAGCTAAAATCATCGTTCTTTGTCACTAATTTGAATTTTCCTTTCTGTTTCAGGTAAGTCGTAAAAACGTAGGTAACATAGACGAAACCACAGCTGGTTTCCAATGAAATTTCATGTCACAGGTATTTATCATAATTATTCATTTTTTTCCAACAAGTCTTTTTTACAAAACTTGTTTCGAATAAAAATATAATCTACACACATAAATTGGCGATTACGATTGGTTAAAATACTTTCATGTAGGTATAAGACAACGTTAGCTTATTGAATCAGTAATATAGTACAATTTTAATATAAAATAAGCAATTAAATATATTTGTTATTTGTATTCATTTATTTGACCACATTATACTGGTAATCTTGAAGTTGAAACAGCATACAAGTGTATTACTACCATTTTGTGCTATTAGGTAGACTAGAAAGTAATGTCGTTTCTTTTAGATAATATTATTTAATCCTCCTCGTTATCAAATGTCTTTTGCCATCTAGTGTGCAAATTTTCAATGCCAGAAGAAGTTTTAAAATTGCAAAAACGACATTACTTTTCAGTCCACCTAATATTATTAATACAATGAACAATAACCACTTTGTACGTTACAGATTCTTTCTTTTAACATTTTGTATACAACGGCGTCCAAAAGTTTCCACTTTGTGCCATATTTGCCTCTGTCATATTATTAGCCATGTTCTATGTTATCTAAAATTAATTTGAAAATCAGTGTATGATAAGAGGGCAAACCAGAAGTTACATTCGCTTTATTTAGTCGGATAGTTACAATATTAAATTTCAACTTGAAATATACAATGAAGGTAATGTTTTGGATCGTTTGAATTTTTCAAAGCATCGACTAGTGTGAATTACCGATATTATGAATACTACTGTATACCAAGAGCATTAATTTTTTATTATTTTGTTCTTGTCGTGCTCAAGACGAGTTAAATCACATGAGCTTTTTAACTAGGAGAGAGTTCAAGACGAGTTAACTCATTAACTCGTTACTAATATAAGCTCATGCGATTTAACTCGTCTTGAGCACGACAAGAACAAGATAATTTGACGAGTATACTCGTGCAGAGCACCGAAAAGGTTAAGCATAATTGATTATCACCTACTTAGGGTGAAATTCCGTGTAACAATAAGATAGTATCTCATGAAGATAGTAATCTAAAAAGTTGCTTCAGACATGTTTATCTTGGAAAAACATGCAAGTTTCCGATCGACCTTGTCAATTATCTAAGTTCAAGTGTTTCTAAAAAGTGCGAGGTCATTCAAACCACCGACTGCACATGATAAAAAAAAATTTAAGTTTATAAATACCCGTGTAATAAGAGGAACGTGTCTTGACGCTATTCTTTCAAAGATTATTTATCATTTCTTTTGATTTCCAGTCTTCAAACCAGAGTTGAAAGAGATGTAATCGTTCAGGGACTTTTGTACGGCACCGTATCCGTTTAAAAGTCTGTAATCTGTGCTCATCGTAGTTTTTAGTTTTTTTAATTTTTTCGTACTATTAATGCTTATATATAGTAATAGTGTCAAATAGCTAATTTGACTCTTTTGCTCGCTGTAAATCAATACAATAATTACTAATAATAGTTTTCGTGAAGAATTTGTACATTCGTTTGATTTTGTGATAACGATGTTTCTGTGTAATGTAGCAGGTGCCCTCTTCGAATTAAAATAAAATTATAAAATACATTCGTATAAAAGTGTATCGACGCGCGATGTATTCTAAGAACTAACAGAATTCATTGTAGCGGATATTTTCGGTGATTTTTCTCACGAACCCGAAATATCGAAATAGATGTCCATTGCGCGCAAAACGATGAGGGCTAACGCATTTATTACCTCCAGTGATTTTGACGTATTTGCGCTCGAGTCTAATAATAAATTCCATCCATCTGTGCAAAACAAGGTGTTTTCGTATAAATGCACACGCTCTGCTCGCGTTTGACGAGTGAATAGAAATTGCGTGCAACGATACATTTGTGATAAATTAACGAATAGACTTTATTTGCTGAAAAGATTCTATTACTTGAAAATATTACTATGAATATTCATTTGTCATTTACTGCCACCTACTTACATGAACAAATGGTTGCATCCGTGGTAACTATAATAAATCATTTCAATCAGTTTCAAGCAATTCGCCGAACATAAAAAGGGTTGTGTCCACAAAGAAAAACAATCGAAAGAGTGAGATCGAAATTTTAGATGTATTCGTTCTTAAAAATATTTTTCTGTTTGAACATCGCAAACCTCGTACTGAAGAATAACGGTAAATCACAATTTCAGAAATACTT
>NC_071979.1:13138035-13192608 GCF_026283585.1 Hylaeus volcanicus | reverse complement strand
TGTAATGACTACAAACTCCAATTTAAGGCTTTATAGTACAATAAATGACCACGTATGTAGCTCGATGAATTTATCTATACAAATGTTACATTATTATGGATAAAAATATATAAGTTTACATTAAACAAAATTTATTTATTTTTTAAATAACCCTTCACCACTTCACTTACAACAAAATTATTTACTCCGTACAATTTGCCTCTTTGAAATAAATAACTTTTGTGAAAACATTTGTTTTATATCTCCATTACCTCATGAGATATTTACCCACTCCGATTTTAACGAAACACCCTGTATAAATTCGATTTCAGTCTGTAATTGATTTACCTGTTAATTTCCCCACTAATTAACTCGAAGGTGGTTCAATATCCGAAAAAAATGATGATGAACCATAAGATATAGGTTTTACATCTTTCCACCCATTTTTGACAACTCTCCCATCAACTTCAACGAAAAATGATAAAGAAGTTTTTTGATTTATGGTCCTGCATGAATTTTTCGTTTCCAAGCCGATCCAAAAATGGGCTTTTTTGAGCACCCTCCTTTCATTATAATTTTAATACAATACAAATTAGTCTTAAACTTATAATGTTTGATGAAAACTTGCAAAGTACTGTTCTTTGGTGACGTTTCGTAAAGGATCATTTGCATCTCTGATCGCGTCATCTTACACGTATTAGTGTAACAGTGTCGTATACGCGATCAACTTACGGAAATAATTAAAACAGCAGCTCCATAAGAAAACGAGAAATACCACATCACATCATTAATCAGTGGATGACCAATTAAGGAAACCTTTCCTCAGTTTTTACCAATTTCTGTTTACGCAACCCTCGTAATTATTCGACTGCATAGCGATTGTGTGTAACCCACGATGTATAATTTCTATTAATTGGCTATTTAGTTTACGTCTCGTAATCTATTTCCTACAAGCTGGTTATTAAACCACGTAACAGGATAATCTCGCGCTTGTTCGCAACGAGCTTAGGCTCAGCCATACGTGTTACAACATCTTGAATGAATAAAAACCGCGTGATGTTTCATAGAGATTATACAGGGAGATCTTTGACTATTTTGCAACGTTCTGTCAGATTATATTCTCTTTTCGATAAACGATATAGGATTGCGTTGTATGTCGTGGCTGATTTTTTATGTTTAAATTTCTCAGATAAAAAGAAATATTTAAGCAAAATGTTACATGTCACCAATCTCTTCGCTTAACACGTTGGTCGCATGAGTTACAGTGCTAGAAAAATTACTGTTGCAGATTAGGTATTAAGGAAAATAAATGCATGCACCTTTCGTAATTTTGTATAAGATTACGAAAATAGGTACTGCAATAAATACTAGATTGTGTAGGTTCTGATTTTGTAAAAATATTCACGAGTCGTAGTCTGGTCTGGTGCAGCCTACAGCAGAATTAAATTAGTATTTATTTAATATATACATATTTCAAAATTGTATGACAGCTGCTTTCGATATTGTAATAAACATATGCAAAACTTAAATACAATGTTAGTATTAGTTGTATTATATATGTATATTATTATTTGTATTTATATTTATGTCCACGACGATCATGCTGATAGGCATTCGTTATTGAAGAATAAAAATAATGAAATAAATCCTGAAGCTATTCTTGGAAAACTCTTTATAAATATCTCATTGATGTTAAGTATACTAATGTTACACATTTCACATGTTTATTATAATATCGAAAGTAGCTGTCATACAGTGTGAGTATTAGTTTTATTATATTTATATAATATGACTAATATTAGGGGGACTAGAAAGTAATGTCCTTTCTGCGAATGTCAATATTTATTTATCATTTACCAGCTCACTATGTACCGATTGATTTTTATCGATCTTCCATTGAGAATTTGCACACCAGATAGCAAAAGGTTGTTGGTAAGGAGGGCGAATAATTGATTAAAAATAAAAACTTGTTATAAATTCATTTATTTGAATTTAATGTAAACGAAACGACATTACTTTCTGGTCTCCCCAATATTTATATTTATCCACCACGATTCATTCCGACAGATATTCGTTATTGAAAAATAAAATTCTGAAGCCTGAATGTTATATATCATTAAAAGAGAATTTTTTGCTCTTCCTCGAGCTGTCCTTTCAAATATTGCATCCTCTTTTATAGAATTTTTGTGGATGTCTATTCACTCGACATTCCATTTTCAAAATCTAAAAATTAAAAGTAAAAAACGGAAAAAGTATCACGAAGTGCGAAAAATTCTCTTTTAAGGAGTTAGTCGCAGTCAGGAAGAGAAAAAATGACATTTCTTTGTGATTTTTTTTAGTTATTAAATAATAATTTGCATAATTAACAATTAAGTATATTATAAAGCATGTTTTAAAGAACTAAAAAACATTTTTTGTTTTGAGAAACGTTGATTTATATCGCCATAACAGCCGATGACGTAGACGATGATTTAAAAACATAGATTTGCGGTGAGCAAGATTTTTCTACACTGGTTCACCTGAAAACAAAAACAAGGGTAGATTTCGAAAATAGATTAGTCTAGCGGGTCCCTGAAGGAACGATTTTGAAAAAAATTAATTTAAAACAAGATGGCGTACATTTGAAGTTGATTTTCAATTTTTTCACTAAAATTAAGCGATTCAATAAGGGATAAAAAAAAAGTATACAAGAAAATAAAAAATCCTTCAATCAGGTACCCGTGAGTCTAATATATTTTCTAAATCTACCTTTAGTTTTGTTTTCAAGTGCACCAGTTTAAATAAATCTTGCTCACCGCAAACCAAGTGGCCACCCACGCCATCGCCTGTTATGACGAAATGAATTAACGTATTTTTAAAACAAAAATTCTTTTATAGTTCTTTAAGACATACTTTGTAATATATTTACAGTTCATTCATAAAAATTATTATTTAATACCTTAAAAAAAAGACACAAGAAACTGACCGTTTCCATTTTCCTGACCGCGACTAACCCCTTAAATAACACATAATATTTAGCCAATATTTTACATCATCAGACAAATTTTAATTTCGCGAAAACCGCTACGACTTAGGTACGGCACAGCCCAATACTTGGGCGTGTACGTTACCCATTCGTTCTGCGTCCTACCGCGTTTATCTTAATCCTCGTGCGGATCAATTATGCGAAAGACATTGATGTATGATTTTCCGCGATACGTCAGGTTCGAGGGGCTATCGTTGCCGAAGTTTATAAAGTAACTACCCGGGATCCTGGCCAGAGCGATCTCTGTCGCGTGACGTCACTGACAGATAGAATCCTAAAATCCGTCGAACGGTTTGCATTAGTCATCGTTGTGCAATCCGTCCCTAGGTTCGCATTGTCAAAGTATCGCATCTGCCGATTTGCAGCGAGCGTTGCGACCACTCCGGGCCATCCAGAAACGGAGCTGGACGCTGATTCGTTTCGATACAAAGTGGAATCCTTTCGGGTGTCGCTCAGCTAGCCGCGACAATAGGGAAATCGGCAGATGGCCTTCCGGTAAAAATGCAGATCAGGGCACCCACGGTTTTCGGGAAAGGCGTGGAAAAAGGGTTGGAATCGGGGCTAGGTGTGCGAGGCCAGAGTCGACAGATGTCAGATCGCCGAGGATCGATTAAGAGCACCAGCGATCATGAGCGCCTTTTCTCGACACTGTTCTTCGCTTTGCTCCCACGCGGCGCACCCTTTCCGACGAAAATGTCTCTGCTCGACGCGACGCTTTGGACTTTTCGAGGGGCCCCGCGATGAATGGACGGGATTTTTGCATAAAGGATTTCCTGGCACGGGACCACAGCACACCGCAAGGACTAGTTTAGAGATTAATCCGGTCAGCCGTTCTCTCACGTTCCGCAGACGTGGGAGAAATCGTAATGCACGATCTTTGGAACGAATACTTGTTCTTAGGAAACCGATACAGTGATCAGAAATCCGAGAAATCTCGCCAAAAGTGTCGATTTGACATTAAAAATTTTAATTTAGTATTTGTCAGTTTTATTCTTTTCCTTCAAACTTCTCAAACAATATTGCTTAATCCTTGAAATTGGATTTTCCATGTTTTTCCTGTCTATGGATTGTTTATGCGTAAAAATTGTTTGGATGTTAATTTTTATATTACGAAGAAGGTTCTCTCTATTGCTGATAGTGATTTACATTATAATAAACACTTTAAAAACATTCCATAGGATTGATCATCACATGCCAGAGTTACTTAAAAAATGATTAGAGATTCCAATACTTCTTCAATTGTAAACGCTTATTATTAGGTTGGTACATACGAAATGAAGTTTATACAAATGAAACTCTAACTATATAAAATATTTGTAATAAAACATTGTACATTTAGTTGTAATAATTTCCACATAGTTCTAAAGTATTTTTATTAATTTTGAATACATTTCTTCTACAATTGATTGCAATAGGATTCTGCACTAAGTACACAATTAGAGGGTAGAAACTGATGATAAATAAGATAATTTAAAAAAAAAAAATCACCAGCTTTGAATTTTTCAAATCAGCGTTAAATTATTGTAACATTCACATAACCTTCTGCAAAAGCTAACTTTTTGAGTTTAGCAATTTCCACCACCATCTTCACAAGTTTATAGTCATATAAAAAAATTACGCGAATATTCCAAGTGTTCATAATTTCTTTTATATTTATTTATTTATTGTCGCATCAGCTTCTATTCAACATTCATATACATATGTGAGTCATAATATAATCAAAATAAATACGGAATGACTTATTGCTGGAATAAGTAATTCTTCATCTAACAATAATTATAAATACTATTTTGCATTAAACGTATATTTTATAAGGTTGTAGTGTCTTGTTAATTCTTTATATTTCTTTTGATATTTTTGTCCTTTGTACATAAAATATAATTTTTATATGCATTGCTTGTCATTTAAGCTGGTTTTCAGGGTGGTTGGTCGATAATAAAATTCTAATGATTTTATTCTAAACATCTTTAGTAGTATTGTAATGTGTGTGCCTTACAGTATATTTCCTCCTCTTTAATATAATCACAATCAGTTGATGACAGACTAGACAAAAAGGATGTTATTAAAAACGACATTTCATGTGTACCAACCTAATACTTTAGAAGTAGTGAAATTTCAACAGACGGCTTGCGTCCGAAATCAAACGAAAAGAAATTCATTTTCCAGTCTAGCGAATTAACATTTATTTAAATGGAAATTGGCGGTAATTTTATCGACGAAGGCAACTACTATTTCACTAGGTGACGTTTTACATAGTTAATTAAACTCGACTAATATCTCAACACTTCTTGTCGCACGTGACGATTTTCTTGCCGCTTTGCTGTACGTTAATTGCTTGTCGCGCGTATTTCTTGATTACAATCCCGTCGCGTAAAGGTGAATAGTCACCGAAAGCGGCTACGCACGGAGCTGGGAACTTTCGATGGTAGTTAAAATAATGGTGGGTTCGATGCATGTTAAATAGTTCCGTTTGTCACCTCGATTTTACGTGCACGCCGCCGCGAAAATACGGCGCAACGTTACATCATTTAAATGGAATCGATTTCCTAGCCGAATACCGAATCCGTTCTCCTCGAACGAACCCAAGAATCCGGGGACTTGTTAATTCTCCTCTTAATTAGATTTATTTTTATCCGGATACAGTTCGAGGGTAAAAAAAGGAAGCGTCTAATTGTATTAACGTCTGGGTAGGGTGACACTTTCTCATTAAAATTTAGCACGCGACTGGCGAGAATGGCCCCAATTCATAGGTAATAGTTCGTTTATATGCAAATACGATGGGCACGGTGGCGAACGGTACACGAAAATGGTCTGCGCAAATACGTATGGAAGTATACAAATCGTAAAATTGCATCGACAATTATAATCATGAAATGCGCGCAAGTTACCTCGATCGAGAATTAAAAAAAAAAAAATTAAAAAAAAGCGGCGGGTGTCGAATTTAGTATTTTTCGCCGATTAATTGCAATTGTCGAACGTTTCTCGTGTTACTTGGCACGCACGAACGTTGAAAAATGATCGTTAATTTCCTTCGTCCAGAATATTTGGAGTTGAAACACGGTCATAGTTTCACAACATGCCATTATCATTTTTATAAAACACTTATATATACTACTAAACTATGTTGTGTATACTTTCGGGATGGTCTTGAAGATGAAATATTTTAATTCAAATATAAATTCATTACAACATTTGAATTAAAAAATATATTTTACATGCACCTCAAACAATTTGTGGTTCAATAAATGTGATTGAAATCAAACATTACAATATATACGAAAATTTCGACAATTTCAATAATATTTCATTTGATCGTAAATATTTCGATATTGTACGGTATTTTCTGGCAAACAATTTGGATTACTATTTTATAGTACAAACTGTCGATAATGTTTTTGTGATTAATTTCATATGAACACTTACTTTACTCTTTAATTCTGACATTATGACGTGTTAATTCTTCTTATTAAATCGTAATAATTTAATTTCTGATTTATCAAGTAATATGTATACACTTTTTATGCTATAGACTGTAGATTTGATGTATTTATGTCTTGAGTTCGCGTGGAAAACGTATGCAGAACATATGCAGAATAAATTTCATACAAAAACATAATATTAATATTTCATTTTGTATATGTGCATTATATTTTGTATACGTTTAGCATAAATTTTGCATATTCACATGTGTCATAAACAGTTAAATTCGTAGTCTAATTGTAGTTGTATCAGCATTTATTTCTTTGTTTCTCTAACTTCCTACATATTTTTAGTCATTTATTAGATATTACTCTTACTTATTTCTACTTTTTTGAAAATAATTAGAAAAATGTCCAAACGTACTAATAAACTTTATCTTTGTGAAAACCATGAATAATCTCAGTTCATATTTACTATTTTTAAAATTAGTCATTTTTTATTAGAGAATAATTGTAAAGTCCACATATGTACATTGCAATCTACAACAGACTTGAGGAGGTTAATCTGGACAATTTGATTTCGAGAAATGAGCGTAATTCCGCCTTATCTATATCGGGCTCGACACAAGTGTTTGATAAAAGACCTTCGATCGGTCGTATTTCGACACGTTATTATAATCAACCAGCCGAAATTACGCGTACTCTTTTTTTGCTGGGCGTTTCCGTCAGCAGACACCAAAATACCGTTTGGCTAATGTTATACAGTAGTCGATTTGCTCAGAAGACTGCTAAAACAAAATGTTGAAAGTTCAGAGGAGAAGAAGTAATAATGAATAGATTGAGAACTGGATACTCAAAAATCACACGTGAACATCTACTAAAGATAACGGACCCTCCTCGATGCGACTTCTGTAATAAGAAAATTACAATTGACCACCTACCCAGAAACATATGCAAAGCATCATCAACTATCTCAAAAAGACTGAACTCTACAATAGTCCATAGTACCACTAATCAAACAGAAATTCTATTAAATCCGTCGCCAATTACTAAGCAGTAGATGCGACAAAAAGTAAAACCGTGTAAAAAAGAAAATTTAGAAAGAATAAGAAGTAATGAGCAAGAAAAGTGGATTTCAAGTCCATTTGATTGATAGAATGATACATCAATATACTTATAAATATCTAGTTTCATTGACTCGATTGTTACAAATAATGTTTGCAGGTTTCGCCACTATTTCAAAATTGTGAACAAGAAGACCGTTTAAATTATACAGTTTCATCTGAAAATCTGAATTTAGCAAAATCGATCCATGAATGATGATGGTTAACTCTTATGATTTTTTGTTTATCTTTTATATGTATTTGCAAACATTTGGGGAAACGTTATGAATGAATCTCTGAAAGGATTCAATTTTACGTAAACAGAGATGAAGAAAATTATTCGTTATCTTATAAAATCTTTAACGCATCTAACACGAAACATTTCTCAAAATGGTACCAGTGATAATTGTAGAAAAGTTAACACGTTAAGGACCGCTCAAGAGTTTTCTCGTGTTGCTCGCTCCGTCTGTTACGGATGGATCACGAAATAATCCGTATTATCTGCACGCTGTCCTTAGATGTCACCTACTTTGATGTATTGTATCTAATTTGTCTATTTAAGTATTTACGTCAATAGTCAATGTATTAAACTTGATTGCCTTCATGTTTTTTTCGCTTATTTGCCGGCACTGCACGCTTTAGTAGACTACCTGTGTTTCACGCAATATCATTCTTCAAAAAAATACTAAAAACTTTGGTGAAATTGATTTTTAAATCAAATTCTATGATAATTATTAAAAATAGAATTTTTTCAATAATACCTAAAATGTGTTCTATTTTACAATTTCTGAAAGTTTCACAAAAATTGCTTTATAAATAACTAACAAGGGGAAGGCACTATGGAGGTTGTAGTACGCATGTAATACTGAAAACCATTTTGACTTTTTTCAGAATGGGCATTCATTTCCGAGATGTTTTGATTTAAAGGTCTTTACATGTGTTCTTAAGAGATGCATAATAAAAGTATGTAACAAGTTTCGTCGGGTATATTGGTAGAGTGTCAGATTATAACGCTGAACATTGATATTTTCTTTTTTCACTTCAATTTTGTATCATGGAAATTAACTTTTTATGTATTATGTACTATATACTGTATATTTGATATTATCTTACGCATATTCTAAGGGTGAAATTAATTTTTAACTTAACATATCATTCTAATCATCTATTTCACTATGGTGTTTTTATATTTTCGTGCTTTGAAAATATTTTTCCGTGCGAATTCTTCATACAAAAAGTTTCGACGCAGAAAAATATAAAAACACCATATTGAAATAGATGATTCATTCTTAAAATATGCGTAAGGTAATATCAAATATACGTTATATTTGATTTCGAGAATTTGAAGAATTTTTCATTTGAAGAAATTTGCAGAACAGCGTCTTATATGTTGACAAAATATTTTCCCTATTTATATGCTCGCCACTGTAGAAAATGTAGAAAATGTAGTTGATACCAATCAACTCGAGAGAATAACTGAGAAGCCGAATCGTGGCTGCAGTACAGCAAATATCTCGAGAGCAATGTCAAGCTGCAACTCCAGCAGTAACTAGTAGATGTAATGCATGCATTGCAGCAAGAAGTCATCATTTAGAACAGTGTCCCTATTAAATAAGTAATAACAAAAGAAGTAGATGTAAATAAATGAGACGAAAGACATCAACTTTTCTGATTCTTCTTTACGATATTCTTCAAAATGGAGCAAAAACAAGCAAATCTTTAAATGACTTTTTTTCTTAGTTTATCGGTTCCCTACATACTCCCAAAGTTTTGACACTTAAATTAGGGACACCCTGTACACAGTATTCTTCTAGCTTAAAAAAAAAAAAAAAAAAAAAAATCATTTAGACCAATTTCAAAACAGGGAATTGTATTTTAAAAGGTGTCCGATATAAGCCTAAAATATAAATTATTTGAACGAAGACGTCCATAGGTAAGTGAGGGAGCAGGTTGCGTTGTAGTAGGTAAAAGTCGTGAGATCGAATCCCACCGGAAGTACCAAAAATTAAAAGAACTTTGTTCATCGTTTTCATCGAAACCAATCACCAGAAATAAGTATAGTAAAGTAAGATCTACCAACAAATGAAACAAAATATAAAGTTTATTTAAATTTTTTTTTAAATCTCAATTTTCAAAATTTATTCAATATTGTCCGAATATTCGATACACATCTTCTAAACATAAATTTCACATTATCCGAATATCTTTTAAATGTTTCTTTTATATTCCATGAATATTTTAGTTTATATTTCCAAATGTGTATGGAATATTGAACTCACATCTCTTAGATCTTGTTTCTATACTCTCTAAATGTGTTTTAAATATTTTATGTACATTCTAAGCACATTTAATTCATGTTCATTTAATATTTGTTTTATATTTGGTGTATATGTATACAATATTCAGACAAATATTTTTTTCATCTTAAACAGTGTGACTAAAAAAATATTTCCTTAATATTTGAAAAAAATATTTAATAAATGTTTGAAGAAAATATTTAATAAATATTTTGTGCTACTTGGGCGAATATTAAACTCACATCTCTTACATCTTGTTTCTATATTCTCTGAATGTGTTTTAAATATTTCATGTACAGTCAGTGTAATAAGTATTCGTACAGGAAGCATTTATTTTAAATGGGGTGCTGTACGAATACTTTTTACACTGACTGTACATCCTACGCACATTTAATTCATGTTCATATAATATTTGTTTTATATTTGGTGTATATGTATACAATATTCAGACAAATATTTTTTTCATCTTAAACAGTGTGGCTAAAAAAATATTTTCTTAATATTTGAAAAAAATATTTAACCGATGTTTTTGTGCTACTAGGGACAGTATATAGTACATAATACGTAAAAAGTCAATTTCCATGATACAAAATTGAAATAATATATATACCCGACGAAACTTGCTACATACTTTTATTATACAAAATTTGTAAGAACATATATAAAAACCTTTAAACCAAAATATCTCGGAAACGAAGGGCCATTCTGAAAAGAAGCCAAAATGGTTTTGCAGTATTACATGCGTACTACAACCTCCATAGGGTGTCGTTCCAAAAACGACCGCAACATCGTAACGTACAAGATTGCCCAAAAACGTGCGGTCCTTGGCGCACGACATACAAATTTCTTAACGGTCCTTAATATATTAATTCGGAAAGAAGATTTTATTTTGATGCATTTCGAGAGCATAGACCTGTAAAGACTTTTGTCCAGCTGATTTCGACGAATCGACCGCCGTGCGTCGGATACGCGTCCAGCGGCGGCGGCCTGACCTCGTAACCTACTATGAAATTCATAATACTATTTATTGCAGTTTTATCGGGTTGATGGGAACGCGAGCGTGCATATTTTATTGTTTCGGTGGCCGCGAGGAGATGACCGCGCGCATCGTGGCCCGAGGCGGCTCTCAGCCGCATGATTAAACGCCCGTCGCGATCGGTGGTTAACGTTTCAGATCTGGAAATCTGTCGATTAGGTTCCCTGATTTCGCTGGACAACGCTTACTGCCCAGTAATTTGTACCCCATTACGCGCCTCGGCGTTTGCATTATTAATCGCGTAATAAGTCGAAAGTCTGTACACTTACGATAGATCGCGCCATTCGTATACGAGGCATCGTGACGCTCGCTCTGCATTAATAATATTGGACGGTTCACAGCGGCAACTGTGTGCCGATAATTCTACAGGAAAAGAGGTCGATTAATCGGCACGATGCGAACGTCTATCGGCGTAAATGCATTCTCCTTTTTCCTTCGATGCAATTCTTACAAAGTCATCGACAATACTTTTTTTGGAACATTTTCATTCCGGAGGAAAAAATTTGTTATGTAAAATTGTACATTTTAGGATCCCCTAACCACGTTTCAATTATTAAAACCGTCTATGTTTTCGTTGGATGTATTGTATTAGTAGCGTACCAAGAGAATTAATGTGTCAAGTTTTCGCTGAAATATTAAATCATATCCGCGAGAGGATTTTTTTGTTACTTTTCGATTTATAAGAAAAAGAGGTATTGAAATCAGGAAAATATTCGACAAAATTTGTTACCGTTAAAACCTTCTGATCATGCTTTAATTATTATAATACAGAACAAACATCAAATTCTCTCTTGCGTTAAATATTCATCACTACGTAACAAGATTTAATCACTTTACATTTTCCACTCATAACAGTCGTCGCTAATAACCATTTAAGATGTTGATGCGACGTTCAATCTATGTATGTATTTATTTACTGATCGACGCAGGGTTACATGGCCTCCACTTCCTTTTTCCTCTTATACAACCTAGATTTCTTAGACCAACCTTATCTATCCTTAAACTATCCTTAAAAACTATTCTTATCCTATCCTTAATCTAAGGAAAGAGAAAGAGAGGGTGCCGCTATGCGCTCCTCGTTCAATCTATACAAAAAAAATACTGCGTAAATTTTAACTCTGATTAAACACGTAACAGATGTTAAAGTGGCTTCGCACATTCCCTTACTTTTTTTTTACATACAAGGTTCGAATCGCATCAATTATTGGTTATTAGCGACTTATTACAAGTTGTCGTCAGATCTTGTTTAATAGATTAGTATTTTTAAGAAACTTAATCTTCTATGGACTCGTGTAGCTCAGGTCACATGCTGATATATCGACATTTTATAAAATAATTTTATTTTTTTCACAAGATGAGGTATACGTCTTAAGAATATAATGTCTCTGGTAACCAATAACGATATTGATGACGGCTGGCAGCATCGTCAACTTGAAATATCAAAGTAAATGCCTTGCAAGTCGTTTGCAGAAGAAACAAATTTGGTCCACAAAGCGTTAATGACTTTTCTGGTATTTTCCTTCGTGGTTGATAGCATTTTTATTGTTACACTAGCTGTGGCCCGCAGTTTCACCCGCATGGAATACTAACGCTGCTACCCCTTTTTACCCCCTTAGGTTTTGAATTTCGAAATATCCTTTCTTATTCCTTGTATACATCGTAAAGGAAACCTCTGTGCAAAATTTCAGCTTTCTAGGTTCAAGGGTTTAGCCTGGCTGTTCATATGTCAGTGAGTCGGAGATTTCATTCTTATAGATAGATATGTATGTGTCGCAGGGAAATGATAAAAATAGAGATTTGATGAAATCCCTAAGGTAGATGATCAATTCACGGGAGATGTTAAAATAACAACTCCGTAAGGTCATTTCCTTAAAGAAACTAAGTGATTTGATCAAATCCCTTAACTGTTTTAGTGTAAAGATGAAATAATATTGTTTAGATATTGAAAGTATTTACTTCGTAAATCATGCGTTATTAAAAGTAGAATAGGTAGTACAACAATACTCATAGAAACATAAATTATTTATTCGAGACTAAGTAGCAAATGAAGTAGGTACTTAAGCTGATATTTTAAAAAATAAAAAGAATATTTTTAGGGAATGTAATTAGTAAATAATAATGTTCATTCATTTTTATTAAAACAAAAGATGTGCCTGTGAAAAAGTAACGTACATACTTTGTAACTCGAGATGCCACAAATCAACAACGTGTTTTAATAAAAATGAATGAACGTATTTATTTAATAATTACATTCACTAAAAATGTTTAAAATTTCATTAAAAATATCCTGTTTGTGTTTTAAAATATCAGCTTAAGTACCTACTTCTTTTGCTACTTAGTCTCGAATAAATAATTTATGTTTCTATGAGTATTGTTGTATTACCTATTCTACTTTTAATAACGCATGATTTACGAAGTAAATACTTTCAATATCTAAACAATATTATTTCATCTTTACACTAAAACAGTTAAGGGATTCGATCAAATCACTTACTTTCTTTAGGGAAATGACCTCACAGAGTTGTTATTTTAACATCTCCCGTGAATTGATCATCTACCTTAGGGATTTCATCAAATCTCTATTTTTATCATTTCCCTGCGACATATGTACATAGATTTTGTCCAAACATTGCTTTCTGTCTTGCACACTTGTTGTTTGATAAATATTCAAATATCTATGGACGGACTCAACAAGTGCTTCTCGTATATCTGTAAAATCGAGTATATGGCGAATATTTGACAAGTGGCCGAGTACGTGGAGTCGCCTTTGTGCATACATCGTGGGCGGATACTTTGGCGAGTAGTTGTATATTCAAAACTACTATAGAAAGCTTTGTAGCGCATAATCCCCGTCGCTTAAGAACACGGATTTAAGATGGTTTGGTAATAAGCTCGTGGATTATGTTCGGTATCTTTATTTACAAAGAGGCCCGGCGCGGCGTAGTCGAATAATGCACAACGGCTGTCGCGGTGTCGTGCAAGTTTTATCGTATTCTCATATTAAATTTAGTCGGCCTTATCTGTCGACGAAAGATTAGGTCATATCAATCGTTGAGAGTACCTTCGAGCAACGTTACGTATGTACGTGCTCTGTCCAATCACCATGAATACTCCCAAGGATGCTTCCAACTGAGACGAAATTTCTGTGAAATTCGTGGATGTCGCCTCCTCGCTAAGGGCTCGACTCCCCTCTGATTCACGATTTTCTTTCTTTCACACGATATATGAACAAACACGGCGAGTAATATAGTTGTCAGGAGGAGGTGGAGCGGTTATAGGATTAGGAAAGCTCTCGGCAGTCAGGATTAACGATTGATTTTCGATGCACCCCTAACCGTTCGGTTATTTTGTCTCCAGCCCGTTCTCACGATATATCGATACATATATCTAGAGATAATGTCCGTAGGTATCGATGCCGTGTATAGCACGGTTGGATTGCGGTGTGTTATCTTGATAACTATCGCTTGGGATTTTTCCGTCTAATTTCACCGAAGAGCATCGCGAAGAATAATAGACATCTAGCGGTGACTCATTTTTTCCATTTATCTGATAAGTAATTACCAACACGAAAATTTCTTTACTTTGACCTTTATTCTACCCTCGGCATCGTCCCTACATCGTTCGCCATTTTAGTACAATTCCTTTGCAATATTCAAAGGAATAGAATATTCCATAAGCTTCACCCTTTTCACCCATCTCTTCGATCAAAATTAATTTCGAGTTAACCCTTTGAAGTTTGGTGGCTTAAAAACTATCCCGTCTTTTGCTTAACTTTACAGTTTTATTTAAAGTTTTTCATCCATGTGGCAATACTATGAGCTAACGCTAAAAGTACAATAAGTGGAATCGGAAATGTATACAAGTTAAAACGCGTTAACAAGTTAACACTGTTCTTCTGAGCAGCTTGAATTTTATTTTTATTTTATAATTGTATGTCTCAAAGAGTTAACACGTTGGTCGCATGAGTTACAGTGCTAGAAATATTACTGTTGCAGATTAGGTATTAAGGAAAATAAATGCATGCACCTTTCGTAAATCTTGATAAGGTTACGAAAATAAGTACCACAATACATACTAGATTATGCAGGTGCTGATATTGTGAAAATTTTCACGAGTATTAGTCTGGTCTAGTACAGCCTAAAGTAGAATTAAATTAGTAGTTATTTAATATATACATATTTGAAAATTATATTTAAGTTTGCCACATTTTTATTACAATATAGAAAGTAGCGGTCATACAGTGTTAGTATTACTTATATTATACATATATTGTTAGAGGAACTTTTAATTAATAACTCTTTAGATGAGTAATTTGTCAGGATTTCTGATAAACTTGAATAATACAATTGTAACATATAAAGGGAGTTTCGTAAGTCAAATTAACAATACTTTAAACACTTTATTCTTAATGCTTAAATCATATAAATCTCATGTAACCTAATTTCACAGAAAAATAGAATATGTATTCAAAAGTCTTTATTCGTAAAATTTATATTGCACTTGTTCGATATCTTTCAAAGACTATGAAAATAAAATTTGATACGGACAACTTCATTTCTGAAATAGTTTTTTTAATTTTTACAGAGGTATTAAAATAATTCCAAAAATTATGTTGTCCGGATTAAATTTTGTTTGCATACTCTTTGAAAGGACCGGACAAGTAAAGGTATGGATTTTGTAAGTCACGGTTAAAAACCATATAAGAATACGTATTTCTAAAATTTTATATTCCCCAAAAAGACCCGAAAAACGCACACACACATTATACAAATGCACACGCATTAAGCATATCTTACAATATTTATCTATATATTTATATTTATGTCCACCACGATTATGCTGACAGCCATTCATTATTGAAAAATAATGAAATAAAACCTGAAGCCTTTCTTGGGAAACTCTTTATAAATGTTTCACTGATGCTATGTATACTAATGTTTATTGCTACGACATGACATTTCGACTATCAGGGATTGTGGCCGCCTTCGTGTCAAAAATCTTTATTTGAACATTAAATATTAATTAATTTGAACATTAAACATTAATTGATCATTCGTAACAACCACGTTGAAATTAAAAATGGAGTAAAGAATATGCCTAACAAAAATAGCGGAGAATTTATATCTGATTTATGATTATGAATTACGAATAGATATTACTTATTTCTATAATAGATTAAAAGCTTACCATTCGGTGCAGGTAATACTTACTTCGTACCTCGTGAAATTCAGTAATTATCGAATCTCTAATTCGCGTATGGTTTAAGAGATTATCCCGCAACAATGTTAACTTTGCACTCCGCGCTTCTGTCGGCACACTATCCAAAGGATTGCACTTCAGCAATGAATTTTACGAGCTAGTGTAAAATTAGCAGAGACCAGGCGTGATAATTATTGCGATGAGCAGAGAAAAAACGCGTGTAAAAGCGTGGCGTGACGTGAACTTTCAGAAACAACTTATTTTTATCGCCCACCCCCCTAAGGCCGACTTCCCGCGTAATTTTCCCACGTGTATAGTTTCGGTTTTGCCTGTTCTTTTGTCTGTCGTCTTTCGTTGGCAGTTCTGCGCTGCTTTATTGTACCGGCGTCCGCATGAACGTCCGGAGTCTTTATGTAAACCTAATGCTCATTTGTCGGTCCTTGCTTTCGAGTTACGATAATCAATGGAGCGCGTGCACCGTGGACATCAAATTAAGGCGCTCCTAGACAACTTATTTTCATGCGAACTTTTGATTATAGGCGCGTTTACCTGAGGTCGCTCGAACGCTGCACTCTCTCGCCAGCGACAGAAAATTCCACTCCAAAAGTCAAGGGGCTCTCTTATAAAAACAAGAATTCTCTCGCAGACGAGCACAGGCAGAAAACTTTAGTCGAACCACGTTCGAAATCAAGAAAACTTTTATATCCTCGTTAAAGAAATATAATTAATCTAAGTTGAGAATATAATTTGCTCTACAACGAAAAGGGTTTCCCAGGTGTAGCTATAGAATTTTTGTTTCTAATCAAACAGAAACGGTATGGAATATATTCGATTTTTTTATATTAAAGGAAAGTACACATGGAAGATGACGTTCACGATTACGCTGATACTCGTATTGTGTTATTGAAACACACAGTTCTGACGTTCTCTTTTGAAAATTCTTTACAATATATTAGGTTGATTCATATGAGGTTTATACAAATGAAACTCTAACTATATAAAACTAACTTTTAATAAAATATGATACATTTAATTAAAATAACTTTCACTAAATTTTGTATTTTTATTCATTTTGAATGCATTTCATCTATTTCATTGTAATAAGATTCTGCATTAATTATACGATTAGAGGGTAGCAAATGATGATAAATAAGTTAATTTTCTAATAAAAAATTACCAGCTTTGAATCTGTCAAATCAGCGTTGAATTATTGTAACATTCACAAATCCTTCTTCAAAAGCTAACTTTTTGTTTTTAGCAATTTTCATCACCATCTTCGCAAGTTTATAATAGTATAAAAAAAAAATACGTGAATAATCCAATTATTCATAATTGAGCCGTTCACTGCACAAATGATTAAGACCACTTTTTGAAAAATCTTACATTTAAGTGTCAAAGCACTTGGTATAGTTATAACTTTTTATATTTATAATAACTTTCCCGAACAACAAAGATTAACACCATTAAACGACAAATATTATTACATCGCATTATTATTTATTACTATTATTTGTATATTATTTCATCGCATTTCTTAACTTTTTGTTTTATAGAGTTAATCGATTTATGCAATGAACGGTTCAATTGTTGATCAAAGCTTCTAGTCTTTCTATTCTAAACGTCTTTAGTATTTTAATGTGTGTGCCTTACACTATATTTCTTCCTTTTTAATCTGATTACACTTTTTAATCTGAAACACTGGAAAAACATTTCACATGTACCAACGTAACGTAATCTATTTTAGGAAATTAATAAAAGTAACAAAGGGGTTTTGATGTTTTTGAGGCACACAAATGGTGCTTGAGTATTTTAGTTTAATAAAGAAAAAAATACAAATATATACAAAATATATTATATAAATTATAGAAGTTTGATATATGCCATTTTAGAATAAAATTCTAAAGGCCCTTATCGAAAATCTCTATATTTTTACGTATCTATAACACCATTTTTATTCGCTCCTCCGATCTCGTAATTGTCTAACGATATTTCGTTTCCCAAGACACTTAACGTTATAGGGAACGGCGATCGAGCATCCAGGTAGACGAATTTTCCACGCCAAAGTGAACTTAAGTGGATTAAAAGTGGTCAACGAAGCTGAAGCCGATGGCATTACAAATAAGAATGCTTCGTTATGCCCGAGCCTATTAGCAATGCCCATCGACCATGTTAAAGTGGAGCTGCTGTGCATTTCGAGTAGCCCGATGGCCATCGGGGGTAGTCTCCGTACAATTAATGTACCCCAGAGGAAACTTCTCTTCCTTCGTGTGCTCGTTTTCCCTCCCGTTTCTCTATTTCGGTACGTTTCTTTGAGCAGCTTACATTACGACCAATGAATCGGGATAAAAACGTGCTTACCCCGCTGAAAATCCAGCCTGAAATCATCTCTTCCGTGCGAGTCGGGGTATCGATGAAGGGTTGCTGGCGCCGGATGATGTCTCCTTTCGGACGAGTCTTTTGGTTTTATTCTAGGACGAACAGAATACAGGAAACAACTGCTTTCATCCTCGAACAAGATCACTGGTGGCCCCCCCCCCCCCCCCCCAAAAAAAACTACGAACTACCAGCAGTATAAGTCTAACTGAAGTTATTTCGCATTTTTAGATTTCTAGAAGGTCATCTAAAGGTAATGTTATATTACACGACTGAAGTCGTTTTGAAGTCAGTTACAATATGCAAAGGTCAAAAGTGTACAGTTTTATTTTAATCAAAACATTAATAACTTTGACAACTCTGGATAAAAATGCAATATGTTGCAATATGTTGTAATTGCAATATGTTTAAAAAAAACTAGATTAATCACCATAGTTCAAACACAAACTTTATAGTACCTGATCTATGGGAGATACAGCCGTTTTATTTACATAATTATTACAAATGAATCTTAATATATTATAATATATCTTAATATAATCTTAATATGAATATTATTATATTCTAAATTATAACTTATTCCATAATCTATTTAGATACAATTCATTACTTCATGTAAATATTAAATTCATCTTTCACATGTATGAATTCAATTCATTTATAAAATAACTACATGGACCTATAAAGAACCGACTAGTTTTTCACTTCAAATAAAATAGTTACAATCATATATTATTACACAGAAAATAATATTTTAATAACTCTTTCATTTTTGACATTATTAATTTACTTACTATTATACATATTATTTGGGCAATCGTTACATTAGAGGGGCCAGAAAGTAATACCTTTTCTACAAGGATCAATACTTGCTTATCATTTATCAGCTCAGTCGTGTCTTAGACGTTAACCTGTGCGGATGTATAAGATAAACAGCAGAAGCAATAACTGTTTAAAGTCAAGCGTGATTGTATCCAAACACTACCAGTGAAAATCGTTCAAAAGTCTTCAATCTGTTTAATGTCTCGGAAATTTTCGAGCATTAAACCTAGTGTGTAAAAATTGCGACGAAATGGCCTCCGGGCAGTTGCCAACAACTAGTGAAATGGAAATACCTCCGCTAACACCAGGAGGAAGCAACACAGAAGACACCTCCAATTCTGACACGGATACAGAAATGGAAGAAACAGGATCAATGGGCAAGACCTAAGAAGCACGTTCAAAAAGTATTCGACAAAGTCTGCCACAACAGATTACTAGAAAAACTTCAACCTATTCTTACACCTAACATTTATACAATCATTTGCTCATATCTATCAAACAGATATTTCTACGTTAAAATTAACAACATTACCTCGTCAATTAAAAAAATTGGTGCTGGAGTACCCCAGGGTAGTGTTCTTGGACCAGTGCTGTACTCTTTATTTACTGCAGATATACCAACTGCTTCAAATACAGATATCCATACGTTCGCAGACGACACGGCCATACTGGCTACGCACAAAAACATCAATGTCGCAACCAGGAACCTTCAAAAACACCTAAATACGATAAAAAACTGGACTGAAGACACCAAGATAAAAATCATTTCAGTGTTCGCGCGTTACCTTTACTCTCAATAGAAAACCAATCCCAAAAATCAAGTTCAAAAATTTTGAACTCGCTCAAGCAGAAGTTGTCAAATACCTTGGTCTCCACCTTGATTCAAAACTGAATTAGAAAAAACATATCCAGGAAAAAATTAAAGAAATAAAAATTGCTAGGAAAAGTATGTACTGGCTTACTGGTAGAAGATCCAAACTAGATATAAACAATAAACTCCTAATTTACAAAAGCATAATAGAGCCAATATGGACGTACGGTATAAAAATATGGGGCACAAGTGCTAAATCGAACATTAAAAAAATGGAAAGCTTACAGTCCATCATACTGAGAACTACATATATTAAATGCTCCATGGTACGTGAGAAATGACGACATCAGAAAAACACTAGGACTCCCCACTGTAGAGGAAGAAATCAGACAACGTTCCAAAGCACACCAATTAAGAATAGACAAGCATACAAATCCACTAGTTACAAACTGCTCTTCGGATCTACCTCGAAGACTCAAAAGGAAACACCCATCTGACCTTCTCCGCTAACAGCTCGTTATCAGTAAACAAAACAAATTTATGGATCATCGGTAAATGTACTGAAATCCACGCGATTTATCTATAATCCTTCCAAAGTCCTTTATACCCTTCTTTCTTTTCACCTACTTTCCTTCTTTCCTCTTACTATCGTTCTTTCCTCCTTCCTTTCTTGTAAATAATGCCTAAAAAAAATGTAATTATTTTGTAAAAAAATGGGAACATTTTATATGGGAAAATAAAAGAAAAAAAAATGTATCAGCTCGTTGTGTACCGATTGATTTTTATCGATTAGGTATTTGAAAATTTGCACACTAGATAGCAAAAGGTTGTTGCTAAAGAGGGCGATTACGCAATTGATTAAAAATAAAATCTTGTCATAAATTTATTTGTTTGAATTTAATGTAAAAGAAACGGCATTACTTTCTGGTCCCCAATGTTCAAGGTATTTGAAAAAGAAGAACTACATATTAGCACAATCAACATCATTCATATGTAATGATCCCCAGCCTTTGAGAGGTCTTATCATAAATCGGCTAAGATTCATCAGAGCGCAGAACATAGCGTACACCAGTTCACAAAATCTTGAGCCGTCCCAGGTCACACGTAACGAGTATCGATAATCCAATTCGATCGATGTTCATCGATGACGCAGATACACAGCTCAATATCGAGACGACGCGTTATAACGCATGGCTCGCTGCCTGACCTCCAGGAAAAGTACCGTTCATCTCCATACACTCGTCAGCGAAAAACTAGCCGTTTCCTCTGCGAAGCAGAAAGCACCGGTTGCTGGTATGCTACGTAACATATGTAGGATGGGATAACTCGAACTTTTTTACGACGACCCACCTCCCTGCTATACCCGCTAGGAAACCCTTTCGCAGCCAGCAATAAGCAAAGCAGCGACAGCCACCGTGAACAGGAGCACCGAGTAGATTCAGCTTGATAAAGAGCGATGCATTATGGATTACCGAGATATACAGGCTCCGAACGTGAGGCGAAACGCTGATTGAGAGGCGCTGCCTAGCAACTGGTGTCCTCGCAACCTTTTTCCACCCCTCGTGCTTGCAATCCTCTCGCCCCCGCGAGCCTAGCGGGCTCGTAACCGTTCGCCCCTTGCCTGCCACTCAGCCTCCAACCCCCGAGACGACTTCGTTTTCACCTTCTGTCGACGATCTATGACCTACCCGGTGAATCTCGATCGCGGGAACCGGTTTTCTTCTTCGTCTTGGGGTCGCGGTACTCGTCGTTCGCGGTTGCTCGACGCATCTAGCTGGAGGATTCTCTCAGTGTTGAGTTGTAAGTTTATTTATCTACAGCGTCTGTAGTTAGAACGTTACG
The DNA here is from genome assembly GCF_026283585.1 of Hylaeus volcanicus. NCBI lineage: Eukaryota > Metazoa > Arthropoda > Insecta > Hymenoptera > Colletidae > Hylaeus > Hylaeus volcanicus. The sequence goes on along the minus strand of NC_071979.1, from coordinate 13,170,702 downwards.
ACGTCATAAATGGACGTACGCGATCCTTTTGCAAGATGTTAAAAGACACTTACACGATTGCATCAACAAAAAGTGAAAGAATATTTGGAATACAGGACAGATACTAAGAATCCATGAAATATCAGATGACTTTTTCGGAGCATCACCTACAGGACACCTCAACAGGGTAGAACAAGTCAATGTTACCCGCATCACAATTGAACATACAAAATACACGCGTGAATATCTGTTAGTTTTTCTTTACTAAGAAAAAAAGGTTTATTGATATACACACGATGGGAACAATCGATCGGCAAGACGATCGGTTGAACAAAACAAGGTCCATGAATTTCAGAGAATAGCGCGTAATTCGAACATTCTAACAATATCTACTTAACACCGCTAGACCCACCTGGCGTCCGTGCAACGAAATTCTCGCAATAGAACACGTAATATTTGCTTGTAAAAATACGGAACTACTGCGCATAGAACACAAACTACAGGATAATAAAACGGATAATAAAGAATTACTTTCTTTTGTATTAAAGATCATTTATTCAAGTAGAAATGAACAAAATTAGGCTTCTTCTAACATCTAAGGATCCCATATCTTCTTAGCCGCTGTCTAAGAAGAAAAGACATTACTAGCTTTAAATGAGTTACCCTCTAATCTATCGTTGAACTTTAGAGTTTTTTTACGTAGCATGGGTCCAGATATCGGTGTGCCTTTGTCTCTTTATTTACGAAGCTATTAGAAGACAGCACAGTTAAGTACCGTGATTAATAGCGCCAAAGAGTTAAAATAAGTTGTATTAGTGATTGCCTAAGTGCATCCTAAGAACGAACTATAAGATAATAAAACGAAAAATCTAAAAGAACATGCAGGGTAAAAGAGATATGAGATGTGAAAACCACATAAATCTAGAAAGTTTCAAAATTTTGTCTCGGTAACTACTGACAGCTAGTTTTTGTGACGGCGCACAGTGGTCCGGATTGGGAAATTTTGTGACATAGGGCCAGAAACTCAACTTTCTCCTATGAAATTCTAATAAAGTCGTATTGGTCCCTAAATGCGTGTCGTTTCTTAAATGCCCAGCGACTACGAAACCGAAAGAATTAATACAATTTGTTAAAAAATGTGATCGATATAAAGACGTAAAGTTGCACATTCTGAAGGTAGCAGTTTTCATCCAAATAAATTGCTTCTCCTCTTCGAGCTGTCCTGATGGACCTGCTCAATATTTTTATTTCTTTTATTTTTTTCTGTGAAGACCATTCTTTTGCGATTAGTTCTTCTTTATAATTATTTCACTATGTAATTTATAAATCAATGAAGAAATCTCTTTTGACATCGATTTCCAATGTATACTTTAATTTTTTTTAAATACAAAAGGTTGAAATATAATATGTTTATGTATTCAATTGTAGAGTTTGTAGTTCGCCCTAACGAAAATATACTCGAGTGTAGAGGGTTGCAAATTCGAAAAGATTGGTCAGTTTGATAGGTGATACTAACTGAGTCATGTTCTTTATGTGATATCCTTTAAATATGAATTCCTTCTCAGATCTTTCAGCGTAGCAGTTAGCTTCTTCAAGGGCCAAATGACACACTAATATATGACATTTCATATTGTATTGATATTTCAATGACTTACGGCTTATAACAATGACAATATATCTTTGTTCATAAAACATCACTATGTCATTCGATAACACACCCATAAAGGGTTATGAACTTCCTGTATTGTTCCTGAATTCTCAAACGATTGAAAAATTAACGCGTAATTAGACCTACGACGGCATTTTAAAATTGAATCAATCGTTTACCTCGAGCCGTGATTCAAACACCTGTTTGCAGAACGAACAGTAGCCTGGCAATATTGATTGGATTTGAGTTCTCGAAATATAACTAGTGAATCCTTTCTATGTGCACGAATTCAATGAAAAATAGAAAATAATTTAACGTTTCATTTGATAGTTTGTCGCTTGTGAAAGGTGAACGGTAAAATAAAAAATGTCGAACTTTAATCTTGAGAATAAATGGTATGAACGAGCGCTATTAAAGTAAAAATGGCACTCGCTTCATTAGTAACATTCGCTTTAACATTTAAATACATTCTGCGACGCAAGAGATTATTTCGAATTAATCGTGACACATTCCATGAGAAATGTTATTTTTTAATTTCCATACAAAATTGATTGAAAGTCGACTTTGTAGCGTAAAGAGACTTCATGGTTAAAAGGATAGATTCAGCAGAAGTATGATCAAATAATGGAACTATGTATAGTTTTTCTTGGAAAAGAAATGTAGGGAATGTTTTCAAGTTGATAACTGAAGTGTCAAACGAATAGAAATGCATTTTTAATACACTAAACCTATTGTGCTTTTGTCAAGTTTCTCTTGAACAATTGTCCGCACTCGAACGTTCATTTTGAATAAATAATAGTTTTCCAACGTTATATTGTTAAAACAAACACACGAAAAAGACGGATAATAATCTGATGGTGTTCTCAAGTTATGTACCACGCAATATTTCATGCCGCTCCAGCGTCAGCGTCGATATTTTTCGAGCCAGACGGGGCATTTAAATTGAAAGTAATTAGACCAAATTCCGGGAATATACTACATATTCAATAGGGATCAATAACGATTGATGTTGTACTTGTAATGATAATGAAGTATGAGCCGAACCCACCCAACGCGAAATCACAATAATACGTATCTCGGAACGGAACGCGAACGTGAGCGGTAATTGCTACATATTTGATAGATTTTATGCTCTCCATTGATCGAGTAGGCTGTAACCTGTCGGGAAATTGTGCATCCTGTGCACACCGATAAGACGGGAATTCGTAATAATTTTAACAGATAAGCGTTTCCAGCCTCTGGCCATCGAATTGGGACCGTTTAAAATTTTCGATCTGCTTCACGTTTTTAGTAAAATCGAAAGACGTAAACGAATTCTAACAGTAAATCTATCACGACCGGTCAAACGACCGTGTTCAAACTTTTGTATAATAGAGTTCTCAGCAATATATGAATTATATACAATTGTTTCGTGGACTGATCAATTTAGTTCTACGTAAAATATTTTTCCATTTAATTGAAGAAAGTGTCTTTAAAACAAGTCATTTGTTTCATCACGGTAGAGATAATTACAAATGAATTGTTACAGGTAACATTTTAAAGATGTTGTGTATAAGCTCTTGTATGCTCACATTTTCTGTTCCTCCCTTTACCTTAATTATGACTCGTATTCTATCTGGAATGCTTCGTGTGCACTGCTGTACCATATATATTTTATGTCCTCATTATTTTGCTGAACGTCTTCAATTTTTTTCTTGGAATCAGCTAGTGTGATGGTCGGGGATGAGCAGACAAATGATTTGAGTAAATTCCAGACATTTTCAATGACATTCGAATCGAGAGAATTACATAATTATATACTTTCGCTCGTCTGTCAATCTTGTATCAGTAATAGATTAATTGTTATGTACACACAATCGTGTATGCATTTAGTAGATGCTAATTTAAGCAGGTAAAAGGAAAATTCGCTAATCTGTAGTATTGCAGATAGAAACGTAAGATTCTTGCACGTGATCCTAGTTCGATGGCCATGGACAGTATTACCTTCTGGAATTAGAAAGGAGGATGATAAAAAATGGTCATTTTTAGACCAGCTTGGAAACGAAAAATTCATGCAAGACCCATAGACCAAAAAACTTCTTTATCATTTTTCCTTAAAGTGATGGGAGAGTTGTCAAAAATGGGTAGAAACATGTAAAACCTATACCTTATGGTTCATCCCCTTTTTCGGATATTGAATCATCTTCGAAGTAATTAGTGAGGAAACTAATAGGTAAGTCAACTGAAGATTGAAATAGAGTATATACAGGTTGTTTCGTTGAAATCGGAGTGGTTAAACATCGCATGAGGGGATGGAGATATCAAAAATATGTTTTCACAATAATTATTTGGTTCAAAGAGATAAATTGTATGGAGTAAATAATTTTGTTGTAAGTGAATTGGTGAATGGTTATTTGAAAAATAAATTAATTTCTGGCCATACTGCGATGGTCTGATTGGCCAGAATAGCCATTTTTGAGCATCCTTCTTTGAATTATTGACGAAGTGCAGCTCCTGGCCGCTGAATTAAGAAACATTTTTAATTCGTTCGTCTTTCTGTTAGTAAAATTGATAAGCATCAGTAAAGTCTGATAGTCAACGTTATCGACGTAGGAGACCTCTTGATCGTCAAATTGTGATCGCCGAAAAGTCATTTAGTTCCTTTATACAAGTTCGAAGTTTCATGTCTATTTAATATTTCAATTCTGTTTCTATATGAAATAAAATCGATTGCTATTAAACGCTTAATATCCGAGCAGTATTATGCGTCGTATACCCTGGATTATGATCGTTTGACGTGAACACATCATCATCGTTAATCTTGATTGATCTTCCATTTCCCTCTTTATCTTCAAAACTGAGATTACCATGTTTGAACATTTTGAACCATTGTGAAATAGTGCGTCCATTGATCACAGTGTTACCGTATACTTTTCAAATCATTTTTACTGTCTGCATAACTGTGTTTCTCTCGTTTAATATAATTAAATAACGAATACAATTGTTTTGCTTGCTTATGCATAAATTCAGACTCAGCTGCTTCAAATTTTAGTTGGAATTAATCGACTCCGCGTGTAAGACTCTCAGCAGAAAAATTCAGCTGTAACATTTGCAAAATTACCAAGCAAGTCGATTTTAGACTGTCGAAATTCTTTTTAATATTACTTAGTTATTAACAATTATTATGCTAAAATTTTGTATGACAATCTTTGAAATAGAATGTAAATTATATTGATAAATCAATTCTCTCCTTTGCTCTGTAGTTTCAGGATTATAACAATATCCTTAACAAGTATTTACTATCCTTGGTAGTTTTAATGTTAATTTCTTCGTGTCGATAATTTCAAAATCCCGTTTTTCAAGTTGTACAACGTTTAAAATACACGTGCGATATACACTTACATACCTAAAGTGGAATGAATAAAATACATCTACGTTGATGAAACAAATTGAATATACAGTGGGTGTAGAAAGTATTCGTACACCGATCAATTTCCAAAAAAACTATGTGAAATTGTTATTTATTACCTTTCTTTATAAACAATGATATTTTATATATTCTTGGAAATCTCTAGAATGGATACAGTACAAAAAAAAACAGTTATTCATATAAGTTGCGAAATTAACAACGAAAAACATAAATCGATAGAAATATAGAAGCAATAAGTACTCGTACAACTGTTTAAGTTTTAAAACTTCACAAAAAAAACCGAAAATTACATTAATTTATAACTTTTTAACTTTTTACTGCTACTCTTTTAGGCATTAAATGACCTAAATGTCGATGTTAATCGGATTGGGATCTTCTTCCATTTCTCTATTAGAGCCATTTTTAAAACTACTTTACTGGAAATTGAATGTTTTTTGAAGTTTTTTGAATTGAATATCATACAAAGCAATAAACTGATGTGTTTATGTTACAAACTCTACTGTAAATGGTTCGTCGTAAGAATCGTTCAAATACTTATTGCTTCTACATTTCTACCAATTTTTCGTATATTCTTGTTAATTTCGCAAATTATATAAAGTAGTAATTGTTGTTTGGATATACTATATGTATTCTAGAGATTTCAAAGAATATGTAGAATATCTGAGATTATAAAAAAAGAAATTTAAGAAACTACAATTTCACACAAAAGTTTTTTGGGACATTGATCGGTGTACGAATACATTCTACACTCAGTGTATGTACAATTTATTTTTCAGCCTAAAACGAAGCACGTTTAGCTATGTTTTTAAAACATCGAACAAGAACTCACGTCGGAGCGCTCGTCGTGAATCGCAGCGAAGAAAATATGGCCTTTTATTGGGGATTATATCGTTTAATATTAAATTGGCAGGTGCAACTGCCGGATAGAAAACAGGGATCTGATCCGTTTACCGACGGCAGCTGCAGCACATTGCACGTGACGTGGCGCAGTTAGGCACACGGCGCAAGTATTGTCGTCGATAAGACGAATTCTACGTCCTCCCACGGTTCTTCGGCGGTTTGTCTCTTCTAGAGGCACCTCGCGATTAATCCGATAAGCGAGGATTAACCGGAAAGGTTCCCCGTTGCCGAGAATTGCGCGAGAATGCGTCAGGCTTACATCGGTTTGACCGATTCGACACGCTTCAGTCGATTATCGACGGCACTCCGGAAGAGCTCCGCCGTAATTAAGCCCGATTAAATTTCCTACGCGCCTTGTGTCCGTAGTAATTGCGACCCATTCTGCATTCGCAACGAACCAAATGAAATTCATTAGTTGACGATACCGTTCTGTTACCCGAATTGCGTTTCTGTCTATAATAGAACGCGTTCGATGGTAGCGCCGCAGCGGAACAGTACCTTGGAAGAGCTTTATTCGACAAGATTTAAACAAAAAGCCATCGAGCTGGGTACCGGTATCCAAAATGAAAGGTACCTTTGCACGCGGGTCCGTCGTATTGCAAGATGTGTAAACAGAAATCGCGTCAGAGTGGAACTTTGCGATTATGTTATTTATTGTGCATTGCAGGGAAACGGTACATTGGAAGAACTTTAAGGTGTAAGGTTTAAATTTATATAAATCTTGCCGTCAGTTCCTAAAATGAATTAAGAACGCGCTCAGAACCCTTTTGTTGCAAATATGTAGGTATATATTTTTTAATTAATGTTTATGATTTCTCTGTAACTTAATTTGTGGAAATATTACCTGTAAAATATTATTAAATAATGCTAGAATCTCTGCTACTCGAGAAAGCCATCAAGAACATATTTTAAAACTTATTCTGAACGGTGTTGGTAACCCGTTAGCTGCCACGATCTCCATTTAGGGATTTTGGAATTTTACTTGCACCACTCGGCGTCAGAAATATATTTGGTACGCCTGGCAGTTTAGTTTCATCCTATACAGGGTGGTCCACGCAACGTGTGCACCTTTATAACTTCTAAAATATGCGTTGCACGAAAAAACGTTATGTACAAAACTTACATATGTAGTTTAAAAGGGTACGCTACGCACTCCATTAATTTTTTTAAAGGTGGAAGGGTTTCGGAGATTTGAAGGACAACTATGTTTTTTTAAATAGAATACTATACTATACTTTTTATACAAAAATATGGTAGAGTATCGAATTTTGAATAAAAAAGTATCGACCTTTATTAGCCCTAAACCTAATAGGTAACGAGTAATTTCATTTTATTACTTGAAAATTTTCTTCGCAACCTATCAAAAAATTGTATACAGATAAGGTTCCAATTCGTGTGCAGGTCGCAGAAAGCTTTCTACTAAAAATGTAAATCATATTAAACATTTACATTTTTAAGAACCTATTCTTAAAAAGTTAAGAGCTTTCTGCATGAGCTGCTGAATTCTCAACTCAGTGATAGTGGCTGGGTTAAACTGATAAGTTTGCTGCTCGATTCGATTGGAGAAAAGCATCACTTATTTGTCAGTCGTTTCGCGTAGGACGCGGAACTCCCAGGAAACCGAAAGGCTTGAGCGTGCAAGAGCATCCGTTTTTAGTTCGTTTTTACGCACTGGCCAGGAGAGCCTTCTCTCTGCGTTCAATTGTACGCACAACGGCAGAAGTTGTCTGCGATCGGCGAGCATTGTCGTGCATCACAAAAGCGTCGACTGCTTAGAATGGAAGAATTTGCGACCGAAATTCTGGTTCCAATTTCTTGAAACTGTACCTAGTTTCCTGAATGAACGGAGCCGCTCGTGGGACCACAATAGTGAAACTTTCTCTCGAAATTCGAAAGGTTTAATTCGCCGTGAAATAAGGAGTAGCATACCCCCGCGAAAACCATTTGATTTTCCGCGAACGAGTGCGTCACGCGTCACGCCCAGAAAAAGTGCACTTATTGTCGTTTGAATTTACTGTCACTGTAATCGAACCAATATATGCGCAAATCGTGCGAGTTCGATTGCTCCATTTTTTTATCAACGAGTCTTTATTGTTGCTTGAAAATGAAACATAACATTTTCATTTTTTACTCGTGTATAACAATGTATGTTTTCTTTTTTTTTAATCTACGTAGGTATTTGTACGAAGAAGCGCATGAAAATATTTTATGTGATTGATATAAAATAATGTAAACTGAATTAATATCGTAATTAATTTCTAAGCTAATTTTTAGATAAACTTCATGTGGAAAATTAATGAAATAAAGAAATGAATTAAAGTTATATAGGCCAATGTATAAATATGTAGTATCGTAGTTAATATTTGTGTGGATTTTAAAATAAAATTACTGTATCAGTAGATTTTAAAAATCTACTTGAACGAAAACGATAATACTTCGTTAAAATAAAACTTTATACACAAATTCTATTTACAACATTCTAAATTACATCTTGTCTTTTTCGTTTCTTATAAATCACCTTTGTATCTTTCTTCGTGTAAATGTTCTTGAAAAAGCATGCACACAAACGTAAGAGAAAGACCCGTAACTTTCACTTTCTAGGAAGAATTAAAAAAAAAGCGACACCGGTAAATAGAGTAAAACTACTAAATTTAATTACTGAAAAAAATTCATCGTGTACGCTTGAGGCAACTCGACTCTCAGTGTTCGGAATCTCGGAAGAGACACAGTTAGGCTAACGATTCGAGGACAAGGACAGCGAGAAGCAATTGGTGAATTTCAAAGTCGGAGGACTGGAAAGATAAGTCGAACGGAAGATTTTCGTTTCGAAATTCCTAGGAAACGAAATGTTGGCGTTGGGATTTCAGCCACGTATCGGTGGTTGGGTCGCTTACGCACGAACAAACGCGCTGCCGCGAAGAAAGGACAGAATGTATGAAGAGAACGCGTTGAGAGGAATTCAGGAAGCAGCAACAAGTGTGATATCCCTTGCTCTTTACCTTTTACCTTCCCCCGAACACCTAGCCATCCTTCCCAAGGGGCGAGACGGTCTCGCCTCGTCCGCAACCGTCTCTCAGCGTTGCCACTGGAAGACAAACAACGGGCCGTGTCGGTTTAACCGAGCCGCAAGAAACCAACCACAAACTGAATCTTTCCTCGCACTTTCATCGTGCTTTTCTATTGTTATCCTTGCTTTTTTTCACCGTTCGTTCGTACTTTGACGACACATACACGTTTATATGAATTACAGTCTGCTAGGCAAGAGATATCTCGCGAAGGATTAATCCTTTGCACTCGGAGTCGTTTCGTTACAGAATGTGTAAACAGGAACCACGTCGTATTAAATGTTAGGTTGATGCATACGAAATGTCGTTTTCCTAGTATTTCAATCACCTGGGCCAATAATATTTATTTTAATCTATTCTGTCATCAATTGATTGTAATTATACTAAAGAGGAAGCAATATACTATATAAAAAGCACACATATTCAAATACTAAAGATGTTTAGAATAGAAACATTAGAATTTTATTATCAACAATTATGAATACTTGGAATATTCGTGTAATTTTTTTGTATGACTATAAACTTGTGAAGATGGTGGTAAAAATTGCTGAAAACAAAAAGTTAGCTTTTGCAGAAGGTTATGTGAATGTTACAATAATTCAACGCTAATTTAAAAAATTCAACACCGGTAATTTTTTTATTGAAAAATTAACTTATTCATCATCATTTTCTACCCTCTGATTGTATAATTAATGCAGAATCTTATTACAATGAAATATAAGAAATACATTCAAAATGAATAAAAATACAAAATTATGTGAAAATATTTTAATAAAATGTACAATGTTTTGTTAAAAATAGTTTTATACAATTAGAGTTTCATTTGTATAAATGACATTTCATATGTACTAATCTAATAATGTAACTTATAAAGCATGTAATTTACTATATTGATGCACGAGCTTACATGCAAAAATCCAATTTTTTTTTAAATGTATATTAACGTCGCATCAACTCCTGTGTTATTAGAGTTACTTGGTTTTGAGGATTTCACGCAATTTGGCGCCAATAGCTTTTTTTGTCGGTTAGCGTGTAGATGAGATATGAAATGCAACTCTTTTCTTTTTTTAATGAAATAATATAATTTCTTGTATAGATTCTGATAGAGCATTCCAAGAGTGAAGTAAATTCTTCACAATTGATCGCATTGAAAATTTAAATAATTAGATTTGAAAAGTTGATATTTTCAGCACATACCACTTACAAAACATGATATTAATTTAGATAACAGTCTTTATTTTGACAACGTTAACATTATAAATACTAGGCATAGAAAGGATGAAAGAAAGACTATTTTTGGAATCTTATCACATAATTAAAAATAACACTGTTAACGATAAGGTAGATAAGCAATGCGTAGTAATTTGTTCATTATCGATATTGGATTTATTCTAACACAAAATCGGAGCTTTCGAAATTTTCCATCTAATTATTCATGTATATTTTCTAATCTTCTGTGTTCGTTTAATCGTTAAAACTGAACAGCTTTTTAAATCTATTAATTTATTTATTTAGTCCACGCAATTTTAAATCTGTGGAATAGAGACCTCTGTTCTGCGTTGAAATGAATTATTATAAAACTTTCAATTTCGCTTTTCACATGCCACGTTATTATTCACTTTTTTTTTATGTATAATAATATTTGAACAGCGGTACGAGGAATGACGAGTATTTGAAACGAGGCATTAGTGTAATGTGATCGAGAAACCTGGAAATGAAATGTATTTTTTATCCGAGTCTAACAGAAAATAGCAATTAAATGTACATTAAACTTTCCTTCTAAGTTTCTTGCCCTGCTATGCGGAACATTATTAACTTTGCAGATGCTCCTAGTTTACGAATGCCGTTAAATAGGTTAAGAACGTCTTACTTCTCTGTTGTTGCTGATAATGCTCTTGAGCGTTGCAGGTCGATAAGATTTTGTAAGCCTCTCCCAACGATATATAAATACTACACTACGGGACAAAACGATAGCACGACCCAAAAAAATATTTATTTTAATACTATTACCAAGAGTAAGTTTATGATCTTGCCAAATGATTTGTTGCCAGAATAGTAGTTTGTTCTTTTAATAATTGATTAGAGAAGTAAATTAAAAAGTACAAAATAACATATTAGATAATGCTTTCATTTATAATATGGACAAAAGTGTTGAAAATGATTTTTGTCTCCAAACGTAGTATTTTGAGACTACTTATTACTCGTAACTAAATTATTGTTATTAAACACTAGAAAATACCATGTTTGGTGAGCAAAAATCATATTTGCATATGCATTATATAAATAAAACCAGTTTTTCAAAAATGTATTTGTACATATTGTAGTATCGCGCCTCTATACCCAAGAATAAGGAGTCAAACAAGAACACGAATCGTATGGTAAGGGATTGGTCGTATAGGTAAAGCGATAGACTGTGGATCCGAGGATCGTGGGGGTTCGAATCTCCGTGCCTTATTTTTCGTCGAGACTCCTACAATAGTTTTCGCTTCATTTTCACGATAACGTTGTAAAACTCCAACGATAAGAAACTAAAACCGTCCGCGCAAATAACACAAATCATTTTGACGTTAAACGTAAACGAATTCTCAGTGGAAATTGTTCGACGGGGATGATCGCCTGTTTGAGTTCGCGCACCTCTTAATAGCCGCGGAGAAGTTTGAATAATGATCTTGTTATGAACACTTTACGTAGTCGTGGAACTTTTGCTGCTCATTTTGCCCTTCACCTTCCACCATTATCCTCTTAAAAATCTCGGCCGGCGTTTCGTGTCGGTAATGACCGCAAGAAGCCTGTTGTGCACGTTAATTTCCCGCCGGCCGGAAACCAATTAATCAAGGTTCACTTCATTGAATTGTTTCGAGCTGTCGTGTTCACCCTTCTTGCGGTGGGGATCGCGAAAGAGAACGACGGATAATTTTTCAAGAATTTAATTCTTGGTGGCTCGGTAACCAGCTGAGAAACCTGTGAAATTTTCGCTTGAATTGGCTCGAACGCCCTCGAGCACTTAGGTTTTTCATGCTACGATGAAGGGTAGGAAGGGCTCCGAGGAGACGCGAGCACCAACCGTTTATAAATTACTATGTAACGAGCTGCTGCTATCGATTAGAGAGCACACAGATTTGAGAAGATGAGTGCACAGATTAAGAAATTTCTTTTTTGCGTTTACGTGGATTGATTAAACCATACTATATATTTATTATTTAGTACTTCGTCAAATAACATGCTAGATTATGGAAAGTCAGAACATGATTGAATTTTGTTTATCCTGCTTCGTTTATCGATCGATAAACATTCCCGACGTAATCTGGTTAGATTTTCTAAATGTATAATACTTTTAATTAATATTTAAACATTCGTACGTTTCAAATTCATTTTTGTTCGGTAACAAGATCGAGCATTACACCATGTAAACTGTTAACAACAGAAACTAAGTAACAGTTTAGGTATTTTATTCTTCTATTATATGGACGTGTACATTTATAAATAATTACTGTCCATTAACTCTATTAAATGTCTAAAAACTTATAATGTGTGTATAATTACTAAAACAATTAATAACTTACTCAAATTAGTGGATGTTTTAACAATTTCATATATTAATTTTAATTATAATTTATTTACTTCAACTAGGTAAGTATTAGAAATTTTGACGATGAATCATAATATAGTAGTAAAATGTACCCTTCAAGGTGAGACAAATTTTCAATTATTAAAAAGAAAATCCTAGAATCTCTTTTGAAAAATCCTTCACGTACAAAATCACTCAAGTTTCTCAGCTACTCTATGTATAATTTTCTGTTGATTCACGTCAAATATGGAAACATTTCTACTATCTTTCATCCAATGCTATGAGATTCGAAGAAACATTTTTCAACATTTGCAAGGGTCATTCCAAACTGAATCAATGGTTAACGTTGAGATAATAAGGAACAAAAAAGATTTGAATTTACAACGTCGCGACGCGTCGACGGTGTGAAGTATGATTTAGGATCAGATTTCGCGCAGGTAAACCACTATGGTCAGCCCAGGGCTGGTTGCATGTAATTCAACAGGTGGGTAGTATAAGGTAGGGTTAGGACAAGCATTACCTCACTTTCCTCAACCTCATTGAATTCCGCTCGTTTACTCCTTCGCCCCTCTTCCGCTCACCTATCCTCGTTTACACCCTTTCGCCGCCCTCTTCTCAAGTGCCTCCCTTCCACTTGCTGTCATAATCAACGGTGCAGAACTCGCGGATCTCGACCCTGGAATACCAAAGAAATTTATTTACTTTAAAAACTTTACTCGCTATTACGTTCAGACTTTGCTTTAGTTTTGATAAAAGAAGTTTTACTTTTCGTTTCATTTTTGTATCTTACATACAGTGAACGAATAATCACTTTGTTTGTTAGTCCCTTGTAAACATATTTACGTGTTCATTTTATAAATATATCGACCGACGTTTCGGTACAATCTTTTGGTACTTCCAAGGTTATAAATTGTAAATTACGCTCAACTTAGAGTGATGTTTTTTTATTGCGTTGTTACAATACCAGCAGTATTTATGAAAGTTGTTAGATTACATTGTAGAAAATGTCAGAGATTATAAAATAAATCAACCGCCGACGCAAGTTGTGCTTAGACTTGTAACTAGAAGTTCTTTATGGAAGCCCAATTGATTTCTGTAATGCACAAAGGATAAATAATAATTGTGTTTTTTCTTGTCCTGGATTGCGTTCCAAAATTACCCTAATATTTATGGTACATAAATAAAACTAAAATTAAATAAAACGAGGCTATCATTAAATAATAACGGAACAAGGCAATGTAAAAGAAATAAATATTTGTAAAGCTCAAATATCGTGCAGATTTATTTACATATTTGAAAAATTTAATTTATGCATAAGAGAAACACTACGAAACCATACATAAATATAAAATTAAACAAAAATTTGTTTTCATGGTTAGCTGTAACAATGTAAACTTAAACTATTTGTATGGTAGGAAGATTATAGAAAATAAAAAAGGAAAAAAAAAATGTTTCTTTGTATATAATACAAAAATTCTTCGTTTTTTAAATTCCTTTTACGTCAAATCAGACTCATGATTAACCTAAATCAAAATTATACATCGTGAAATTTATATTGTTAATCAATGAATAGAGGAGCTTTGTTATGCGAGTTCGCAGTTTTATTCGTCAGGATGCAACAAACTAAAAAAAAAACGACTAAACGTAGGAGCATTAAAGATTCGCTCGTAATACTAATAATCAATCGATCAGGATAATTTCACGTATAACTTAAGTTCCAGAGTCCCGATGGCTACATGAAAATGTCTGATAGTCGGGTGCTTTGTCGAAGTAATAAAGGTTTATCGTTCGTTTGCCTATCCTTCGCCTGGTCGCCATTGGATGCTCGACACTATAGGGCCGAAAGTTTGCCGATTTAATTTTTATAGTCGTCAGTGTAATATCCATTGTACGACGAGTTCCACTCGGTTTCCGCCAGTCGTTCGAAAAATGTTATCTGAAAGCACTCGTCGTTCGATGCGTTTTGTGTCTCTTCCCTTTGCCCCCTTCTTCCTATCGCTTCAACTGAATGAATCTATCTTTGAAAGTAACGAAAGCTTAATGATTTTAATTCGAATCAATCGATAAATTTTCTCTTCATTTTTCATTCACATATAATTATGATGAAGCTTCCTCAGTGAAAGTGTCTTACGAGTAACAGGACATTACGGAGTAACAGGGAATACGTGTTTCATGAATTCGTTAAGCGATCCTGGCAAATAACTTAAACTATTTTCGAGTCACAAATTCAAAGAAATATAGAATCGCTGCATTAGTGTAAGAAAAATCTGCCACTCGCTTCATAATGTGATTTTGCTGGGAGTAATGTAGTTTACTTTTAACTATACATGTAGAGCTTCAAATATGTATTTGAAAACATCTTAAAAAATGAAAAATTGGTAGAACATTTTAGTCAAGAAGCTATCGTTCAATTCTTGCTATTAAAATTACTCACGGTTAAGTCCAAGCGAAATCTACGATTCACTTATAACGTGATTTTGTTTGGACTAATGTAGTTACTTTTAACTATACATGTCGAGCTTCAAATATTTGAAAACACCTTAAGAAATGAAAAATTGGTAGAACGTTTTAATTAAGAAACTATGGTTCAATTCTTGCTATTATAATTACTCGCGATTAAGTCCAAGCGAAATCTACGATTCGCTTGGAATGTGATTTTGCTTGTCCTAGTGCAGTGGTTCCCAACTTTCCAACGCAATTGGACCATCCAAGTGCAAAGGGTTAAGGTATACACGACCTTTCCGCTTCTTGTATCCCTAATGAAAATTTCGTAAACACCATATTCGGAACGTCTACTTCCTAAACGGCTTCATAGATTTGTTATCGTGACTTCCCTGGCGAACGCGTGCTGTTGTCCCACCTGACCCTACTCTGAGGAAACTCTGTCGCAGCGGATCGTCCAATTGTGTAACGATGCACGGTGTCGCGACACAGAAGGGACCGATGGGGTCGTGTAAGAACGGAGATGAAAAGAAATTGGTACGGTTCGCTGGTGAACAGGAAAGAGAGGCCAGCAAATGCGCCGGGCGTGCCTCCTGGACGGGCGACGGTGGGTGTGGAGGAGAGATAGGGCAAAACGAAGAGAGGGAACTCTAATTGAGATCAATTGCGACTCAGCCAGGGTCAACTCACTCCGGGCGATCTGGACCACTACGTGGATGCTGTCTCTATTTGTGCGTGTACGCGGATGTAACCTCGTGTGGACGAAACCCGCGTAGGTTGCATACCAAGCAGGGAAAATTGAAGATCAATTGGTCGTGATTTCAGTCGTGAGAATGTTGCGAGAACATGCCGCGTCGATCCGTGTCTGATAGTCGGCTCGTTCGCCGTGTGAAAATTAACGAACCTCGACCGACGACCGCAGAGCTTTTTGAGGTAATAGGGATCGGTGGGAGAGGTTCACAGTGATTAATATCGTTCGTCTACTAAGGTTAATTGTCTTTGTATTTCGGAATATTACAGATAAATTGTCGCGTTTATTTATTAGGTACTTATTTATATATGTAATGCATTGATAATCTTTTTATTATATAAGGAATTATAACAAATACTGTAGAATAATGTATGAAATGAGGATTTTCCAAAAAGGATTTTAGGATCTTCCTAGTAGATGAGTAGAGATGTAGTTACAATAAAAATTTAAGAATCAAAAGGAAAAGAAAATCCTAAAGTTCTTTTTGGAAAATCCTTTATTTTATGATTTAGCGCAACGACTTAATACCTTATATATATATATAAAAATATATTTAATAGAAGTTTAACAAAAATGTGAGCAATTATGATTCACAAATTCAAGAGACATAATGGAACTGTTGAAAATATCTGTAACATCTATAATGAAATAAGGTTTATTATCGAAGCTCAAACCTAGATTGCATATACTGTAAACAGATTTTAATGGTGTGTCAGTAATGTAAAAATGTGTATATCGTTAATTCTTCTACGAGTAATTCCCGTTGCGTGGCACTGTTGAGATCAGATTGAAGTACATACGCTTTAAGATAATCCGCACAAAGAAAATATTTCCACTTCAATAATCAAGGGATTCTCTTATAATAAGCAGAATTCTCTCGCACTATAATATCTACAATTGCACGTAAAAGCAGAAAACTTTATTCGAGTTACACTCGAAATCAAGGAAATTTATCATTTTTAACAAGCAAAAAAATTATTAGTTTAATAATTTGAGAAACGTGTACACTCTAAGATAAAAAGAGCTTTCAGAAAAAGCTTTAGGATTCTGATTTTGTATCAAACACGAATGGTACGGAATATTTCCGATTCTTTTTTATTTCAAATAAAAATACACATGATTACAATTAAACGTAGGAGATGTTGTTACTTCTTAAATTTTAATATTGCAGCGATTACAACTCGAATTTTAGTTTTTATATCGATGTAGACCTTCTTTTTGCCTCTAGATAACGTCACCAGATAGTATTAGCTTAATTTCTGTTCTCACAGGTCAATTAAGTATGTGACTCCTATGCGAGAGTCCGTTTCGAACGCACATAATTGCGTTTAAGGTTGGATTAGCCTTGTCAAAGAGTCCACCCAGTAGCCTAACACAAAACGCTTTTATTTACTGACTTCCTTTCCAACTAAAAACATTATTTTTGAACTTTTCTTCGAAGAAGTAATGCATCAACACTGATTGCTACGAACCTTATATTTATAGTTTTATTATTTGCGCCGATTTTTGTCATTTTAGTCATGTAAGAGCCTAACGATAAGTAACTCGTCATATTGAAACTGAGTCAGCGTGAATTTCATTTCATAATCCAAACTGTAATTTTCATTCACCATTTTATACAGAAAATAAAATACAATAACATTTCAACTGTCGGTTGCCCATTACGAAATATTTCATTCTATAATTTAAATTGTAACATTTATTTCAAAAGTAATGTATGAAATGTCATTTATCTTTTATTCGTATGCAAATAAAAATTTTGCCCATCTCTGGCTTCGAATGAAGCGCAACGAGAAGACGAATTTGGTCCTTTCCAGTAGTTGACAAAGTCGGTGTATGAGAATATTTCCTTGACTGCTTTTAAGTCTTTCAAAGCATCTCTGGAACTAGGTCCTTCGAATAATTAGTGCCGGTTCCAATTTCATGAAAAGGACTCGGAATGACGGACTCAAGCTCCTTTGTTTCAGTTATTTCGCGCTGCGCAAATTAATAATCTCAAACGGAGGAGTAATTCTACTTACCGGGAAACGCGACGTGAAACCACACCGTGTATTACATACCCGGCTCTGTTCTGCGTTGATATCGTATCTTTGATTCCGATTATCTAAAATTTCGATAAAGAAATCAGGTCTCTCGTTCGCTTGATCATCGTATACCAAAAGGTTTCCGTGATTTCAGACAGCGCTCCTCTGCTTACAGTGCAACGAAGTTTGATTTCGCTAGAGATCAAACGCGAAAACTCCAAACTGCTCGTCTAACTCTGCGGCAGACAAACTTTTTCTGAGAACGGTCGAATAATAACAATGTTAGACCTTCTGAACTAAGGAAGAATTATCTTCATTTCTGAATCGATACTTACACTTATTATTATTGTTCCACTTGAAATTATCTTAATTTATGAACCATTAATAGTTACATTCTTTACAATTACTATTATATTTACTATTACTTTCATTTATGAATTGTTGATATTAACGTTCATTAAAATTGTTATTGCACTTAAAATCATCTTCATTCATTACTTATTATTTTACTTGATATTATCTTCATTTATGAACCATTAATAGTTACATTCATCACAATTACTATTATATTTAAAATTACTTTCATTTATGAGTTGTTGATATTAACGTTCATTAAAATTGTTATCGCACTTAAAATCATCTTCATTTAGTACTTACCTACGAGTTTGTATTAACAAAGTACGGAATATAATTGGATGTAAAGAGACTTTTGGAGACATTAGCGAGAGCATAAAATTCTTTTATCGGGCATTCAGTAATGAGAACAGAACTGCACAAATTTTATGTATTTCTCAAAAAATAATAACACATTTTAAAATTATAACTAGACTGTTGGTTTGATGCATTTATGCAAATATGTAAAAATGGAAATATAAGTATTGTTAGTGAAACAGCCATTTCGTGACTTTTAAGTGTTAAATTCATTTAGAAATCATAATGTGGTAGTATAGTGTTACGAATTAATGTGTTCGTTAGTTTTGATAAGCAAAAAATGAACGATTTTGTCCATTGGGTTCCTTTCAAAAAATAATCCACTGTCTGAAACCATCGTTGTTTCTTGATAAACAATAAAAAATTAATAATCATGTCAGAAATTTTATAGTGGAGAGCAAAAAGAAGGAAAAAGTTATCCTTATCGATACTCCTGCTTCTCATTTGATTCTTCCTACTGGTTCGCGAACAGTTTCTACATCGGTAGTTGGAAATCTTCAGGGACCAAAGGTCTGGACGCATTTCCCCCCCTTTCGAGCGTCCACACCCTATCTTGTTCGTTCTTACGAGGGCCACGCAATAGCCGTCGGAATCGTAAAAAGAGAAAATGGTGGCGTAGCAGTTATGAATGCATCGTGAGGTAATGGCGTGCCACTAATAGTTGAACGAGTCGTTTTTTCTTTCTCCTCTCCGCATTTTTCGCGGTTTCAAGCCACCCTTTCGCCCTGTCTCCTTCCCGTCGCTGAGAGCTCCCGGGGTTTAAGATGCACGGTTATGCTTCCTTTATTTTAAATTACGAGCTCGGCCATTTATGACCGACGAGAGGAGCGTCGCCGAGAAAAAAAGTAGGCAACCGCCCATACCCTCGTCGAACATCCGGAAACTTGGAAAAAAGCTCGATGAGAGCAAAACTTTTCGTCGATTCTGATATCAACACAACGCTGTCCCCACTCGAACTTTCGGTTTTGACGTTTTTCTCGGACTTTCTGTCTCGCTGAACGTGACTCCTCTCGCTTCCGTTTGCGAACGCTCTGTTAATCGCGTGATTCCATCGAAGAGTCAGGTTCTCAATATCGAGGGTTCCCCGTGCTCCTTTAACTCATTCACAAGCACAATGAACCCCTCTCATTTAAAGGGACACGACACTGTAACGGGTCCATAAAGAGGAGCGTTTTCAGAAGTTGTTTACAAAGAAACTGCGCGATGAATTGTTTTCAAATTTTCATTGTGTTTTACTAAACGTTTAAACAAACAAAAATTGGTCTCACGATGTCATTAACACTTAGTCGACCGCACGCGCCACAGAGAACTGTTCGGTTTCCACCGCGCTCGGGAAAGCCAAACTGCGCTGTCCACCGCGCGTTTTTCGGAAGAAGCACGGACTGAAATGCGCTATTTCAACTAAAAAATGTCCGAAAACTAGTCATGTGAGCAATTTATTTCACGGCAACAATTTCGTTTAACGATTTCACATATTATTTATACAAAACATAAAATTAAAAGTTCAAGATGGGGAGATCTCCCCGATCGGTCGGCTAAATGTTAAGATGCTATTACCTGGTTCGACGGGGTGCGCAAGCGACCACTGAAGAAACAACACTTGTGTTCGGTTGTCAGTTTTGTAACCACAGGGGATATTTGAAATTATGTTTCGTTGATCCAAAGTATCACTGAACGCTTCTTCATATGTATTTTTATTTAACCTTTTGCACTCGGAGCCATTTCGTTACAGAATGTGCAAACAGGATCAACAGAAACAGTGCAACAGAATCATGTCGTATTACATAATGCAACTTATAAACCATGTAATTTACTGTAATGATACTTGAGCTTATATGAATCTTTATACATTGAGGAACATATTTATTATAGATATTCATTGATAGTTTATATCTTTCAAGTTGCAATCTTAGACTTCCTTGTTTATCTTCGTATGTTGCACCATGTCATACAAAATATGTTCTCACATCTTACTTTCTTATACACACATTCTTTCCGCATGTAACACAAGCTCATATTTGTTATATACAGTCAGTCCCATAAATATTCGTATCCTCTATGATTATTCAAGGTTTAAATTAAATGGTAGGTTTGATGTTTCCAAGTGTATGCTTGTATAAATATGGTGATGTATATATAAATATATACATGTATAAACTTATTCATATACATATTTATACTGAAAAATTCATTTGGTAATATCGAAACGATTATTTCATTTCGTCAAACTTTTTCAATAGACATAGAGGGTACGAATATTTATGGGATTGACTGTTTATCTTAATACATGTACCATACATTTATTTGATTATCCGTGATATTTGAATAGAAACCTTCAAAAAATCATACGCTTTTACAAATTTTATATAAGTTTATCCTGTGTAATCACTAATAAAGTTTACCTGGACTTACGATGTTTCCTCGGAAGAGACATCCGAGTGCAAAGGGTTAACTCTTTATAATTCTGTGTGACTCTAAAGTTGCATATTCGTTATCTTGCACTGTTTTCAACCATCGTTGTTTCTTGGCAAACAATACAAAATTAAGGTGTAATAATCATGTAGGAGTTTTCATAATGTAAAGCAAAATGAAGGAAAACAACTATACATCTTTGAAGACTAATTTAATTCTATTATTAATACACATCAAGTGTGTTTTGAAAGCAATGATACGACTGGCAAATTACCCTCAGGAGCTGTAGCTATGTTTGATTGTAGCTACAGTACGAGTTTACCGATCCCGAGGTACCCGAGCTATAGAGGGACTATCAGGTCCCCACAGATATAAGAGTTAAGAGATGCTGCGAACAGTATTAAAACAATGTAGGAGTCATATAAGACAAGGTTATGATAAGAAAAGTGGAAATAAGTATTGTAAGAAGCATATTCAGTGCAATAACTATACCAGAATAGTTAGCCATTAAATAAATTACAGGATACAAGACTTGCAAACTGTGTGCTTGCTATTCTACAATTTCTCACGCTATTACAGATAGAAGTTTGCGTTTATTAAAATTTACCTTTTGATTATTAATGTCTACCAATTTTACAATATGTTCACAAGCTAAATATAATGTGGGTTATAGAGAGCTTAAATAGAAAAAAGTCAGATATATTCCATACCAATAGCGTTTCATCAAAAAGTCAAAATCGTAAAGGTCCTTTTGGAGAAGCCTTTATCTCGAAACGCATCAAGAAGAATGAGAAATGGAAAGTAAATATGCGATTCGATAAAGATCTTGTGTACAAAGATTTAGCTATGGGACGGGAGTTTCGGTTCATTAACGCGCGGGTTTTTTGGAGTCAATAAGACCCGCAAGACCACCTTGCGGCGCGCCAAGAAGGGGACATCCGATTTCAGGCTACAGTTACCAATCGACAACGACGCCGAACTCTTTAATCACGGTTGCCGAGGTCTCGCCGAATTTGGGATTCAAATGTGGCCGCTGGTCGTCTCTTGTTCCAACACCTCAACGCGACCGGGTTCCGATCTCTTATCCGTTCTCTCATCTTCTATCCTGCTTCTCATTTCTCAACCACGCTCGTCCTCCACCCATGTTTCCATCCTTCGATTTCGCGGAGACCATGAGACTGCCTCTTATTCCCTCGTTCGTTCGAGTTAAGATCCTCTACTGTACGTATGCGTTTGTGTGTATGTGCGTGTTTGTATGTGCGTACGTGAACCACGCGGACAAGGCTCGCGCGTAATCGGAACCGAGCCAGTGTTCGTCAACTGGGCTCAGTATACTCGCGCAACACTCACGATGCGTGATGATTGGCGTACTTGTCGACTTACAAGGTTATGCACAATGTTTGCACAAATGTTTATTGGTTTATCTTAGATATGTTCCGAATTTTTTTTTGTCTGGTTTTATTTTTCGTCGCATTTACTGCTTGGTAATTAGTGACGGATTTAATTGGGTTTCTGTTCGATTAGTAGTACCATATACTATTGTAGAGTTTAGTGTCCTTGAGATACATATTGGGTTGTCCAGAAAATTCGTGCCAATTTTTAAGAAAAATGCAAAGGCACATTTGAATTTTGATATATATTTATTAAATTATATAAATATCATTTTGTTCCACGACCTTTCCACCTTTTAAGGGATGCACCCATATTAATTGTTTTCAACCATTTCGATATAAACAGATGTGTACCACCTACCAAAAATCGGCACGGACTTTCCAGACAAACTAATAGTTGATGGTGGTCTGCACATGATTCTGAGATACTGGAGCTGTTTATGAGTTCAAGTTGTATTTCCTTCTCCGCACCTCAAATCTTCTGCACTCGTACAGTACACTTCCAAATATTATTACTGCTGCTTTTTAACTTTAACTTTTTGGGATTATATGGGGTAAAAACTTTCGCACCTTTTGCGTAGGTACAAGGGGGTGCGACACTGTAATCGCCATAAAGAAGAGGTATTTTAAAAAATTTTTTATAAAGAAACTGTACGATGAGTTGCTCAAAACTTTTATTAGGTTTTCTAATTTAACATTTAAACAAACAAAAGTCGATCTCGTGATGTTATTAACATGTCGTTACTCGGTTCAACAGCGTGAACAAGTGAACACTGAAAAAGAAATACTGGTGTTCAGTTGACAGATTTGTGATCACAAGGTATATTTGAAATAAAGCAAATGCCGTGGCGTGGGAATAATACGATATTTTTAAAAATCAGAAAATGGCCGGCAAGATGGGGGTAGTTTCTTTGAGAATTGTACATTGTCACCCTATCTGGTTCAGATCTTGTTCTTCAGCATCACAATTGCATTTTGTACTATTTATAATGTCGCCACGTGAAAGGGGTTCAGCGAGATTATACTCATCTGATCTGATCATCTGATCTACGACGATTTAGTGTATCGATGGCTTCTCGCTTGAAACCCTTATTTGTGATACATGGCCTTTTACTATTTTGGAAGTAGAACAAAACAAGAATTATTAACGAGACGATCGCGACCAACTCGATGTTCACGAACTCGTGAAGCGATTTTTGACATGCAAACGAAACTTTGTCGTAACTCATACAAACGGGGTCGTGATTCCCTTGCTGTCATAGTTGATGTTGATAATCGCCTTTCGCGCAACCCTCGCCTATTATCATTCATTAGTATGAGATACGTCTAAATGTGCTCAATGACACAATTTTTGTAAGTAGATCGCATCATATTTGATATCTTAAAAAATAATATTTTTTTCGAGGTACCAAAGACAAACATTTTGTGAACTATTTGAAAATTTATGTTTGAAGCGTTGGCGCTTTGTCGATATTCTTTTAATATGTTTTTCCCGTCTTCTTGACGGATTCATTGCGACGCGAAACATTGTGCATAACTTCGAAACAAATTAACCAGGACAGTTGTAAACTGGACAGAATCTTGTACATACACCCCCGTTCATAAATACGTGGACACTTACTATCTTCGATGATTAATTAATATATACCGTGAATTATTACTATAAAATTCGTTGTTACTAAATTCTACTTCGGGTGTGTATTTATTAACATTTGATAATATTAAATAGAATACTATTACAATCTTTAGTTGCTTAAAGTTTGGAGAAATTGTGCAATATCTGAAAAACATTTGTCTTGAGGAATTACAAAATAAATGAAATATTATTGTTTCGTATACAACGAAGAAATTAATAGCTAGGGTGTTAAGATCAGTGAAAGTTATTTTAAGAGAACATGATAGATACACTAATGAAAAGAAAATTGAATTGTTTATTATCAGTATCGATACGATATTAAATAAACTATTGGTAAAATATATTCTCTAGTGGAGCATGCACTAAATGTAGAAGCATAAGAAATATTCATTAATAGATACGTAACATTATTTGGATACTTATCCTAATCAAAGAAATTTCCACACACTTATGAGCGGAGGTGTACACGTATAAACAATCGTACCAAATGTTAAAAGTTTACATCAAGTACTTCGGCTGGAAAAAATCATGAAAAATGCCTCGTAGTTGGTCCAAAAACCTGCTCCATGAAACTTACGAGTTAAGGTCGATTCAGACTATACGACACGGACCGTCACATTCCGGCAACGACACGTACCGGCATCGACACGAGAAAACATTAAAACACGCGTTTTAATGCAACTATTCACACTATTCCCGTTGGCGGAACGTTCAGGTCGGTGTCTGTTAAGTGCGAATAGTCCCATTAAAACGCATGTTTTAATGTTTTGTCGTGTCGGTGCCGGTACGTGTCGTCGCCGGAATGTGACGGTCCGTGTCGTATAGTCTGAATCGACCTTTACTCGAACAATCCCAGTTCTAGCCTAGATCCGGCACTTGGCTGTCAGGCGTAGAAAAGGTTGACGATCACTGGCCTAAGGGGTGGCAGAGAACGTGGAGAGTGGGCAAGGAGTAGGGGCAGTTGGGTGGAGAACGAAGGGGTCGACGGTGGTACGAATACTATAGTTGGTCTGCGCGTGAGCGTCGGGACCACCACTGCACAGCCGCCCGTGTCGACGCTGCCGCCGCCAATGCCGCCGCCGCCGCGACGCCCGGCGCCGCCAGACTTTGGGTTTCAGATTAATGGATCATTTTTCTTCCCTCGACTCGACTCGACGCTCACCTACCAGTCTGCGAGCTCACCCCTACGACAACCTTCCTGCACCTTCGAAACTTCCATCTTCCGCTCGCGCCAATCCCCCTCTCCACCTACCCCCTCCCCCGCCGCCGCCACCCTTGCCGAATGCACCGTGCACCACTGCGTTTCGCGATTTTGAATGCACCCCCCTGCTCAGACCCCTTGCGCCCACGATGACCCGTTCGACTCGACAGAGGGATGCTCCGATCTCGGATTCTTCTTGGATTGAACGGATTTCGCCGGAGATCCCTCGTTTCCGAGGAAATGATTTATCATTCTGGGTAATTACGAGGAGTTCCCTGTTGCCACTGCATTTCGGCGCCATAAGATGATTGATCCTGGAGAGCTTCGGTTAGGTCCTGTATTTGTTTAAGTGTTTCAACTATACAGCCATAGTTATTACATCGACACTTTCTTCTTAATTGTACAGGGTGTCCCGTAACTGTTGATTTATGCGAGTAGGAGGTGACTCTACGTAAAAAATTTAATCGAAAATGTAGAATAAAATGCTTTCGTATGACGCCTTACTTTCGAAAGGAATAAGTTTAAATATTTGTTGATTTCATTGTAGATTATAAGCATAAAAAAAAAGTAAAATCGATGTAAGAGATGTCATCATGTTGACAATGTTTGTAAGGATTGCAAGAAGCACGAGGTACTTTCCTATTCGGAACAGTAAGATAGTAAGATCCGTCGAACTGAAGCTAAATCGAGTACACACGCACTGAAAAATTTTCAAACTTATTTTTTTTCGATAATAAAGCGTCATATGAAAAAATTGTATTGTTCATTTTCGATTCAATTTTTCACGTAGAATTGTCTTCTACTCGCTTGTACCACCAGGTACAGAGCACCCTGTATGTTTATCACTATCGCTCTGTCTTCTTTTCGTTGCTAACAAAATAGATAGTTTTAATACTGTTTATAGTATCTGTTACATCCATTTGTATATCTGTTGGGGTCCACTGGCCCCCCTATAGCTCGGTTATGCACTTCGGGATCGCTAAACCCGTACTCTAGCTGCATACGCGGATGCTACAACCTCTGAAGGCTTTGGTTAGGTCTGGCAGACCCTAGTCGATGAATAGTGCTCGGTATTAGAAAACTATAATCTATATTATGATTAAGGAACAGTTGGTCTGAATAGGAAAATGTATATGTTGAAAATAAGAAATGTATTCTTGTACTTTAAACGGTTTAAATATTTGCGTCCGTTGGTCCAGTTCCGTCCCTAGCAGAGGTCAGTATTATACAGGGTGTCCCAAAAGTCGGGGAGGAGCCGGAAATGGGGTGTAGCTGAGACGATTCTGAACAACAATTTCCTTTGCAAAAATGTCGGATGGGGCTTCGTTAAGGAGATATTAAGCGAAAACCCCGACCAATCAGAGCGCGCGTAGACCGTTCGAGCGGCCGCGGTAGCGAAGGCTACGCGCTGGAGGCCGCGCTTGGACGCGAACAAGTGACTCGACGTGCATCGAAGGACATTGACGCTGCCGCCTAGCGCGTAGCCTTCGCTACCGCGGCCGCTCCAACGGTCTACGCGCGCTCTGATTGGTCGGGGTTTTCTCTTAATATCTCCTTAACGAAGCCCCATCCGACATTTTTGCAAAGGAAATTGTTGTTCAGAATCGTCTCAGCTACACTCCATTTCCAGCTCCTCCCCGACTTTTGGGACACCCTGTATATCTGAGGAGGACACCCTGAGCGTCTTGGTTTTCGGAATCTCCGGGCAATTCGCAGAAAACCCTTAAGCTAAGAACATAATTTCTGTTTTGTAAAACACACAGTATTAAATTCATATTTAGGTCGAGAATCTGTTATATTCATTTAACAAATAAATATTCAACAGTATCAATGTGGAGCTATTTAGGAATTGAAGAATCCTTTTGCTGGTAATTTATAATTATGTTCATCATATCAAATATCCATGGATCCATTTTGTTTATTGGATGTAAACTAGATAACCGAGATCCCTTCAGATGAAACAGACGGAATTAATTTTTGTTAGCAATGTATATTTCATTGTACCTAAAGACGGACTTAAGCAAATTTTGTTCTAAATAAAAGCAACAAATTTTAGATTTATTTCTAAGAATAAAAACAAATCAATTCTTCCATCACCGTCTTCCTACGGACAGTTTGATGTCGCTTACTCCAACGTGAGCTACTATACGTTTCATTTCCTTTTTTTCATACAATTAAATTTTTATTTTCTATTTGGAGTAAATTTGCCAAATTTTTTCTGAAGATGGCTCCAAAAAGAAGGGAAGATATATATTTGTTAGCGATATGAACAATCTCAGGTTGTTGTATTACATATACATATACATATACTATACATACGTGTATGAGTGTAACAGTGTAGAGTGCGTGTTGCATGAATGGAAGGACTGTAGGACGTGAAATAGCGTATGAGTGGGTCATGCCCTAATGATTAGGCTAAAGATTGAGGCGAAAACGGTCTGCGAAAGTCGACCTGAAAGTAGCAACCGAAAAGCATCGATTCAAAACCTTTTTCTTTATTTCAATTAAATACTTGTGTTTCGTTTAATCATATATCTTTATTTACATCCTCTCATTAGAAAAAAATCCTACATGTATACATGTTTATATGTATGTATAAGAAAGAACATGGCAAGAGAAAACAGGTGAATACAAAAAATGCCTAAGAAAGGAATCTGTACTCTTTTAGAACAGATTTCGTGTGTCAACTATGAAATTTGTCATCGTACAACGAATTTCTACCAGAGAAAATTTTGTTAATTGTTACTGAAATTTATACATGTATGTATATTCGGTTTTGTTATCGAATATAGTATAGCAATTATAGTGTCTACGTCGTGGAATTGAACTCAGGGAATAAAAGATGAATGAACTTTTCTGAAGAACTTTACGAGAGAGATCGTAGAGCCGGTTTCCGTACATAGTGTGACTAATTGCAAGATAGGCCTCGATACTGTCGATCAGTTATGTGTCATCCACTCTGTTGCAAGAAGCACAAAAAAAAGCCAATATTTATTTATTGTTCATTATTAATATAAGCGGTAGCCCTTTGATACAGTAGGCAACATAAAATAAAGAGAAACGAAGAAAAAGAAGCGTCTACAAAAAAAAGAATGTGTACACAGCACAAGTACATAGATATATGAATAATTATAGTAAAAACTAAATGTGAATTTATCACGCCACTTTTGATATAGAAACCGTCAATGCATGAATCATTCTTTATGCAAATATCGGAACTGTATCAGTTCGTAAAACATGTACAAAAGGTTTGGTACGATCGAGTCATGTGTATCTGAACGAGTCATTACACAAACTCTCCTGCTTGTATTAACATTGACAAAAGATCATGTTTTGAATGTAAACGTAAGACATACACAGCTGGCGAGAAAGGATACAGAACGAATGCGTTGCCAAATGCATACGTAGCTGCGAGAAAGATCATGAAACAAAAATTGCTATAAATGTAAAATAGCTATCTGTGACGAACACGCCATAAAAAAACATATATATATTATTACTCTTCACGTACATACACACTCGAATATAAATAAACGTATGCAAACTTAGTTAATATTTTTTGTATTAATTTTATCTTAGTTTCCATTTATTTTCCTGACTCAACATTAATTTTGTGTATTTGACAAGAGTTGTATATTTTTTTTAAACAGTTATCCTTATTGTTATTGACAATGTTAGTTGTAAACTGAATCCCCTGTATTGTTTTTAACAGTCTAAAATAACACGTACACAATTTCATACTCTATTAAAATTATGTTCAAAAGATTTTGAAAATGTATCAAACACCAATTATGTGTTATTAAGATCTATCATCTTCTTTTACAGTTTCTTGTGTCTTCTCTTCTTGTTCTCTGGGAATGTTAACCTTACAAAAATGCTTATTCGTCAGAGAGTTAAATTACGAGTTCTTCCCTTATAGATTTTCGTGCGTGCTTGTACAAAACACCAGTCATTAAAGGGGTCCCGATTGTAAACGTAAAATTGGATCAATTTTCGATTGTTTGAGGTTGGGGTATTCGTGGAAAAATCCGATTCGATGGGGGTGTGTACTCCGAGTCGTTCCGTAGCCAGGCTAATTCGTGTTAGTGCGCCGCGAGTGTCCCGGAAAGCGCTCCCGAAGTGGCTCTTATTTTGCGAGCATTACCACATCTCGTTCCCGGGGAAATTTCCCTAGTAAATCCCTGCCCGAGTCACTTGGCCGGCTCGTAAGAAGCGGTAGTACAGCGGTGGCCGTCGGGGAGAGGGCGGATGAAGTATCGTTTCGGATGCTCGAAAGTCCAAGTGGCTTACAAATCGTGAATTTCCGTCGCGCCAGCAGCGTTTCCGCATATTCCTCGTACTCGCGGAATGCGAATGCGAATGCGCAGCTGGCCTTCCCGTTCCGCTCGTCACCAGTGCACACCGGTGATACCAGAAACGGGCGAAGGGAATTTGAAAAATTTTCCATCGAGTTCGATTGCGTCTCGAAAGTTCGCCCGCCGGAGTTCGATTCACCTGAAATTATCTTTCTCGCGGTTATTATTATTATGATCGTCCGCCGAGTTCTACGAACGGCGGCCTGGAGGAGCGGTCATCCTGCGTCCGTCGACGCGTTTTACGAGCCTGAATTTAACCCTTTGCGCTCCAGCCGATTTTGTAATGTCGCCTACTAACGATTCCATGCTGTTTTTCGGGTACCGTTCACGACAATTGAAAAGTTATATTTTGTTAATGAAAAGCCTACGAATGATTGTAATTCGATTAATTTTTTGTCGTATCTTTAATTATTGTGTAAAAGACAAATTTCGAAATTTATTTCCTAAAGCGCTTTACGAAAGCAATTTCCTATATGCATTTTGGGTTTATTAGCGCAAGTGTCGCAGTTTTAGCTGGCTTCGTGTTTTCATCGATTCGTTTGTTAGGTTATTCCACGGATTTATCTGCATTAGATTTTTTCCTATAGGGACATATCTCCACTCTATTGTTTACCAACTTATGAATATTGAAGATCTTAAAGAAGGAGTAATTAGTGCTAGTCAGTTTAATAGCATTAACACATGGAAATTCCTTAACAATATCAGAATGTTGTATTGTTAAAGGTGCCAAACAATTTGAACATTCATTAAAATACGATATGATCTTAGAAATTTAAATTTATTGCTTTTGAATTTTCCTTAAATATCCGCACAAACTTTCCCTAGAGGGCAATATCTCACGTGGATCCGCGGCGACGTTGAAGAAATTTTTCGAATTTTCATACCGCCGACCGTTCACCGAACCCCTATCGCGACTGTTACGCGCGTTTGATGGCTCTATTGGCTTACAATACTTTTACGACAGCGATCTGACGTCGCCTTGAAGATTTCCTCGTGAGAGACAAACGACGGATGACGACGAAGATACCGTCTCGCATCGACGGATTCCTGGCAAGTAGGGAATACGAACGCGTCGCAAGAGCGACCCAAATTTTACTCACTCGTGGATTTCTGCATTGGAAATTCGAAGCTCGTTGGTCTTCGGAGTAACTCTTCCTGCATTATATACAGGGTGGTCCAAGTAACTGTGACAAGTCATAACTCCGTTATCGGTACGTTTAGAGGAACGTGTCAAAGGGAAAAGATGAATGGTCCAAAGAGTACTTATATATGAAGGATGTGTATATGTATATGTACACATATAGGATGGCGCAACAAAGGCGGCATAGCTTTTAACTCACTCATTTGAATGAAATTTGACATACTTATTAAACATCGAAAAATATTGAATACGTGTTTTTTTGTTTCAACTAAATACGCTTTTTAGGGGTAAAAAGCACCCTTCAACCTGTGAAGATGGAAACGTTTCTGGCTAATTATTTCTTAAAGGGTACAGTTTCTGAAAACAATTCTAGATCCAGAATTGTACAGTTCAGAGTGATGTACTCGATTGCGTCCTTAAAATGCCCGTATTTAGTTGAAACAAAAAAACACGTATTTAATATTTTTCGATGTTTAATAAGTACGTTAAATTTCATTCAAATCAGTGAGTTACAGTTGGATAGTGTTACTTGTAAGTGGCGAGAGCCGAAAAATAGTAGTCAGCAGTAATTAGTCAGACATCGACACCCTACCAACATCTAACGACATATGTAACATCCACTTATACTAAACATATTTTTGTTCATGTTTAACGCGTTGATTGCACGTCACCCACATACGGGTGACAGTGCTTTTCATTGAAGAACAAAATTTATTCTGAATGTTAAGTATCAAAGAAAATTAATTTAAATGAAATTCTTAAAATTCAATAAAGTTATAAAAATAAATACCACTATAAATAATCATGCAGTTTCCAACAGTTTGGAAACAAAGCTTAATCATAGTAGAAAGTTTTAAGAGCATTAGTGTGGCAACGTGTTAAAGTAAAGAACTACTTACTTCCGCTTAATCCGTCGATCCCGTATCCTACATAAATTTACTTATATATATTTGCAAGACTGTACTTCTATATGTTTGTAAGACTATACTTTCTGCAATGGTGCATGTGCATTCGATAGTTGTATCTTCCTCCTACTCGTTTACTAGTTCAATAACTATAATTTATTTAAGAAAAGGTAGCACTCGACTTCCAATAGCTAGAAAATCAATCATTTTCAAAATTTCGAGAAATCCTTTGACATACGATTAAATATCATTAAAAAGACTAATCTGTATGGAAATTTCATGGCAGTTCGAGATGTTATTTTAAAGATTATATCAGTGAGACGTTACATGGGCTGTATTCGGATAACAAAAGTTTACCAATGTGTTCGGATAACCAAGTAAATGGAGTTCTCCGGTATTTTTTCACCAAAAGTAAAAAGATCGTTTCTTGAGGTAAGATCGATCGAGTTGGTTCTTTGTGCAATAAATGATAATTAAACCGATTGGGTCCCTTGATCGGTAATATTCCATTAATCCGGCGATAGCTAGTGCAACGTTATCAGGAGACAGTAGGGGGGACGATAATAACATTATCATCAATTACACAATGTTCGAACGTGTTCGAATAAGCAAAACGCGGTAGGAGGCGTTCCATCATTCGATGAATCGGGCTCGGACGATAAATGCAACTGCTTTCCGGGATGGTCGCCGTTTCAACAGGCAAGTGGGTTAGCCGGCGAAATTCCATGCCGTAACCTTCTTTTACGTCTCGTCCTGAAAAAGAGTCGGCCTCGATACCCCGGCAGAAACCGTCCGAAAAGTTCGATGTATCCATCTCCGAGACACAGCGATCAGCTCGGACCTCTCTTTCTCCTGGTGGGATTGTGTGCGCCATGACTGGATCTCCTAGCGGGCTTTGCTAGCGTCGTACGAATGTTCTCTCTAAGGCTACCCTAGCGCAGTCGTGCAATTATTATGCTAATACGTGGAAATAAAACTTCGGGAGCTCTGTCCTCCGTCTTTCTCCTTTTCTGTCCGCCGCCCTATTTCTCCGCTCTGTTCGCGTTCTCTCTTCGCTGTTCTGCTCGCCTCAACTTTGCTCTCTCTCTCTCTCTCTCTCTCTCTCTCTCTCTCTCTCTCTCTCTCTCTC
>NC_071979.1:13058002-13138025 GCF_026283585.1 Hylaeus volcanicus | reverse complement strand
CTCTCTCTCTCTCTCTCTCTCTCTCTCTCTCTCTCTCTCTCTCTCTCCATTTCTCTCGCTACCCCTGTCCATCTATTTTTCCCTCTGGTTTTTGTCCCTCTGACCAGTCTCCGTTTTCTTTCTTATTCCCTACTCCGGTTTTATACGAGGTCCCGTTATTATTATTAAATGGAATCTCAAGGCTAGCCGCGGCCAGACGATCGATATTTATCCGATTGAATCGACGGGGTTGCTGCGTGTACGAGAAACCCCGACGAACAGTGGCTCGTGCTGAGATCGGACGAGCCTTGGTGACGATAGTAATGTTCCTCCGTTTCCTGTTAACTTTCTTCTCAACCTTCTTGCCGCGAGTCCAAAGTGTTCCGTAATTTTTCTTCCCGCGTGGGCGTTTCGAAGCTTAACGAAGCTCTCGTAAGGCTCTCTCGCTTTCGCTTCTCCGTTGACGTCGCGGCGCGGTAACGACGGTTACGTGTCTACTTTCGCGATTGTTATTTATTTATTCGGGTTAAATTCCTGCTGGTGTTGCAGTAAACCACTAAGAAATATAATCCATGAAAGAAACGTCCTTATCGCATTCGCATTAGACGGAAAAGGGAGGAAATTCATTCGTGATTACCAATATCTTTCTTGTTTGTATTTCAATGAGAATGTTTCAAAACATAAGAAAATTAAATGCCGTCCGTGCAACGAAATTCTAACAATAGAACACATAATATTTTCCACTCCGCATACCACACAAACTACCCACTGGTTTAACTCTTTGCGGCACAGGATTTCAGATAATGAAATGAAACCATGTTGCATAGAAATATTATTGCGTTTTAAATCAAACAAAATTGGTATATTTTTATTAATGAAAGAATCGCATAATGTAAAAACATAAAAAAATAATAATTTAATTGAATTTGTTGTTATAGGGTGGGACTCAAATAGTCACATGAGTTCATGAATGATACGTATTAAAGTACATACTTTCCTCTAAGCATAGAGACACTTTGTACATAGTATAAGACCATAGTATTCGAACTTCCTTTTTTTTTGTACTACAAAGCGAGATG
The DNA here is from genome assembly GCF_026283585.1 of Hylaeus volcanicus. Classification (NCBI taxonomy): domain Eukaryota; kingdom Metazoa; phylum Arthropoda; class Insecta; order Hymenoptera; family Colletidae; genus Hylaeus; species Hylaeus volcanicus. Next base: position 13,136,967 of record NC_071979.1, on the reverse strand, counting down.
ATCGTTCTGGTAGATGCTTTGAATCTTGTCTTCTTATTTTTAATAAACGTTACGTTTGCGTTTGCTTATGTGGATTGATAATGACTTGTTGTTAGATTCGATCGGTACGTTATTATTTATTCATGTTTGACTAATGAATCCTTCGGGACATTGACTTTTCAATGCTTTTAATGCTCCATTGATGAAGCTGTACTGCCATAATGGATGTTGCCAACACACGTGAATACATTTATAACATTTGTTGAAGATATTACCAACTACTTTACGTAAATAAGACGAAATATAAACCTATGTCCATGCAACTATTGCAATATATCGAGGTGGGATTAAAAATGTACAACCACGCATCATGACGCATCAAAAAGGTGGGTCACTTTTAATCCCAGCGTGCCCCAAAGAGTTAAAGGAAGTATGGAGCACAGAAGAAAACTTATACAAAATAATCCAGCTACTTAAAGATGCACATATTTGGACCAACATCTATCAATAAGAATATCGACATAAAAGACAATTTCTAATAACCAAAGACTGATGCGACGTTAAATATGTAAGAAAAAGAAAACAATATGACATAGGTAAATAAAGAACGTATCGATTTCTAAAAGTTCTGAAAAAATTATATATAAGCACGTATAATATATGAGATTATTGAGATCATATCTTGTAATTTCATCTCAATAATTAATTCCATTGTATACATCATTTGTCCAACATTTAAAAAATATTTACGTATAATTCTTTTCACCTGAAGAAAATATTTGTGATACTTTTATATATATCCAACCTTGTAAATATTACATTATAATTTTAATTGTAATAATTGTAGGTTTCAACGCGACCTAAAACCAAAAGTCAAAACGTCGCTTGTGCTAAAACTGACAAATAGTAATTTTTCCCTTTGGGAAAACCCTTTAATGTTTAATGTGCAAAACGTATACAGAATATTAGCACTATGAGAAATGAGATATTAATATTGTCTCGTTAATTTATGAAATATGTTTCATATATTTTTCATATTCGTATGTAGTATATATGCACAAAATCTACAATTTACCGACAAGGATTTACCAAGCATTTCAGGATCACCCAGTATACCGAAAAATCTCCCTAAATCGATGCTGACGTTCGTTCACGTCTTCGTATTGTCTATTGTACGTCAGACACTGGCTTGCCTTTTCCTTTCCTGCGCAACTGCCAGCGCATACGGAGGGACCAAGTCCGTGCCTAATTTGGTAGTGCGTATCTCTGATCATCTCGCAAACGAGCCTTTTTTTCTCGTGTTTGAAAAAGGAAGAAAGAGGGTCATAAGGAAGCGAAATTGCGCACCCTTCCCGCAAAGGATGTCCCGCATCACCCAAAAGGACGGACATAACGTCGATTTCCTGTCTCCTCCTTGGTAGACAAGTTTTATTTGATTGATTGCAGCCAACCATTCTCTCGTCTTCTTTCGATCCGGAGGATTCTCTTTCCTTCAATCGTCGAACATCTTTCGTTTTCTCGTTTTTTTTTCTCTCGTGTTTTCCAAACAGGTGCTTTTTACATAAAATTCCTTGGAACAACTAAACGTTCAAATTCACGCATTGTAAAAACAGTGATCAGAAAAATGCTTACACTTATTTAATTGTATTATTTTAGGTAGATATCACGTTAGGAAACCAAGTATTAAGTGCTCCTCGAGATATTTTTTTTTACAGAGAAGAATTCATGTAACATTTTGTTTAACTTTGAGAGTATTTTAGGTATGTTTCAAAGTACATTTAGTAATTTTGTTCAATTCATTTCACACAGAAATTCGTGTGATATCGCATTTCTTCAATTCATGGAAATGATAACTCGAAAACAAATCGACCGATTATTTAATAGTGAAAAGTTATTAATTATTCAAGTGACACATAGCATTTAATTCTACAAATATCCTTATCTGCTTAATTTTTGCATTTAACCACTTAGACACTTCCATATTGCAATTGTGTGCCAATTACAAACAGCGAATTCATTTTTGTATGAAGTAAATTATGCAAAGTAAGAAAATAAATTTAAGAATCCTTTAAAAAATTAGTTTAAGAGGCTATCCTATCAATTATCATACATGAAGTTAAAGGTTTTATATCCGTAAAAAGTAAATTACGTTAAGCTCAAATTTTGGAAATTGGAAATACACGTGTTAAGTTACTTAACTAATAATATATTTTTCATTTTTATTCAAAATATGAACTATAAAAAATTTCAACTTGACATAGTTTGCTTTCGAGGTACAAATATGTAATGTATACAGTGAGTTACGAAATTATTTAACAGATCGCAGTTCAAAAACTATAACAAGGAACTAATGTATAAGACGCGACTAAGTTAAGGGAGTGGACTCCCATGGCTTGTATGCGCTCGTACCCACTCATACAGCTCCATATCACTGTATACGTACATGGAACTGCAAGGGCTTGCGATTGTCCTATTTTTGTCTCAACAGTGCAAATTTGAGACCTCTTAATAGTCGTTTCCGCTAGATAAATGTTCAAACTTGTGCGCAAGCTCTTACAGATAGTCTACTTTTGCTTTTTTGTGTCATAATTAATAATATTCAGCAGCGTATGTTTCAGCAGCGTTAGTTCAGACAACGCGGCAGCACTGTCGCACCACCATATTGCTTCTTTTGATCGCGAAATACTGCTGAATATTATTAATTATGACACAAAAAAGCAAAAGTAGACTACCTATAGGAGCTTGCGCACAAGTTTGAACATTTATCTAGCGGAAACGACTATTGAGAGGTTTCAAATTTGCATTGTCGAGACAAAAATAGGACAATACGCAAGCCCTTGCAGTTCCGTGTACGTATACAGTGATGTGGAGCTGTGTGAGTGCGTACGAGCGCATACAAAGCACGGGAGTCCACTCCCTTAAACCGAAGAATATTTACGCAGCTGTTAGAATTTTATTTTCAGAATTGAAATCGAGTATAATAACGTATATAGTGGTTATGAAACATTTGCTGTGGATATGGTAAGCACATACGAAGGTCGCAAAAGTATGTGTAGAGATAGTAAATCATTGTCATAGTATCAGGCATTTCTCACTAATTATGTGTCATATACGACGACGTGTATTATGAGTTCACCGTATAGTTTCTTTGTGACCTTCGTACAGCTCACGATTATAGTAGTTGTTTTATAACTGCTGCATATCCACGTTCTGAAATGTTCTTGCAATTTTACCAATAGTATTTCGATATTTATTGCAAATTTATTATTAGATATACGAAGCGTTCCTATTTTACTTACATATCTTTTTCATTATACTTTATATTTCAAGATTTCCATACAGTTCCGCTATCCGCTGTAAAATGGATGGAAAGAAAATATAAAAATCGTAGAAGAGTAAATTTTAAATAAATGTAATAGAAATAAAGTCTTAAAACAATCCGAAGAAAAGCAATAAAAGTATCTATACAACAATGAAATGCAAATCTTAAAAGTTTTCGAAAAACTTCAATAACATTAAGTGTTAATTCACATAAAATACGTTAAGGCGAACATATTTTATGTGCAATTTGAAATTCTGTTTTTCTTGCAATTATTTTTGAGCAATTTAATCTATCGACGTTGAACGCGTTATGGATGTTATTCAAACTTGAACGTGTTTCCTAAATCTTAAAATCCGTGAGAAACTTATGGACATAATTAATTAATCGAAAATTCTAGAGTTCTAAAAGTTCAGACTCAGTCTGACATGGTTAGAACCTGATGGGAGCATGCTATTTATCTAAGACACTACTAGATCTACAAGTTATTTTGTACAGAAATAAATATTCATGAAAATAATCAACTGCTCGTCATAATTACTAAAGCTAATTACTAAAGTTAGTCGATATGTGTTATCGTTTCAATACTTCCGAGATTCTTAGCATATCTAGAAACTGCTAGAATGAACAATATTTAAAAATTTGTTCGCTTTTCTGATTTCAGGTAATGTTCAAAGTTTCATTATGCAGAGTGCCTTCGTAGTGCAGCCGAAAGTAAGGTGACTCTTCCTTTACATCACACAGTAAACTACTGTCTTTGCTCGTTCGTTATTTACAAACAGAGGTAAGGTTCTAAAATACAAGTTTTCGTAACAATTTCAATTCGATACTTTACATTAATATTTATTGACTCAAGATCGATTGCAATCAGAATTTTAAGAGTATAAAGTATTGTAAAACTTCGTTCTTCAAGATAAATCTATCTTTTAATTATTTATAGGAGCTGTTCATTATCTTCAAGTACTCATAACCTGCTGAGGTTATCGTAACTATGTAGATGCATCTGAACCTTATGAATTTTTTAAATTCTATGATATCGATTTCATTTCAAATAATTACTTTGAAACATATCACAGAGTATTTTACGAATATAAAATAACAATAAAAGACAGCGTTGTCTGTCTCGGCACAAGTGTTATTTATTACAAAATGAAACGTTTCCTGGGTTTGAATTATCTTTGAACCCTATTACGATTCAGAGACAGAAGTGAAGTACGATATACGTGTATAGAAGAATGTTTTAAGAGTTTTGGAATAATTATATATAAATTAGTATAATTAATTATTGAAATGGTATGATAAATATCCATCGATATGAAATATTTTCTTAGATTAATATAAGAATATTGTGAGCATCGTTGTCCAAGTAAAAATCATCACCCTATATACATTTACAATGTCATTTCAATGATCAATATAATCGTATGTATAATTTTCCCAGCATTTTAAAAATATCTGTATATAATTCTTTTCACTTGGAAAAGATACTCGTTATACATACTTTTGTATGTATCTCTTGGAATATTTACTATAATTCAACTTTTTATTTTACTACAAAAATAAATGTACTGAGAATATATGTAAAATGTATCTGTCACTTCAGATTCCTACAGTTTTCTAGAGCCGAAACAGATGTGTGGAAAGTGAAAACTGCAGTGTATACAGCTAGAAATTCTTTCTACCTTTTACGTATAACATTTGTCAGTTAGTCTTGACCAGCTCCTCGTAGAGAAAAGACCTCAGCTTATTCGTGACATTTTAGAAATAAAATCAAAACTTTTAATTAATCAAATTAGTATTTTATTATTTCATTATACCCCATTTCCAATAGTATCCAACCTTGTAAATGTTACATTATAATTTCAATTGTAATAATTGTAGATCTCGACTTAAAACCAAAACTTGAAACGTTACGTTTTGTAATGAGTACGTAACGCATGTGCTGGAACTGGCAAATAGTATTTTTTACATTGAAAGAGTAATCTGCTTTCGGTTGCACTACGAATTACACTACACCCTATAGCAGGCCCAGAGTGACTATTTGCGGGGCCGGGTTAAAAAATTTTCCGGGGCCTGAATTCACATTCAAATCCTACAGTTGAATTTTACAACGAGGAATTATTTGTTTACAAATGCTATTATATTTTATATACTTTTTATAATACAAATCGTTACAATACGGAAACGAGGTTCATCGTACAAATTTTCAAACACATATTTAGATATTACCAATGTGGCGAAGTGTGTTTAAAAGGCATGTGATATATACAAAGAGTGATAAAAGTTTTGCTAGTGGAGTACTTTGATGTTTTTTGTTACTCCTTTAAACTAAATCATCGACCGAGCGCTTATGAGAAACGGGCGGACCTCGCGGTTTCCCTCTGGTAGTGAGGAGAGGAGGTGCCACCACACCGTATACGCGAATCCACGTATTTTACGTATTTTACGTATTTTACGTCTTTGTTTAAGTGACAAGGATGTTACAAACCTTTTCTCACTACTAAGTGATGCTCCATTTTTACGCGTATCACCCATTATTTTTCTTCTCACTCATCCTTCCATATTTACGTCTGCCTACCATTACGTGAATCCACGCGCTACTTTATGTAAAGTGTGGTTGCTATCAATTATAATAAAGATTATTATTTCCAACAAAGAGTGTCAACACATTGTTGACCGGTCACAAGTAAATCGTGTTTCTACTTGCATTATCTATTTCAATTTATGAACCCCAGAGTGTTATAGAATATTGGAAAAGCTTTGCTCATCGTGTTTAGTCCTATCGGTTTTTTATTCTTTTTTAACAATACGATATACTTTTCTCAGTATTTAGATTTATGTCACTCAGTAGTTATATCACATTCAATTACGAAATAATAGCCGGTAACATGAAGCCGCTTCTGCGTAAAATTGCCGATCAACAATCCGAAAGAAACTTTCTTGTATTGACTGAAAGCTGTCCACCAGAAGTTTTCTTTGCGTTGCAATTCGCGTAGCCCTGCTCGCAACGTAAACCACGGCTCCTTTATTGCACACAACCAGTCCGTAAACTCGTCCTATCTTAGTCACGATAAAGGTCTCCCCTTTGTAATAGACGATCTATTTTTACGCAGTCGATCCGGCACGCTTATCGCGAAAACACTAAATCGGCTGGTCGCTGACATAACCTTTTTTTTTTTCTATCTCCTTTCTATCCACGCGCTGCTTTCGCTGCCCACTTGAGCGATCAATTAGCGCTCTTACATGCCTTTCCTCGGGAGGGAGACAATTAATGACACGTGCCTCCTGACTTATCCTTGTACATGATTCGTACAATTTGCTCCGCGAGATTAGAGAGGGGAAAAAAGTTCCTGAGGGTTCGTTTCCTTCGTTTTGATCTAGAATCGTTAGAGGATCGAGATGTCGAACCGAACCATCGAGGATGAGTGATCGCGTAGGAAATTTATGATTAGAGGGCCGTGTTTGATCGAGAAGTGCAGAGTGAAACTGTTAGGTGGGTGAAGTGCAAGCATTAGTAAGTAGATTATGAGTGATTATTATTAGCTGTTCATTGCTGATAACTAGACTGCGAATCTTTATGCATTTATAGGAAACTTAAATGTGTAAGAACCTACAAAATGCAAACAATATGCAAGAATATAAAAAAGATTGAAAGTAAAGTTCATGTTATAATATTTGCAGAATAAAATAAATTCCTATTTAGGTTCAATTTTTGTAGGCACGTTCGCGAAGATTTTATTTTGAATAAAGATCTACTGATAACTAAACTGCGGATGTTTATGAAAATACGTATTTTCATAGATACAGAAAAAGTAACATTCACTGGCAACTACGAAATGTCTCGTTGTTCAAATTGATTGCAATTAGTCAAAGGATGAATTTATAGCCTTCTGAGTCACGTATTATTGCAAAAGAAGATCGCAATGTTTCTTTTTAAAACAGCAAATTTAATATCGTTTTTTGTTTATCAAAATAATAACCTAGATTACACATCTGTATTAAATCTTGGCGTCCAAGGCAAAACCCTTTTTTGCCTGACAGTGAATGGATTAAGCTTACATTCGTAAAAATCCGCAGTCCAATTATAAATAATTCCACAGCAATTTATTGGTGATGTTTACGTAATGGAACAGTTAGATGTTTAAAATAAATTAAAAGTGTAAAATTTGCGTGCAACTTGATTATTATTTATGAGCAAATTTAAATTATAAAAACATTTTCTACGATACTTTTGATCTGCTTCAGATGTACACCCCTGTTCACAAGTATACGGACATTGTCTCAATTGGAATATATATCTTAAACAGGGTAATGAATTTATTAATGAGTATCATTTATGTTTCTGTATTTAGTTTGTGTTGCATTAGATAGCATATTTTATAAACAGTTTATTTATTGTTCTATAAGTAATAATAAAAAGCAATTCAATATTCTTTTCATTAATGTATCTCCCGCATGCTCTTAAAACTCCCTTTGCCAATCTTGATACCCTAACTATTAATTACTCATGTATCCTAAGTAATATTATTCAGTTTATTTGTAACATCTCGCCTAAATGTTAGATGTTAGACATCTTACCTGAACTTTTCTATCTAAACGATCCAATAATTTCTCTATGAAATTTAATACACCACTCAAAACTTTAATATTGTTAAGTATTACTAAATACATATCTGCAACAGAATTTAGCAACAAAAAATTGTACAGCAATAATCTATGATGTATATTAGTTATTCATTAACATTGGTAAGTGTCCACATATTTATGAATGGGGGTGTACCTACATTAACATAATTTCTTGAAAGATAATAAAATACAATTATATGTAGTTGAACAGTCAGATTTCCATTAGAAAATGATTAATTCTATGACTATAATTTAAGTAGTTACTTAAAAATTTATGCGTAAAAGGTTGTTTACCTTTTATTTGTTATTTAGTAAGGTAACGATGCATACGATCTGTTGGCTTTTCAAGTTGATAAACATTACTTTCGTTACGAGCCGTGTCCAATAGGGCAGCATAAAAGAAACGAAACGTGAAATTAATTTCCCGGAGATGTCGTTAGCGGAATCTCACTTTTTCTCTTTTATCAGCCCCGGAAGAGAAGGAAACGCTCTTGCCGCTGACTTTGCGTCGTCTTACCAGAGCATGAGTTTTTGGCATGACCCGGGGTTATTAATTACGTGCTCGAAAATCCCTGTATCATAAACAGGTTTAGTTTTCTCGGTACGGAGAAAAATGCGAGAGTCGTCGCGTCGCGAATTCATAACATGGAAAATGGACTCTTTCTTTTTTTTTTACAACCTTTAATTTGCAGATTGTCGTTTTTTTCTCGTTTCCCGTGGTGTTGTCTGATATCTCTCTCCATTGTGTTTCATTTTCATAAGCTAAACCACACGCAGTGCGTACTTACCTTCGCACACTGTAAGGAATATTAAATGCCTCTGTAATCCTGCGTTAAGATTCACTTCATATATCTCATTAAATTTGCTTTCACCTGCTTTCTTGGCATCGTGCATCGCGTAGAAATTCGCAATGTAATTTAAAAAGTCTACACGGAGTTAAGAAGAATGTACGCGTTGAAGAAAAAATACGTCTTCAAAGTAACACTGTGTGTGTGTGTGTGTGGTGGTGGGGGGGGGGGGGGGGGGGAGGTAAAATGAACAAATCGCGCTGAGACAGAGAAACAGGAAGCTTCCTGTGAAAAGTAATTACAATTTCGCAAAGCGATGACATTTCATGTAAACAGGACTTATATTTATTAAATATAAATAATCAGGAAGAAATATTAAAAATTATTACTATTACAGTACTATTCTTATTCACCTAGGTGCAATAATTACTGTAGTGTTTATGTAATTATGAAGTTAGGTACTTCGTAACAGATGAACGCATTTAACTGGGTGCAATGTGGTGATAGATTTTTAAATGTAAATGTTAATGACGAATTCAGTCGTGCGATGATCTATAATAAAATTTAAATTTAATTTAATTAAAAATTAAAAATTACTTTATATTTTTTATTATTTAAATATTCTTTTACAATACAGTAATCACTGTATATAGTTAAATTTATTTTTATTCATACTAAAACAAAAAAATTACATAAATATTTTTATTACAATAAATTATTAACATTCACATAAATATAAATTCAAATATAAAATTATAAATAAATTCATTCAATTTAATAAATATTTTTCGAACTTCAAAAAATTTATTTCTCTGTGAAGTATTTTCATTTTTCATTATTTTCTAAACTATGCGTACAACAATGTATACAAAATTTAAATTAAAAAATATGAAGCCATCACAATTAAATAAGAATCAATAAGTACAGTATTGATTAGAAAATTGTTTATAAGTAATGACATCTTAATATGAAAAATGACAATTTTGTATTGATATATACATATATACTCTTATAAAGGTATTCATTTTAAAGTTGTACATATTCACATATAAATGTTTTATTTGTACAATATAAAGATTAAAGGATGGTCTTTTGAGTGACAGTGCAGAAAATATGGTCGCTAATTTATTCTCATGTTGATATCTTTTTAATCAATTACTTCAGGAGAAAGTAACAAATAAATCGTCCTTGCTTCGATTAAATAATCTTTTTTCCGATTCTCTTGCTCGACTGTATCACGAAACCCTTTTTAGCCTCTACCAACTTCCTGTTCCCGTTTCTTTTTTTCTCGAACATCGTGTCCTTATTAGTTTTCGGGTATCCGTATCTGTGCCAGGGTCCAGACAGGAAAGTGGGAGATGGGAAGAGAGAAGGAGAGAGAAAGAGAACAGAGGTTTAATCGAAAAAATGCAGCATCTTCCGTGACCGACATCATTTTCTCCCGGCATCTCGTCTCGAGAATGAAATTTCCTGCAGCGTGATCCGAGACCAATGGAAAGATCACGCGGCGAAGAGGAATCGTTATCAATGGTGTCAGGGTTCCGTGGCTCGTTTTACCGCAGAGTTATCCAAATTTCCGATCAAGCAATGCGATCACGCTAACTCTAGTCTAGTAGTGGCCTCGTGACAGTGGATGTTACAACCACCCTTGAATAACCGTCTACTTTTTACTTCGGTTATGTAATATCGAACCATCCCTGTCGTGCTCCATAGCATGTTATGTTTACTCGTAGGAGGATAAAGCATACGCGCAGTGCCGAAATTTCACACATTCTTGAGAATCGCATCGCTATATCTTTCATTATAAAGGATTTTCTAAAAGGAGCTTTGAGATTTTGTTTCTTTATTAAACATTGATGACATGAAATATATTGAATTTTTACACACATTTTTACACCTATTTTTACACGCTTTTATATGTTATTAGATTGTTTCTAAAGTTATTTCGCGACTTGCAATTAGTTATTTTGTATGACAATGTTTATCTAAATAGATAACCTTTATAAGTAGTTAATGTTATAACAGTAATAGAGCATAATGAATCGTACACAACTTAGTAATATAACATAAAACATAAAATATTGTGTATATATTAGTTATTAATAAAACGAAAGAAACCATAGTTTTCCTATCATAATATTGCACTAACGTATTTAATATATGTATTTTTCTTAGGCAATTATTATAATTTCAATTTCGTAGACTTTATTTGTTTTTAACTTAAAACAGATTAATAAGCTTCTGTATTAGTACTTTTATCTGTCAGATCAACAGTTTATTTGCAATCATGCACGCCATTGTGGAAAGAATTTTGTCTAATAATGTTTTGCAAGATGAAAATAACAATGTGAAATTATTTTATAGAAATAATGTACAGTGGATGTAGACAGCATTCGTACTTATTATTATATTATTATTATTATTATTAACAAGGAAAAACGATAAATCGATAGAAATATAGAAGCAATAAATATTCGTACCATTGTTAGATAATTAAAACTTCGTGGGATTTCCTTATGATTTTGTAATTGCTGCAACCCTTCTCTTGGAATGGACTCGGTAACTGCAAATTGTGCATTTTTCTTAACGCCGTAATGCTGTTTAACCTCGAACCGGTAAAACTGTCTAACCGATTTCCCGAACGACGAGCAATCCGTAACGACTGAAGAAATTTCGAGGCAAGATCCCAGATACAGAATCAAGGGAGGCGATTCGACGACGGTAACATTAGCTTCGCGTGCGCCGCTCTATCCGCCAGCGAGTCGTTCCAAATGCTTTAATTTATCAGCTCGAGCAGAACACGGCCACGTCGCCAAGAAGTTAACTGTCGCGCGCAACCGGAACGAGGCGTCTTCTGCATGATTTTTTCTCTGCGGGCAATTAACCGTGTTTCTGGACTCGTCGGTCCAAAGACTGATACGGTCGGTTTCGTGGTTCAACAGTGCTGGAACGCAAGAGCCATTCAAATCGATCATTCCTGGTCTCTTGTCAGAGATTCCTGATGATATTGAAATATGTTGTGGTCTATGTAAAATTAGGAGGGGTTTGAGTCATCATATATCGAATTTTGTTATTGACTACCAGGTAGAAATCCTTAGAAATTACTTTTTTCGTCGAGGCTTATGAAAATTGGTCACACAGATGTATTTTGAATTACGAACATGTTCAAAATATAAGTCTCTCCTTTTTTTGTTTGAATCAAGGAAGGTGGGTTTCTTTGAATAAATTCTGTTTGAATTTGAAAACTGATTTTTATATCATAGAAATAATAAAAGTAGTTTTATTGTAAGACGTTATTCGCTTATAATGGTGGATGGGCACCTATTCATTCACTCAGAAAAAATGCGTTTTATTGGGAATCTTCAAAATATGTTGGATAAATAAATATCTAACGCTGAAATATCATCTTTAATACGTTCACACGTTATCTTAACATAGTAAAGTTGTAAAGAATTTCTATTTACTTGCTTAATTTTCAAAAAGCTTTCGAAAAGTGCGTTGTTTCCACGTTCATAAATGGGTATCATCCCTTAATAAACCAATTACGATTTATAGCAAAAATACGTTTATTATTTTTATCTTATAAAAATCATTTTCAAATAAAATTATATTCAAAAATTTATCCTCGTTGATTTCAGACAAAAAGAATTGAGAAAGTTCGCACCTTAAGAATTTAATAGTTAAAACGTCACTGTGTTTCGCAAACATGGTAGAAATTAGAAACTTTAAAAGCTCCTATTTTTAAGCAATAACAAAACTAAACCAAATTAGTACTTAAACGTCCTTTGATTTGAAATGGACCACGGGATATTTCAACATCACCGAAAACTACGTTTATTATTTTTATCTTATAAAAATCATTTTTTAAAACTTTACTGTGCTTGACAAACTTGGTAGAAATTAGAAACTTTAGAGGCTCATATTTTTAAATAGTAACAAAACTAAAGCAATTCATAACTTAAACCTCATTGATTTGATATGGACCACAAGATATTTCAATATCATCGAAAACTTTGACACGGAGGTACAAAAGTGATCGATTCGGCGTGGAATGGCCCGTAACCGTTAAGAAGATTCGACGTTGGCCCAGGCGTCGCGACGCCGCGTGGGCGTCAAGGGCATCCATCATGCCTTCGCGTGAATTACCACTGCTCCCAACCTAACCTAAGGGGTTTCCAAAGAAGAAGGAACAGCGTCAGTGGGAAGGGAAACCGGCGGCAAACTGGAAGAAGGATGTCCGAACTGGATTTCAGGCGACGAATCTTCCGCAGTTCGGTTTCTTCCACTTCTTCCTACTCTGCTGGTTCCCTATGCGACCACCCGTTCTTCCTTGCTTACTGCTTCTCCTCGTGGTTCCCGCATCTTCGACTTCTTTTTTCGTGTTTTCATTTACCGCGGTAGCTCTTGAGGGCTGCTCCGAGGGTCAACGACACACGCGCGATTTCTTCCTCGGGAGGTAACTCTAATCCTAGGAAATTGCGTTCAAACGAATGTTTCAAGCTGAACCGCGATTTTCGCGCGCCACGACTTTAAGCATTGCTCGGTTTTTGCGTTCGAAACGCGTGTTTTTCGTCGCAATGCTTTTGCTACAACTACGTGTACGTCAGAATTTGTCTCAGCTTCGAGAGTTTGTTCGTAGGTTTCGACAATGTATACTGTCACACTGAGGGTTTTATAAGAGTTTGCTACACTTCATAAATGATAGCAAAAAGATATTACCACAACGATTAAGAAATTTTAATCGTCTATTTTACATCGTACAATATTATTTAATCTTAAGATTAGGTGTAGAAGCATTAACAAAAATAGCTTGTTCGGGATCGAACAAGCTTGCGTTTTTATTTATGATATCGCTAAGCATATTCTTTAATTCTATAATATAGGATATAACGATTTTATAACAACGATTACGAAATTTTAATCGTATATTTTACATGTCGTACAATATTATTTTATCTTATCAATATTATTGTATCTTAAGATTAGTCAAATGGTGTAGAGGCATTAACAAAAATAGCTTGTCCAGGATTAATAATGAATCGCCAAGTATATTCTTTGATTCTACATTATATCTTTAATTCATTAATTATTTTAATATCTTATACTATGTTTAGTGAGTGTTTCATTACCATATTTCGGTAACTTAATAACCAAACTAGAATATAATCTACCTTCCGTCAGAATCAATCGTTTATTCAACAGGAAGTCCCATCGGCAATTTCGTTTGACATTTCGCTATAAAAATGATAGAGGATTGGATTAAGTGTATCTTATTACTGGCATCCTATTTGCATAGTAACGCTCAGTTGTAGATTAGATTCTGTGGATATTTTTGCGCTGAATAAATGTTTAAATCGTGTACCGATTTATTATTTCAAACTTTAAAGTAAAGAAATTACGTAAGGTGTCAATCGAAGTGCGACTGTATTTCTATGTACGAGAGGACAATTGTGATCACGGAAGAGAGAAGTCAAGTGACATACGATTTAAAACAGCTCAATTTAGTTTTATTCGATTCGATATTATTAAATAATATTCTTCTTGCGAAGAAGCGTACACTATTCGTGGATCGGGAAGTTTTATATTCAGAAGATTATTTTCTAATCAATTCGTGACTATAAAAAGGGGAAACCATATTATTAAACAAGTTCAAGTATTAAGTATTTCTTGGGATATTATTTTTTTGTAGAGACAATTTTATGTAATGTTTTTATAACTTTGAGAATATTTTAGGTATGCTTCAAAGTACATTTGGTAATTTTTTCAATTCATTTCGCACAGAAATCTTTGAGAGATGTATTGAAATTGGTACCAATGTTTGTTTCGATATGTTTACAATGAATTATTCAACAAAAACTCTTACAACAGATTAGTAAAATACCGAATGTGTTGTATATTATATTGACCGTAGATATACGTCGTTCGTATACAATTATACATATATTGATGAATATGAAAGCGCGCGTATATAAGCCTTTAGCAGCGAAAGGTGTAATCGCGATTGCGTGGGTCGCATGTGACCCGAATGGAAATAACCATAAATCGATTCGGCACGAAACGTGATAATAATATACCCCTACCAATTACTTTCACTTTAAAGTTCCTTATTGATACGAAGTGTTTCCTTTAATAATTTGTAATTAAATATTACACTTATTCGTTTAGCGAGAACGACCTCTTTCGGTCTGTGACTTGTACTCTAATAATCATAAACATTGCTTGTTACGAAACGAACCAATATCATTCAGCAGTTCGCTTTCCGCCAACAAGGCGGATTTCTTATTATTACCAAAAATCGATTCGGCACGAAACATGATAATAATATACCCCTACCAATTATTTTCACTTTAAGGTTCCCTATCTGCTCGAAATGGGCCACCAACTTCAAGTCGAATTGTCGCTATAAAATTACTAATTTTTCATTAGTGCCGACTGTCGAAAATATTCACCATCTCGTTCGACGGGGATAGTTAAAAATATCTTACGCCTCGCACCGTCGAGCGCGAGGAAAAAAATGTTTCAACGGAAAACTCATTGACACATGAATACGAAAATACGAAATGGAAGACGAAGACGATTTCCAGAGGAATGATTCGTAATTTTATCCAGGGTCAGTCACTTTGCGACCACGGACAGTGACGAATAATGGATATTCTGTCGGCGATGGAAAAGAAGGTGGGGTGAAGTGGATGGAGGTCTCCGCGATAAATTCGAGCTATATTTTTCACGGTGGAAGGATCGCGCTTCCACGTCCTCATAACCGGCACAAATTGCACAAAAATACTACCACGTATAAATTGTGGGGAAATCGGCGCACGCCGACAGTTCAGAACTCCCGGATCTAATTTGAGCGAAAGCCTTTTCCACTTCTGACCGTATCCTCTTCCCTGTATCGTATACAGGCGACAAAAACGTCTCCGTATTCGCTTTTTAAAAATGTCCACCGTCCAGCTCGGGATATCGTTTAATAGACACAGACGGAATTCGACTCTTAGTTCCCGTCTGCGGCTTTCTGACATTTATCAGACCGGCGATTCCGAACATTTCTTGCTCGCTCATCCCTTGCTAGATAATTTCCATCAAATATGCCCTTCGAGGAAAAAATCTTCTTTATTAACGCGTTTTTCTACCATAAGAAGAAAGTCTTGCGCCAGAATCTAGAGTGTTTATTCGTTATGATATGGCTTCTATTTTTGCCAGAATTTTGTCTTATTATGCAAGATAAGCTATTTTTAAAACGATGTTAAGCTATAGATTACAAATTTGCTTTGTAATCCGTGCGCATATACAGGGTGTCCCGGTTTTTTCCGGCCAACTTTTACCAGCGTGTTCTATACGCAAAAGTAAGAACAAAAATGTTATATGAACATATGTTCTCAAATGTTTTATTATGGTGTTTTAACTAATAATACAACATGATAGTGAACTGGAATACCTCTATTTGTGTTTACATAAACACTTATATTTACTTGCTGAAGTACAGTTAATACAGAGCATTACAGACGCATTTGCTGCGATTTGAGAGAATGAAGAAGAAATTAGTAATAGGATAGGGTCAATTTTTGTTAGTTGCCAATCCTGTATTCGTAATTCACCTAGAAACGCATTTACCATGTACAAATAAGGTTATTACTCGCTAAGAAAAACTTCTTTTTTTAAAACAAAATTAATGTTTATTTGTAATTTACACTTTGGGTGATTTCAGTTTTACTGAATTCACTCTTCACAGTTGCGCAAATAATACAAAAACCTAATGATGGAACTAATATGTCGGTCGCTTTTGACCGTAGGAAAGGAGGGTTGTCTAAAGGTTCGAATCGTCGAACCCAGCATACAAAGCGTTGTTCGTTTGCTTCGATTTTCCTCTTCGTCGACTTCATCAGCGCGACTCGCGAGTTACAAAGGTGGCCGTAAAACTCCCAAGCGCCACGGCTGGCCTATCGAGAAATTACCACTGGTCAGGAAAGTTTGAAAACAACCGGGCAAAGGAGAGCTGGAGGAGCTTCGATCAATTAATTATCTGCACCTATGTCACGATAAACTTTCGAATGTTCCTTCTGGATATCGGACAGCTCTTTTCTATTTGCTGATATTTCAGCCACGATAAAGAGACCGGGGCAAGGTCTGGACTGGTAGAGTCGATAAAGGAATCTATTACCGCAAAGGGAGCCAGGAGAACGCAGACCACCAAATTTTTCAGCTCTCCCAAGATTGCAACACTGTGTTTCTTTATCTGCCGGGGAAACCGCCTGGGTCCGTCGAAGACATGGCAAACTCTTTCCCTAACAGATTTGCGATCTTTTGTGGAGATTTGATTGGTAGCAAGGTTGCTGACTACATTCGATCGCGCATTAATTTTTATTGGCATTATTTGTTTTGCATTGTGGATTCGAGAAGCAATAGTAACATTCGAGTTTGATTTTGTTTAACCCATTCACTGCCAGGCAAATTTAAAGCGTTTTGGCTTGGGCGCCAAGATTTAACACAGACATGTAATCCAGGTTATTATTTTGATAATAAAAAGTGATATTACAATCTTTTTTTGCAATAATTCGCGATTCAAAAGGTTATAAACTTATCGCTTGAGTAGTTGCAATCATTTGAACTATGAGACATCTTGTAGTTGTCGGTGAATGTGTTAATGATGTCTCGTATCATTGCAGGTTAACGAGAATTTGGACTTGTATTTGTTTCTATGTGGAGCTGTATGTTTTTTTAGAATGTATTAGGTTGGCGCATATGAAATGTCGTTTTTCCAGTGTTTCAATCACTCGGGACAGTATTATCCATTTTAGTCTACTCTGTCATCAATTGATTGTAATCATATTACAGAGGAAGAAATACACTGTAAGGCGTACACATTAAAATACTAAAGATATTTAGAATAGAAACATTATAACCTTATTATCAACAATTATGAATACATGGAATAGTTGCGTAATTTTTTTATGCAAGTGTTATAAATCATATTGTAGCTTTTGTAAAGCTCTTTCATATATAATTATTAGCTACATTAATTTATTGATCGTTTAATTTTTTTTCGTTTTTCGTTTTCGAGTTTAAAGCTACTAAATATAATATTTTCTTTGCTGCTTCAGTAGCGTTTACCCTCCGTAGACACACTATAATTTGCGCAACTCCCTAAACACACATGGCTCTACGGCGTTCTACCGTTTTTTACCATACTTGGACTCGTTAAAAATATCTGAAAAAATTCAAGAGAGTAGTTTGAGATCTATAGAAAGAGACCATGCATTGGGTGATGCATAACAAATAATTTTTATTATTGTTATTTAATGGAAATCGGTACGAAACACGAGAAACTCACGAATTCACTTAAACGGTCGGACACCACGGACCACATGTGTCTATGGAGGGTTAAACTCTTGCTTCCAGTAGTGACGTAAAAGTACACGAATCTCAACATTTTTGCATGATTTTACTAAAACGAAAACAATTAAACGATAAATAAATTAATGCAGCTAATAATTATGAAAGAGCTTTTCAAAAACTACTAAATGATATATAACACTTGTAACAATGTAAAAAACCCACGAACTTTTGGCTCACCCTAATATAAACGACGTTTCGTATGTACAAATCTAATAGTATCAATATTCACATGGTAAAATGTGTATGTTAACGATTAATAGACTGGTATTCTGAATCGAGATATCATTCCTCTTAATAAATTTACTGTTACTTTCATCGAGTAACGTAGTTGGTTAAAAAGAAAGCGGATTATGTGAGGGCGGAGATTTACATATACAGACTCGAATAAGACGAAATTTCTGAAGATAAACGTATCAGTCAAGTTATACCTGAAAATAAACGTGGTTTACATGTTGTTAAACTCGATTTTCGTAGAAACAATGCTGGATATAAACAGATCTCGGTTTTTATTCGCGACTTATTTTTTTTTTACAATGAATCAGTCTTCTTGTCAAAGCCTTTCAGAATTATTATAACTCTTTGCGACGTGCGATTTCAAATGTTCCCGTAATTATAAGAGCTTAAGGAACACGCAATGTTTAGGAATAAAGCAGATAAGAGCACACGAGTCGCGGACGCCAGAACGCGTATCGGCCGATCAAAGAGGGAAGCAAGTACCGAGGTGAACGCAGCCAGGAGTACTCTTTCGCTATCTGAAAGTAAGGAAATGTAGAGGAAACTGATTGGAGCTGTTAACGTAAATACGCGAATCGACGTACCGCGATCGGAAATCGGGATTAGCGAATTGGCTCACTGTTTCTGCCTTATATCCACTTCTGCCTCTCCTCCTATTATTTTATCCTTTCGTCCCTCTCTCGTTTATCTAACCTCTCCTCCCGTACTCTTCAAGCCCTGGTTACAGCTCGGGGTCGTCCTTGCTCTTCATTTTTCTGTTTCGCCGTCTTCCTTGTTTCCCTTCCCTCGTTCCGTCTCCCCTCAGTCACCGTTGCCAGTTCGCTACCGTCTGAATTGTACGTTCGATCTTGCATTTGGCTGCCGAACTGGATTTCTGATTTGAGTGGTTGCAATCGAGCGGAATCCGCTCTCGTACAGCTTGCGAGTCTCCGGGCGAATTAACCGAATCTCCTTGTCGCAGAATTACGCGGCGGTGACCGTTGTACGCCGCTGCACTCTGCTCGCGATATCTCTTGGCTTTCGCCCCAGCCTAGAGAGGACAGTCTTCTTTCTCGTCGTGAACTCCCGTTTCTTCAATTTTAACAGTTCCACGGTGGTTTGTTCCCGTTAGTGTCCTATTAGGCAGACCAGCTCACTCATCAACTGAATGTTAACCCTTTGCACTCGGATATTCCCTATGAGGGGACACCATTAATCTAGCACATTTTGTTAGGGATTATGTAGAATAAATTTATGCTAGGGCACATTTAAAAAAAATGCATGTTTCCTTGTAGTTTTCTTACTGAAATTGCACGAGAAAGCAAACCAAAAGACGGTGTATATACAGAGATATAGAGTAAAATATGTATAATAGCAGACATTACTTAGAAAGTGTATGAAGTAAAGGGTTTCCTAAAAGAGAATTTAGTGTTTTGTTTTTAATAATAAAATATGCTTGTCAACGTGGGAGGGGTAGTGGGCACTTTCAATTATGTTTAATTACAATCATGTGTACTTTATTTAAAGTGTACCAATTAGACATATCTATATCTATACTTATATATGTATATAAAAATGGATATGTGTTCGAAACTGTTTGACCGATCAACATGAAACTTGGCACATATATGTATTTTTTCATGGAGAAGGTTTTCATACTATTTAATTTGTTGTAACAATTTGTTGTAACTCGAAGATTTCAATTCGAAATTTCAATATTTGTATATGAAGAATCAAAAATGTCGATTGAAACTGCGTTACGGAGAACAAAAAACAGTCACTGACTGGTTCACGAAGATTCACGGGGTTGAACTGTCAGTCGAACGCAAACGACATAAAATACATTCACGTGGTTGAACTGTCAGTCGAACGTAAACGACATAAAATAAATAGTATTCTACGCGGATGAAACCGCGAGGCTCAGCTAGTTCTATATATATTACAATATACAATACAGTCAGTCCCATAAGCATTCGTACCCTCAATATTTATTAACGAAATTGGTGTAATTTAAATGAATGCTTCATGTTTCCAAATAGATTTGTAATTGTAAATATATAGATGTGGGAAGTTTATTCATGTACATATTTATAATGGAGAATTGATTTGGAAACTATCATTTAAATTAGACAAATTTCTTCAATTGATATAGAGGGTACGAATACTTATGGGATTGACTGTATATAACACATCATAGAATATATTGAATATAGTATAAAACAAAATTCTGAAGCCTCTTTTGAAAGATTCTGTATTTTTGCTGTAAGAATATAAGAATATAAAGCTATAAGAATTTATAATTAAGTCTAATAATACCAAAAAAGACACGTTTCCAAAGTTAGACTAATTAATGTAATGCGATTCCTGTTCGCACATTTTGCAACGAGATGGCGCAAAGTGCAAAGGGTTAATGTCTAAACATACAGATTTTCAAGAGTCAAGAGAATATATTTTTTCTACTAATCCTGGTTTTTCGTTGCCAAGAAAAGAACGAATCCTACTAACTCGATTAAGAATAGGTCCCACAAAACTAATTCATAGCCATCTAATGACTAAAGAAGAACCTCCATACTGTACGAAACGGTAATCAAAAAATCACAGTAAAATATATGCGAGAAGAATGTCCACTGCATAATATTATACGAGAAACACGAAACCAACCAACCACCCTGAAGAGCAGCTTAAATAACAAGAATACATGTAAAAAATTATTCTTCTTTACAAAGGACAAAACTATCCAAAGAAATATAAAGAAGAATTAACAAGACACTATAAATGTCTAAAACATACGTTTAATGCTAAATACTGTTTATAATTATTGTTAGATGGAAGAATTAGTTATTCTAATCATAAGTCATTCCGTATTTATTTTAATTATATTATGACTCACATATGTATATAAATGTTGATCATGTAACTCACAGTGGCCGCTAATGGCTTACAAGCTGATCTGACAATAAATAAATATGTATATATAATTCCATTAAAATTTAATTGATCGATTAGAGTTATTTTACAAGAGCTCGAAAATTATGGAATGTGTGACAGCCGACCGTAAAGAATTAGGGGGGGAGTTTAACTCAAGTAAAATGAAAAATAATTGCTTCTTTTTTATTGTATAAATAAAGACCTACACCTTATAGATGTAGCTGTAAAAGTCCCAGGTCGAAATTCAATGTTATAATTGTTTTACAGCGACATATCTATATGTGCCTCAGAAGCACATACAACGCGTGTTTTTTAAATAAATACGTACTACCTTAAAAAAAAATATTTTCTTTTGGAAAACGGTTTATTTTTTATGTACAATAAATTATATCAATAAACAAGTTGAATATTACGCATGTGTATTTAAACGTTATCGAACTATTCATCGATCTCCGTTCCCACGATTTTTGATGGAATAATGAGATTTCGAAATTGACATTTATTTTTGTAATATTGCGCGAATTAGAATCGGTATTCGTGAAATATGGGCTTCGTTTTCGAAGCGATTCCGGTGAATAAATGTTTTCGACTACGCGAGCTATCGCATCCGTCGCTCTTTCACGTGTAATATCAGCGCAATTATTAATTTCATTCGTAGCGATTAATGCATCCAACGGTAAAAATTAATCGTGCAGATGTACACATATGATTTTTGAACTCCACTTCCGGGAATTAAATTAAATCTGTCGATTCGATGACTCATGCCATGATGGTTCCATCAATTCCTCCATCCGTAATAATTTATAATTAGCTGAAATGCGAGTAAAAAAACTGTTCGTACCTCATTATTTTGTCACCAAGATTACGCGCTTTTGTAACAGTTCAAACTTTTCGCTGTTTCTATTTTAGTAGAGATCTGGTTCATCTCCTTTTTCGTTTATTTATAAATGCTACTGTCACCTGCCAATTACTTTTAATTCTAAAATACAACTGTTCGACTCGCATAAAATGAAACACTCGGATGAAATTGGATGTCTATTATTAATGCAAAGTGAATCGCTGGAATTGCAGTGTCAAATTATCTAGAACTCAGAAAATAAATTCAATTAATTACTACGGTAAACTTGTTGCTTTCTAATAGCGGTTTAATCCTTATTGATACAAAAAGCTTCCTTCAATAATTTGTAATTAAATATTACACTTACACGTTTAGCGAGAACTAGCTCTTTAAATCTGTGATTTGTACTTTATTAAACATAAGCATTGGTTTTTATGAATCCAACCAGTATTCATTTTAATTTTCAATAAATTTTGACAGCAACAGTTAGTAACCAAACGATTCCAATTAGGTTTTTCGTTCCGTTGGTGGCTCGCTTTCCGCCAACAAGGCGGATTTCTTACTCTTACAGAAGTTTTGTCGAGCTGCAGCTAAAGTGTCCTGCCGTTTTACGAGTTGACAGAGTGCTCGCACTCGTATGTTTTTCGTGTGGGTGGATGCGCACACAGGTACCAAACGACTACGCGATCGATCCTGCTTCGATCGGCTGGCAAATGCTTTTTACGAAATTGACCTCGTCAATGGAATTGAATTAATGTGTACCGAGATGTTCGTGCAGATTGGTGGGATGGTCTTGTTGGCAGTCTTGGCCGATCGCTTTCCGGCCTCTATCTAATTACCTTAGTGCATAAACGTCGGCGACCCAACATCATGTCGAAAAACGTCCACCTATCGGACTTCTCATATCCTTAATATTACGATAGTGATGAACAAGGGATCTTCGAATTAAATCAAAACTGTTTCACCCGCAAACAGCTTAGCTTCATCTTTCAGGAAGAAGATTTTCCTTTCGCATAAATAAATGGATGAAGTTCGGAAAGAAATATGACCTTATGATATTGTCAGAGATAGTTTTAATTAACAACTTTTTTAATGAGTTATTTGTCAGGAGTTTTGATAAACTTGAACAATACGATCATAACACACGAAGGGAACTTTATTAGTCAAATTAAACAATACTTGGAACACTTCATTCTTAATGCTTACTTCACATAAATCTCGTGTAACTTAATTTCACAGAAAAATAGAATATGTATTCATAGACATTTTTATCATGGAACGTAACTAATTGGAATAAAGAACATTCCCTAATTCCCAAAAACCGAGAAACGCACACACAATATACATTGTACATACAGCACACAACTGCACACGCACTATATATCTTACACAATTACACAAATGCACACGCATTAAGCATACCTCCTAATATATATACATAAATATACATATTTGTTTTTGTATTAATAAATATATATATTAATGTATTATTACTTTTCATGTAAATACATGCTTGAATATAAATAAACATATGCAAAATTAGTTAATATTTTTTATATTTATTTATCTGAATATTATTTATTATGTATTTTCTTGACTCAACTTTAATTTTATATATATATTTGTTAGTTACTTGTAAACTGAATCTACTGTATTGTTTTTAACTGTTTAAAATAACACTACATATAGTGTTTTTCTCTATAGTTCGATGAAAATAATATATTCCCTAAGTGAATAGATTCTATTTTCCTAATTTAGCAAATGCTAATTTTGCGACAAAGTTTTGAGCATGGACAAGTTAACTATCAAATTTATAACCTGTAAATTGTGCTGCATATTATGTGCTAATACTTCTTAAGAGATTTGCAATGTTGCATACGTTCCAGTAATTCTAGTCAGGTGAAACTTGTTATTATAAGCAACTGCACTGATTTTCTACATAGTAATAAAAGTGATTAAAACGTAATGTATGGTAAAAAATTTTTATTATGTGAGTTAGATAGAGTGAGCTTTCAAGTGACATTTGAGTTAGTGTTACGATTTGGTATAGCATAATCTCAATTATCTGAACTAATACAGATATAATGTCAGTTTAAAAGGGCACTTGATTTGCTGACTTTTTTTATTATAGTTTTTCTAAATGTTTCAGAAAAGTAGCACAAAAATTAGTTGCAGAAATGAAGAAAAGTTTATATTTCTTCAACTGTTAAATTATAACATTTTTTTAATACGGCAAACTCTTTAAGTTTGCATTCTTGTTCTGCCATAAACTATGATTCTTATATTATTACGAATGCATGAGAAATTTGTAATAAAGCATAGTTATTCTGACGCCACATAGTTTTGCTAATTTTACCACGTTCCACGAGTCCCCAAAATCTAAGTTATCACGTTTTTTATTTCCATAATTAACGTTACATATCTCTGGCTTAATAGAGATCAGACATAATGTTAACCAGGATTTATTTTGGCGGTTATATTTTTTTACTAAAACTCGAAATAATTAAGGATTTTATTTGTAGATAGAGTTACGAATATCTTTTTTCAAAAAGCCACGTACATAATTTCATATTCCATTAAAATTATGTTCAAAAGATTTTGAAAATTTATCAAACACCAATTATATGTATTGAGATCTATTATCTGCTTTTACAGTGTCTTGTGTCTTCTCTCCTTGTCCTCTGGAAATGGTAACCTTGATAGTAAGGCATTTGGATTGGAAATTCAACCTGTAGCAAAAAAACAATTTTACTTTTATTTGCATCGAATATTTAACTTCGCAGTTGCGGCGAATATGGAGTGTGTTGGCTTTAGATTGATCGCAGACCGCATCTTTAGTATCCACTTCCTTCCCGCGATGAAAAATTTCAGAAGGATGAGGTGTAATCGTGACAAGACAAAACCCACATCCGTGATAAAAGAAACGAAACTCTGCTTCCGTTCGACCGTTTTACACCGTTATTTCTTAAATTCTCGTTTATTAACGCTACCCACTAATACTTCGTTTCATCTGCAATTTCATTACATTTTTTATTTTTGCTGTGTTCTATTTCGATTGCGTGGCAAAAGGAACATGAAATTGTTATTAGATGTTCGAGGTAGGGCAAAATATTTATCCATAAAAATTCCATAGCTATTTTCGTGTTACAAATTTGATCGAAACTCTAATTATCGATCTATTTCGTGTATGTTTACTGGAAAAGCAATTACCATGTACATGCAAACATGATTACTTATTTTGATTTGTAATTTAATTCAATTCTCATTATGATAGTAATTTAAGGTCTTTGTCGTTTCTTTACAATTATATATTAACATTCATTGAAATTATATTATAGACTTCTCTCAAATTTTCAGAAGGGTTCAAGTATTACTGAATTTCCATTTGCCATTTGCAATTTCCAATTTCATAGTCTGTTTCTTACTACTGTGGAACACTAAACTTTCTTGGATCTGCTGAAAGTAGCGTAGTGAATTTTTGAAGAACGCCGAGACAATGTTTGCATGCAAGAAACGCCCAGAAACGCCGTAGAGTTGTAGAATGCATGATTTAAAAATGAATTCGATGACAGTGAATCGATCGTAGCCGGACTCGCTTGGTCGCTCGTGTCTGTGCTCACGTGCGAATGAAAAATTAAAGCATTCGTGTCAGATTTGACTAACGATCGTGGTTTACTATTCAAATCGGCGCTTGTTTTGATCGTTGTCATTGCAAATTCTCTCTGATGAATTGCGCTAAACAGATAAAAGACGTGTATATACTCAATATTTCAGCCAACGATTTTGATTTACTCGATGAAAAAAGTAAACAATCAGATTGTACGCGTGGATAAGTGAAAGTTTCATTCGTAATATTAATAAAAGCTTCGTGGTTGATTAATGCGATGCTAATTTAATATCAAACGTTCTGTAATAATACTTCCGTTGCAGGGCAATTAAAACAATACCTAGTCGATACCTTCAATTTAAACTTTTGGTGTGAAACTGTCGGAATTTACTAATTGATTACAATGAAAACTGCGAGATCGGAATATATATAATTTAGGGAAGCCAAGAATAATTGTGTTCCCTACAAAAGCAGATATATTACTTCTAACTCCGATCATCGTTGTTGTTAAAACTCTATAAATATTCAATAAAAACGTGTACAGTGCAATACGAAGGTATACTATATGTTTAAAAATGAGTCAGA
The DNA here is from genome assembly GCF_026283585.1 of Hylaeus volcanicus. Classification (NCBI taxonomy): domain Eukaryota; kingdom Metazoa; phylum Arthropoda; class Insecta; order Hymenoptera; family Colletidae; genus Hylaeus; species Hylaeus volcanicus. Next base: position 13,110,691 of record NC_071979.1, on the reverse strand, counting down.
AATATAGAATAAAATTTCGTCGTGAATGAGACTTCGTTTGCGAGAAAATTAATGTTAAATATACATGTGTCCCCGCGCGTGTTTGGATCTCTCTATCAATTTTTATAATGGTATTTCATACAAATTGATTATTAAAACTTTTGCCCGTGCAAGATTGTACGAAGTTTATTTTGGATCTTTGCAAACTACAATTACAACCTAGCTTGGTAATTTACATTTGGTGTATAAGCATTTAGAATTGGAAAAGATTATTATTCCGTCGTCAGATGTATCGAAAATAGAAAAAAACTTGGTCTCCACAGCGAGGAAGTAATTTTATTAATATTTACAAGGGCTACATTTTAAGTTGATCCAAAAAAGACCAAAATCCAGTTAGTCGAAGTGACGTAGTTCTAAATATTAACGAAGTTACTTCCGTTCATTTCTCTGAAAACCAAGTTTTCTTCTTCAAATTTCAAATATCAAATTCAATAGGAAGTCCCAGTTAGCTATTTTCTGTTAAATAATGAACGAAAACAAGGAACGAATTTTCTACACCTGTATTACGTTCATTACTGAGAGTACTTTATTTCGTTCTTTTTGATACTTTATTGGTTAAGATACGAATAAATAATATACAAGCTGATCCCTATCTAGGGTGGTTGTAGAACCGAATTTATTCACTTCTATAAAATATTCTTCTCCATACTATAATATATGAAATGTTCAAATTTAGAATTTTCGAAAACTATAAAACAATACAGTAATACATAAATAATAACACTCAATAAGTAATGCATACTTATACTCAGGACGATATTTGCTGGAAATTCTAATAGACGTAGAGATGTGAATTTAAAAAAAATATCAGCTTATAGAAAATGATATGACGGAACTTCTTTTTTATGTTTACAGTTTATTCATATGATGTTTAGTTTCCAAAATAAAAATTAAAAACTTAAAAGACCTTTTTCCTAAGATCTCGTAATGGTATGATCCTGCTGCTATTGTCCTAAAGAAAAAAAACAACAGTAGAACAATCTAATTTAAGAAAAAAAATATCTCCTTATAGAGAATGACAAAACGAAACGTTTTTGGATTTACAATTCATTCATACGACGTTTAGTTTCAGAGATAAAAATTGAAAACTTAGAAGACCTTTTTCCTGGAATTCAGTTTTTCCAACAATCTTTTAACTTTTCAATTTTTATTTTCGAAACTAAGCATCCTATAAATAAACTGTAAATATATAAGAAGTTTCGTCTCATCATCCCCTATAAGCAGATAATTTTTAAAAATTGATTTAACGAATACAAACTCTTCTCTGAGTTACCATTTCTGGAGGCCGTATATATACGCCGTTCGCGTTAAAAGGGTTAACCTGTAACAAAATATGTTTAGCGATATAGTTTTGTACGATATTTTGAGGAATAAAATTGTTTAATTTGAATATCTTACTATTAGTATTCATCTAGCTTTTATGGCTGTTTTTCTTTTAGGAAACACAAAGAAAATTTAAAGGCAACTCATCGTATATATTTTCAACAAAGAATTTTTAAAAATACTTCACTTTTTGTGACTGTTAGAGTAAAAAATGATTGCGAAAATCAAAGCAGTGAGAAATGGTCTAGGGCAGGGCTTCTTAAATTGTGGGTCGCGACTCCAAATGGGTTCGCTTAGCGAAATCTTGGGGTCGCGAGAGTTTAATGCAAAATATTTAATGTTCTCTTTTATTTATGTTATTACAAAAGTACAGTTTTGATGAAAAATAGGGTATGTAATTTTTCTATCTATAATAAATATAATTTTACAACTTTTTGTGCTATTTTTAATTTCATGTTTTTGTATGTTTTTAAACAAATTCTAAAACTATATTTTTTCATGTGTATATATATCGTTACCCAGTCAATAAATCAACACAAAATATTTACATGTCTTTATTTTATATTCTTGGGGTTGCGAAAAAAATCGCAATCAGAAATGGGGTCTTGAATGAAAAAAGTTTAAGAAGCCCTGGTCCAGGGAAATAAATCGCCGGCCGTAACATTAATACCATTGGTCCAGCGTCATTCGTGGACACTTAATTCTGCGACTACTTTCATGGGTGACCATTAATTCAGCCGCGATTACGCTGCCGCGAGTACTTAGAGGAACCGTCTTCGCACTTTCGTCCAAGGAACGACGGACTTTTGAGTTCCCTTATCGTGCTGCCCTGCGGAAGATAGTGGACGTTCCACGGCAGGACAGCTGGGACAAGTATATGCTCCATAAATTGCGCGTTATACAGTCCATTCGGGAGCGAGATAACCACCTCCGCCTCCATGGCTCGTCCCGCCATCTTCATCGCGTTCTTTTCGCTGGCATGCGAGGCGAGGGGCTGTTTCAACGAACTTTATACGGTTTTTGACGAAAGTGCCAGAGTTTATCGGCGGTCACGAGCATCGACTGCCGCCGCCAGAATCAACGAGCCACTCCGATGGAACTCGTTTCTCAATGGCCCTGTGTCCTCTAGCTGGATCGTTCCTGCTTCGAATAGTTCCCCCGATATGCAAGAAAAGCGTCCACCGTGAAATTACGTCATCGACTCGGTCTGGGTGTCAGTGGCTCCGCGACTTTGGGAAAAAATCGTGCTTTCAGGGACCGAAAGTCTCCCTCTTATCGCTCTTCAGAGCTTTTCAACTTTTTCTCAAACTAGGGACACGTATCCGGCGCACTCAAAACAATCACTATATTTATCGCGTTTCGAATCTAACTCATGGGCAGCTTTAGAACTTGCAAATACGACGGTTAATCATCATTCGGGTGTTTACAGTGTCTAAACTGTTGTGTATGTGTAAGCTTAGGTTGAACAGTGTCGTTGGCACTACTCGCACTTTGTGTGAATAGTTCGGATGCAGTCGGTAATTATATAACAGCAATTTTACTTTTTGCTCGAGAATGCTGGAAACTCGTTATCCTTTGAATAATTAACTACTAAAGTTCTGAATTTGCAATTCTTAGAAAAGTCGAAGTAGTTATTCTTGAAGCTAGTATTATTAAATTCAATATTTAATCGTATTCGCACGTGTTTGTAATCGTTGATTACAAATCCATTTTATCAATTTTATTATTGTTATATTAAGCAGCTGCTTATCATCTTGCTAGTGTTGTCTGTGATTTCTTAAACAAAAACCAACTTTTGAATTTACTGTTACATATTTGAAAACATACCTATTATTCGACATTTCAGTTTTTTATTAAATTCCTAAAAATATAACATTTGAATTTTCAGAGCTGTACATAACGAACAATTCGATCAATGAGTCTTGCTCGAACTATTAATTATTTGAACATCTAACAAAGTTAGAATGTATGCAAACTTTTATATTTTCAAAGTCCCCAGTTTTTCTTGAAATATCTTCGATACAACAGATACCGTCAATGTTAAAAGCTTGGCATCGAACCAACTAATGAAATTTAATTAAATCTCAGTGTGTTAATGTTTCTCCATTTCAGTAAACGAAATAACATCTATCGACCATCGTGTCCAGAGCGATTTTAATTGTTTCGCTTCTCGTTCACTGCACTGATCAAAGTAAAAGTTTGCTTCGATAACACGTATCCTTGTATATCTTTCGTTCGTTGCTGTGTGCGTTTATCCAATTTTCCATTTTCATCCTTTTTCCTCGAAATCGTTTTACGTTCAGTATTGTTAAATATTATTCTATGGAAAAAGCGAGCATTAAAAACGAATACTGCAAATAAACAATTGATACGTACAATTTTAAGAAGATTTAATTATTCAAAATGGAACTTCAGGCATTTTTGTTTTACTTTGACAACCGTTAAAATCTCGATTTACGACAGATTTTTTAATGTTACTTAAAAATACATGTTTAGTTCGCTGTATTTTTTCAAACATTTAGTCGATACATACAATGCAAACGTTTGTAGTAAAACCTGTTGGATCATCATGTTAATTATACCTAAGCTGCAATCCTTATTTTCTTACAAAAAAACAATATCTTAAACACCCTTGTGAAAAACCTTTTCTTAATATACAATTGTGTCATATGAAGAACATACATACAATTAATAAAATGATCTTGAGAACGTGTATCGATAAATTGTTTCTCAGTAATCATAAGAACGTTCGTTTAAATGTTTGCTGATACTCTTCTCGTCGCGCGGTATCGAAACACGAACGACAAGGGTCCATTTAAAAATCAGAATAGCGGCGCCAAAAATGTCTTCACCTTCGAAGTGCACCATCGATAAACGCGGGGAAATGATAGGGCTGTAAAGTCCTTCTGTATAGCTCACGACTGAATGACTCGAATAGCTGGATCGCCATCGTGAACCCTATGAGTCTGTCACGAAGTAAAAGGTAAAAAGAATCGGCGATGCGAATCGATCGTAAAAGCTTCCTCATCGGTACTCGCGACAGCGCCTTACCGATAAATACTTTAGTTATCTGATGACGGCTGTCAGTTGGATGTACATCGGTGGAGGAGTCGGTCAAGTTTTGCGGACAATATACCTGTATGTGCTGTGAACGCTTCAACTGTTCTGGTATAATCAAAATAATGAGTTGTACGCCTTACAAACATTCATATATTTGCCTATGTTTAACACGTTAGCTACCAGTATCTGACAAGATAATCTTGCGTACAGACCGAAGTGTTTCTTGTTACAATATTACTCCAATTGATAGGATTTCTTCTATGATATACATATTTATAAAATTCCAAGTAAGCAAAGAATTATACAATCGTAACTTTAGAATTCATACAATCCTAAAGATGTTTGAGAGAGGTAATTGGTTATGAAGATGAATGAAAACATTAAAAAAAAGAAAAGATATGTTAGTTGCAATTAAAATTAATAATTGTTCACGAGTATTGTATGAAAATTCATCCATTATATATGTATACATTCATCTATTGCATATTATATTAATTGACACTTATCAACACCAGTAGGATTAACTTTCAATGTCTATTATATATGGATTTTAAAAAATAGATTAAAGATCTTGTTATTTACAGATTTTATGTGTTGTAGGATAAAAGAGATTCGATTTAGTACAGAATTGAAAAAAAAAAGAAACCATTAATCCCAAACGGTATTGTCAGCAATTGGTCAAATTAAGCACCACGCTTAAAGATAAAAGGCCTGCGCTCGTTAACAGAAGAGAGATTGCTGTACACCGTGACAACATTTGGGTTGGGTAGTAATTAACGATTAGCTATGATCTCCTGACTTAGAGCTATCAGATTATCACGTGTGTCGTCCGTTGCGATATTTATTGCATGATAACAAATAATGATATTTTAAGGATATTGTCTGTTCTGAAATTAACTGGCTTAAATTATCCGCGCTATTGCATCCTAACAGTAAGAAATAACACAAGAGAAAACGACTTTAACGCTGTTGAAGACTAGAGTTGGCTTTAAATAGCCTCTCCTCCCCATTAATCGTAAAGGGTTTCTCAAAAGGGACTTTACAATTTTGTTCTTTAATAAAATACAAGCATGTTATTTGGTCGCATAGTTTAGGAGATAATGAAAAATCAAAATAATTCACAGAGAAATGAATTTGTTGAAGTTTGGAAAATACATATTTATTAAATTAAATAAAATTATTTACAATTTTATATTTGAATTTATACTTATGTGAATGTTAATAATTTATTGTAATCAAAATATTTATGTAATTTTTTTGTTTCAGTATGAATAAAAGTAAATTTAATTATATGTAGTGATTATTGTATTGTAAAAGAATATTTAAATAATAAAAAATACGGATTAAATTTTATACCTTTTGTATATTTCAGGGTTTATTTAAATTTAATTATAGGGGATTCATCACACGACCAAGTTCGTCATTAACATTTACGTTTAAAAATCTATCTCTAGATTGCACTCAGTTAAATACGTTCATCTGTTACGAAGTAATTATTGCACTTACGTGAATAAGAATAATATTCCGGTGCAGTGAAACTGCGAGGCGCAGCTACTATTATAATAAAACTAAGTTTATGAGTGTGCATTTACTAAATGTACGCAGGCCGATGGCAACAACTAATATCTACGAAAATATGAACTTATTAACGCGCCTTTCGGAAAACCCTTGATAAAGATCGAAGGGTGCTGGAACACTTTTGAACGGCAGTGTATATTTCAGGGAAATCTGTCCGCGACGCTTTTACTGCAACTGTATAATTTCAATTCCGTTTAAATTTACGAGGACCGAACGCAACTACATATATCCCCCGGCGCGGGCATCTCGCCCCTATCGATATTTCGATTCCAGTTTCTTTTACTATCTTACGTTTGCGCGTAACACGAGCGGCTGAAATCTACACGGGCGATTGCATTGTCAGAGTCGTTTTATACCATGTACAAAATCGATTCGAAGAGTGAGTCATGAGGGCTACGTTTTATTGTGCTCCGTAGACAGAGACGTTTCTCCGGGGCTTGTTCATTAGGCAAATTGAATCGACTACGGCGCTGGTCCTTCCTCCCAAAAATTTCGGAAAGCTTCTACCCTAATATGAAAGTATCGTCGAGAAGCGATAACAATTTCCTTTCGTCTTCGTCCCGGAGCACTAGCTTCCCTTATGCAGAGGAAGGGGGGCTTTTACGTAAAGAGCGCACGATACAGCGGCAAATAAAAATTACTTTTTCAAAATTGATGCTTTGTACCGTTCCTCGCGACGCGATATGACGACCATTTTCGGGAACTTTTCAAAATTACAAGAATCTGCTTCCACTACTATCGTTCTGTAAGGACTGTAAGCAAAGTGTACCTTTTATTCGACGAACCATGTCGACGTTCGCGATTCGTTAGCGAAATTGCGAGTACTCCAAGCAAATTTGAAACGCTATTTGCGAACGTTTCAGCAAACTCTAAATCGCAGTTTACGACATGATCCGTTTAGAAATTTTGTTGTTCCATTTTCTTGCCATTCGTATGATTAGCGACATTGTCGGTATTTTTGATGAATTATTCATTTTATATTTGTGAAAATGGTATCCTAACCACTAATTCTTCGCCATCTGGACCATCAGCAAGAGCAGAAATAGTTACAGTAGCTATAAACAAATTGTGTAATGACAACAAAGGAGAACGGAATGAAGATTTTCGAGAACGTTTGTTTCGATTTGCAGATTGTTGTGGTTGGTTAGAAATATAAAGGGTAGGGGAAATAATTACCTCTGAATTTCTACAATATATATTAAATCTGTTCAATTTAAAAGCAGATGGTGTATAAGAAAAATGACGATGTTTTATGGAAATATTATCGATATATAATTTTGACCTTATACTATAGACAGGGTGTCCCAAAAATGTTGGAGGTCCTTGAAAGGGATAGTTCAGGGAGAGATTTGAAACAACTTTGTCCTTAGCGAAAATGTGAACCACCTTTTCAAAGTCTTCCAACATTTTTAGGACACCCTGTATAACCCAACGCAGACCTAACTTACTTAGATATTATATAAAATAAAAATGGTATGCCGTAAATATTCTTAGCAACAATGTTTTTTAAACAATCAATAAATAGGATCAGTTTGTCACAACATAGTATTAAATAAACTGCATGTAAGCCCCTGATCTTTGTCGCGTTTATTACTCTGTTTTAATAAGCAACGATACCTGTGAAAAATTTAAATTAAAACGTACATATGTATGTATTCAATTTAAGTAAGCATATCCAGTACACGAATACAATTCTTTTTTAAAAAAGAGTTGCTAAGTACTTTTAATAATATATCCTTAACTGTAAGCATGCCTATATTTAAATATATTTAGATATACTGAAAAGGATCAATAATAAAATTAATAAAATTAAACAAAGTTAGCAGAAGGCTTTTAAAATTCAGGATGACTCTTCGGAGTTAAGTGCTTAGCTTTTTCTGCATGGTGGAATATTTTTTACTCATATGTTATTAGCAAATTAAAAAAATTATAATTAAAAAAATGTTATTTGAAGCCGAATGTGTAATGGAATTTCAGTTCGGTACAGCTTAAGTATTATTTTTCTTTTGAATCGTGTGTCTCAAAGAATTAAGAACGCATTCTTTCTGTTCACAGAACTCCATAAGACACAACTTATCGTTGCACAGTCGATTCATGAGGGTCCAGAATGAAGGTACCGGAAAGAGCTCCTGGTGGATGATAAATAACGACGCCAAGCCTGGTAAATCGTCACGTCGAAGGTAAGTTGGCCTACAGCGTACACTGTCTCCCGAATAACTGACCTCATTAATTTCTCTTCTCGCTGAATTTGATGTAGTCATACTCGTTCTCATCTTTGATTCGAAGACTCTGCAGTCTCTACCTATATATCAGCAATTATTCCAAATATGTAGACGAATTTAACACGTTGACGCCGGCTTGCATCACCGGTGGGTCATGCTTGTCTGTTCCGCAGAGCGGCGTGCATCACCGGTGGGTCATACATCGTACTGAAAACCTTGCAACTTGATGCCGCGCCGCGCGCCGCCCCACCAAGCGAATTGTGAAATCGAGCGCCGCCTCACGGCGCAGACACTGAAAACGTCAACGAAAAACGTCAACGTGTTAAAACGAAATCTATTAAGCCTTAAATGAGTTTATAATCTTTAAAATTATATAACGGTGAATGAGGCGATCTGAAATATACAGGGTGAGGCATTTAAAACAGGCCACCTGAACGATTCGCTTATTTTTAGTGATAGAAGAAAAAGTATCGAACAAGAGTTGTTTGATTTCGAGGGGCACGTGACGTGGTGCCAATAACTTTTTTATTGGTGGAAGCGATGACAAGATATAAAGATCGACTCTGGTCTTTTTTTTTAAATAGAATGATATAATTCCTTATACACATTCTGATAGAACATTTCAAGACGAATATAATGACGTATAGTTGAAGGTCATTCAAGGTTACACAGGCTGACTATAATAGAAAATAAATTGTTTCAAGGCACTCTTCAAAGTATTTCATTAATGTTCTTATTTTCGTACTTACTGTTACAGCAAATGTTCAAAATGATGACTTTGAACTTGGATGCATTTTTCTAAAACGTCTTAATGTAGAAAACACTGCACGATAAACTTCATTTGAATCAATTGCAATTCAAGCTCTTCTTATTCCCTCGTTCTTATCTATCTCTGGTTGTTGGTATTTCGCTGTATAGTTGCTATTTTAATTTTTCCTATAAATAAAAATCCATGGTTGTTAAATCAGGAGAACGTACTGACCATTTAATATTTCGAGCAGATTGAGCAGGGCATCCATCTTGTTGGTATCATATTAATTGCCCTACGTTCAATGAATGATCTTTCTGTTAAAATCTGTGCATACTTGCGACTATTTAACGCTCCATCAATAAAATGAGGACCATTTATTTTCCATTACAGTTAGCCTGTGTAACCTTGAATGACCTTCAACTATACGTCATTGTATTCGTCTTGAAATGTTCTATCAGAATGTGTATAAGGAATTATATCATTCTATTTAAAAAAAAACCAGAGTCCACCTTCATATCTTCTCTACGCATCCACCGATAAAAAAGTTATTGGCACCACATTACGTGCCCCTTAAAATCAAACAACTCTTGCTTGACACTTTTTTTCCTATCACTAAAAGTAAACGAATTATTCAGGTGGCCTGTTTTAAATGCCTCACTCTGTATATCGTCACTCAGTGGTGACCGGCGCACAGTGGTAAAAACGGCCTATTTACGTGGACATTCGGTATAAATTTCATATCAACTGATCGAGGAATGGACTTAGCACTGTCGTTAACGATGTTTGACAAGATAAAAACTGCATTGAGGATTAAATTTTATCAACTGACACTTGATTAAACATACCACTGTTTACAACCATCAGATAATTACCTCGTTCAGATCACATTTAGTGCCAGCACTCTAAGTCTGTTTGATTTTTTTTTCATCTTCATATAATTATTAAAGGTAAGTACAACGTAATATATACCAGTTAACAGATTTTCAGAGGTCTGAAATATTTTGGTAGAGATAAGACAAGTTAAAATCTAAATTTTCAAGAAACTTAACTTTTGAAATGCTGTAACTTTTTCGCATCAACTTGCATCACCCTGCGGGTGACATAGCTTTGAAGTGTAACATCTACAGAGTACGCATAAAAAGGAATTACACCCATCCTGACCCATAGTGCTTATACGATCACCTCTCTTAATAGGGCCGGTCCACTGTGAAGAAATTAAATTTAGATACTGGTCATTAATCAGTATTCTAAAATATGGGTTTGTCTAAAAATCTTTTATACCTGAAACAGTATAATATTCCCCGAAACAAAAGACAGTCGCTTTGTTCACTTGTTAAATTTCAGCCACTTGTCGCGCAATTCTAACAATTAAAAATTAACATTTGCTCTCAGTCGAGTCGCAGACGAAGTCGAACATCATTGAGATCTAGTTTGTAAAACTCCTATTTCCAATTATTTAGAACCAGGTATTTGAATTTTCAATATTACTTAAATCTGATATCAGATTTCCTCCACATAAAAAAAAAAAAATTGCTATAAACAGTGGTATGTTTGATCAATTGTCAGTCGACAAAATTTAATCCTCAATTCAGTGTTTATCTTGTCAAGCATCCTTAATGACAGTGCTAAGTCCATTCTTTCGTCAGTCGACATGAAATTTGTACCGAATGTCCACCTAGATTGGCCGCTTTTACCACTGTGCGGCGTGGCGTCGTTTATCATGGTAACGAATCCATCTAAGCATAGTTGCACGACATGCCTGCGATTAGTAATCCCTAGTTGAAATAAAAATATTCTATTTCTGGAAACAAAAAGTCGCTACTCTCTCCGGGTAACCGATCGTGAGCAGCTAATCGAGAGACAGTGTGTTGTTGTCGCGGTGCAAGCTGCGACCAATTCTGTATCTCATTGTCCATTTCACAGGGCAATGACCATGGAGCCCAGTAAATCGGACAAACGACGCGGCCGCGTGCGAAAGAAGCTCGAAGCGATAAGAGACGGTGGGCTGCAAAATGACGCAATACCCAGTCCAAGTAACAGCGTCAGCGAGGGACTGGATCTTTTCCCGGACAGCCCTCTCCAACCCGGAAGTGGATTCCAACTTTCCCCGGACTTTCGGTATGTCTCCGCTTTGACGTGCTGCTTGTTGATCGAGCTGGATCTCTAATAAGACATTTGAGGCTTTTACGACCCGGTTCTTCGTGGTTGATACCAACCGAGGATACCAGGTGTAAGTCCTTTTGATAAGATATTCCATAGTTTCGCCAACATTCCAGATTACTTCTTCAGGGATAAAACGACACACTGATATTGGTATGCATGGTGTAGTGTGTATCCTTTTAAGGTACCAGTGTTTATGTCACTTTCAATGACTACCAATCACGGATCACTAGTCTCTAATAGAAGTTGGTTTGACTTTTAGCTGAGAAATAAACAAACTGGGAGAAACGCATTCAAAATAGGGTTTAAATTATTTCTTATGTCTCTATCTATATCTATACTAATATTATAAAGAGGTAAAGTTTGTTTGTTTGTATGTATGGGGTAATCTCCGGAACTACTGAATCGATTTTAAAAATTTAGCCGGTAATAGAAAGCTACACTATCCCTGAGTGCTATAGGCTATGTTTTATTTTGATAAAAATATGTTTTCAACTTGAAATCTAAACATTTGTAATTCAAGTCGGATGAAAAGCGTTACTTTGCTACTTTATCGGCGTGCGCTGACCAAATGATTGGATATACGTGAAAATAATGTAATACAATACAAAGATATTGGTTACCAATAGATCTAAAAAAAAAGTCAGCGATACGATGTACCTAGCTGTAGATTAAAAATGTTAAATACGAATTGTAAATTATAAGATAAACTTTAAGGCTACTGATCAGGTATAATATATTGATCTTTATAAAAAAGAATCATTTTATCATCTGGGAAATTTCATGATAATGGAAAAAAATATACATGTCGAATTAAGTAACTTCCTCCTTTTCGAAGTCGGTTAAAAAACGAATATAATTCACGGAGAAATGAATTATAGATCATTCATCACACAACCGATTTCGTCATTAACATTTACATTATAAATCGATCTCTACCCTACGCCCAGTTAAATGCGGTCATCTATGACGAAGTACCTACCTATTACATACTTACATAAACACTGCAGAAATTATTGCACCTACGTGAATAAGAATAGTATTAGAGCATTGCTTGCTTGAAAGGATTTTCAGTACAAGACGCATGTCAATATCAGAGTGACATTCGACTCCTGAAGAAGCTAGCTGTAGTATTGACAAAATGATGGTATATTTTATCCAAAAGATACGGTTTACACTCGAAAGTCTCAGTTAATATAAAATATGAATGTTTAATATTCTCATTCTAGCGTTTGCTATCAGACGTCGTTGAAAAATTATTATCTACTTTTTTAAAATCTTAATTTTTTTTTATTTTTAAAGACAAAAACGCGACTGAATATGCTGATTGTCATTGCAGACGTTATTCCTAGCCAAGAGGTTGACAATTTAACCGAACCCGTCACAAGGTTTTCAAGGGTTAAATTCTATTTTGCTTGCTATGACGCATCTTGTTGTTTATCATTAATTGGTACAATTTGTTTCAGTGTAACGTTATCTTTGCCACACACAAGCTGACACATGAATTTGATACAAACAATCTTGACCCTAGAAATCCATGGCAGATATGTTTCATAGGGATGATCTGACATAATGTCGTGCTCGTTTGTTTGTGTTTCAATTATTTTTATGCGTAGGCAGCAATCATATATCAACTCATTTAATAAATATTGCACGTACCATTGGAATTCATCAGATGCTTTATGGTAGACAGTGTTTGATAGAATTTAATTAAACCGATGATTCGGCGTTGTAATGACAGTTTACACTTACCGTATAGTTAATCGTTTAAAAGCTGTAATGAGTACAGTGAGTAATTGAAGACTAAATCGTGGAATTTGTAGGAATATGCACTTTTAAATAACCGATTCACAATTTAATTATTAATACGAATCGAATTTCGATTAGAAATCACCAAATTAACGATCAACAATTAATTTTATTAAACGTTCAAGTTAATCAACATTATGTACAATCATTAACTTCTTAATTAATCATTGCAGTTAGATTTAGAATTTTTATAATATTCGATTAAAATTATATTTTTATTACAATTACTTATAGAAAATAATTGATTCTTTGATTCACACGTTATTTTCTCGAATTGTTTTTATACTTCCTACATATCCACTGCATTTACGATTAAATAACGATTTACTATTGCGTTCGTGTTTGTACTTACATTCCAGTTATTTCCAATGTCACCTCAAAGAAAAACAGTTTTCAAATACTGATGCGACAATTATTTCGGTATTTCTCCTGCAGTTCAATCATTCGTTTCATTTGATTTAGTTAAAAAAAATTAACGTAATTATATTCAACACAATCAATTGATATATGTTATGCTTTGTTTATTATTTGCAAAATATTATTTCGAATTTTCTACATATCTACAGTGGGTGTAGAATTATGATATTTTTAGTAAATTTGATTATCTTGCATATATTCCATTTCTGACAGTGTCGGAGAACATATTTTAATAATAATTTATTAAATATCTCACCGATAATGATAAAAAGTAATTACAGCGGGTGTAGAAAGTATTCGTACACCGATCAATTTCCAAAAAAACTGTGTAAAATTGTAATTTATTAACTTATTTTTTGTAAACAATCGGAAATCTTTAGAATAGATAGATTACAAAAGACATAGCTATTTATGTAAGTTGTGAAATTAACAAGAAAAAAACAATTAATCGATAGAAATATTGAAGCAATAAGTATTCGCACAACTGTTTAATTTTTAAAACTTGTTTAAAAAAAGGAGAAATTTACATTAATTTATAAGTATATAATACTCCCTTCGTGGGATTTCCTTTTAATTTTATAATTATTGTAACTTTTCTAAGCATTGAATTGACTACATTATTAGTTATTCGATGTGGGATTTTCTTCCATTCCTCTATTAGAGCCTTTTTAAAAGTGCTTTACTGGAAATTTGATGTTTTCTAAGTCGTACGAAGCAATAAAGTAATGTATTTATGTTATAAACTCTACTATAAATGGTTCGTCACAAGAATCGTACAAATACTTATTGCTTCAACACTTACCCACTTTTCGCATTTTTTTGTTCATTTCACAAATTATATTAACTAGTAAATGTTGTTTGGACTATATCTATCTTAGAGACTTCCGAGAATATGTAAAATATCATTGATTATAAAAAAAGAAGTTAAGAAACTACAATTTCACACAAAAGTTTTTTAGGAAATTAATCGGTGTACGAATACATTCTACACCCACTGTATGTAGATGCGTGTCACCCTGGAACAGTGAAATATCATTATCCATCGGTATTCCATTTCAAGTTCAACGCGTAAATTTTCGCTTCTTACTATGTTTCATATATTCATCAAGGACTGAATGTATCGTAATACTATTTTCCTAGAACAACGTAGACCATCAGAGTGTCACGATGCTGTTCATTACTAATTAGGAAGATTTGAGGGTATCGGTTCAAGGAATCGTACAAGACTTGTCTTATCTATTATGATTTTTATAGTGAAAGTAAAACATCTCACTATTACGAGGTAAATATATAACTTTAATTAATAGATTATCATAAGGAATTCGAACAGTAAGTGTTACTGTTGTCTCAACGACATCAATTGGCCGTTCAAGATTATTAATAATGAAAGGTTATATTCACTGTAATCGTTTCGCTATCATTATACATTATTTTCTGTTTATTTCGCGATATCCCACGAACATAGATTTCTGTCTTCTGTCATGTAAAAGTTTTTTTAGACATTTGTCGTAGTCAAGAAATCAACTTCAAGCGACCAATTCGGTTTAACTCGACTAAACTGCAACATTTGCATCGTAATTGCACAAACTGATAAGACGATACATATTGGTGAGCTTATATCATTTGCTTTGTCATGATTTGTATCAATATCATGTGTCAAATTGAATGCGGCATTTTTTATGTTAATGCAATTTCACCTTGAAAACTCTAATGTAATTTTATGTGCTTCGGTACTCGAAACATTAAACTTAATATAAAATATTTGTAGCATAATAGATACTATACTACAATACATTGAGGGCGCCTCAAATTATACCAAATTTGAGCATTGATCGCATAAAGTATTACTCAAGTGATTATTAAAGTAACAAATCGTCTCATTTTCAAATAATTATGGAGTGCTTAAGATATAGGGAATAAGTTATTCTTTAACAAAATCTCTACATATGAGTAAATCAATTTTAAAAAGGAAGAGACAGATATATTTTCGTGCCTAGGATTTAAGATTGACTGCCATCTTATTTGAAACAATTAAATTAACATATAAACTTTTGATATCAATTAATAAGTGTTATATAAACGAATATTACTCTTTCTATATATCATTTATACAACAAAAGTCAGAAATTGATTCGATCGCGCGAAACACCATTTTTTCTCTTGAATTTCAAATAATATTTGCCCAGATTCGGTTAGTACTTCGCGTGCACATTTAAATTATATTTGACTTATTTTTCATTCGAGCCCCCGAGCTTCGAGTAACGATTCATCCTGCGGCCGATTAAGTCCAATCTCGGCGATTCCTGGAAAACCGGAATGGACACCAACATACACACCATACAGCCCAGAACAATTAGGTACGCACTAAGCTTTCATATTCGTTATTTTTCATAGCAAGGTTCGCCGATTATTCCCATAATACTTCGACGCATTTTTTCCGTTTTTTGAAAGATTAAGATACACAAGATGACATAAGACATATACAGGGTGTCCCAAAGTTATTGTAAGAACCGGAAATAGGGGGTAGCTGAAATGATTTTGAACCACAGTTTCCTTTGCAAAAATGTCGGATGGTGCTTCGTTTTTGAATTATTAACGCAAAACCATCGACCAATCACAGCGCCCGATTAGCGCACTGTAGCCAGCCAATCCTGGCTCGAGCCTATGCTCTCGCGACTGAGCGCGCGCTATTCGGGCGCTGTGATTGGTCGATGGTTTTTCGTTAATAATTCAAAAACGAAGCACCATCTGACATTTTTGCAATGGAAACTGTAGTTCAGAATCAGCTACCTCCAATTTTCTTACACTAATTCTTACATTAATTCTCGGATACCCTGTACAGTAAACTATTAAGTACTACAATGCCAATTGACATACATTTTGTTGAACGATTGCGTATACAGCCGGTAGCCTCGCAGAAACGATGAAACTGGACTCCTATCAAATGTACCAGACGTCACCCCCGAGCCATCAAACTCAGACAGGCCCGCCACCTTCTTATTACGAGACCCAGTATCAAAGGAGCAACAGCCTTACCATGGGATCGTCCTCCTTTGCTTTGCAACCGACACCTCAATCTGCAAATCAGCAAAGATGCCCGATTCATGGTCTGCAGCCATGCGCTTGTCAAATGGTGAGTGGACAAAGAGTGAAAAGGGTAAGTCGCGTATTACATTTCACCGTTCAAAGGGAACAAAGCGCACCGGTTTCTACCTGGACGTGGCCGTTGAAAGGGTGAAAGGCTAGATTATCCCGGTTTACCGGGTTTTTCGTCGATTGTTTCGGGAAACAGCATCATACGCCGCGAATTACGAGCCCGACAAAAGGCCGAAATGTAGATTTTCTTATTTTTCAGAACCCTTGCCCGACGTTTTCGGCCTGTTTGTCCGTACTAGTTTGTTTTTCGAATATTCAGATCGAGAGATTAGTCGAACTGCGTGCATGGTCTGAACAATTTTAAGGCTAATAATTCGAACAAAATTGTAATTTATTTTTTATATGTGCTTGCTTTTCCATTATTGCTCTAGCATCGTTATCTCATCTTGGTAGTGATTATTTTCTAGGTTTACACAATACCCACCTATTTAATTTAATCTGAATGGCAATAGTTAAAACTAGAATTTTCTTTTATTTGATCGACTATGAAACTCAATAATGATGAGAATTATATGGCGTTACGTAGGTTTATACATAATACAATTTATTTTATATCTGAGGGTTAATACAAAGTACTTGTTCTTGTTTGTACATTGTGTTTCAAATTTTTACAGTATCTTTTTTCATCGCATAGATTACACTCTTTTATGAATTTACATAATCGAGAAGTGAAAACTAAAAACAAAATTATAAAATCGAATAAATAAAAAAATATAAACAAATATTGTGAAAAAACAGTATGTAAGAAGAACCCTCTTAAACTGTCGTAATCTTTGTATAGAACATGATATTATTCGACAGATTGTATTCTAACTCTATCTCGTCTATAATGTTGACATTTATGATCGAGGCTGGACATTTTTCAGGCCACCCTCGTATTTAAAAAAAAAACAAGTATATTAAACTTCTCCATTGGTTTTAGATTAGTATAATTTTACTAAGGGGACGCGTTCCGTGCGAATGTGATTTAATTGCGTCGCAAAGTGGCTCCAGAGTGTCCTTAATTGGTCGAGCCTCCACTTTCTTTCCTGGGCAACATTCCATTCTAAATCCGGGGAAAGTTCATCAGATCAAGTGACAGATTAAATTGGAGTATTCCCTGTTCGTATATTCGAATGATCGCCTTTAAATAAAAAACTGATGATATTATCATTTTATTTCGGTGTATTTTGTTTCTAAATTCTAGCTCGTTGATTGATAGTCAAGCCTCGCCCATATCTTTGGTCGTTCATTCCGAACAAAAAAATGTCAGATACACTATAGGTCTATTCTCTAACAGTAAAACTGTAATTTTGACATATTTACCTTATCCTTACTTCTTTTTATTAAAATTCAAAAAACATTTTAGAAAGCAAAATGGTAAGGGACTGTGCGATTAAGTTACCCTTGCTAATTGTATATACGTAGTTTCCCCAGCTGTACTATACGAACACAATATAGGTATATTCTGCATCTGAAAAACGAGTTAATACTATTCAGTGAATCGAATTTTGCTTTCGCCATTGGGAACCATCTATCTCAGCTTTTCATAACATAATATGTTTATTTTGATAAGGAAACGAAACGAAACTTATAGTGTATATAACCTTTTTTATTCTGAATGACTAGGTGAATAAATTGACAACGTTTATCGGATATCGTAGACCTTGTATATAATTTTGATTAACCCATTCACTGCCAACTACGATGTCCCGTAGTTCAAATTGATTGCTATTACCCAAGTGAATGGGTTAATTGTTCGATATACGTCAAAGTTAGTATTAGCTGGTAAACTGAATTTCTATCATCTTTTTCGTCGTCAAAATTTATTTATTTCGAAGAGAAAATAACTTAATTCCTAACAGGGAACACTATACCATTTTTAAAAAAAAGTCGGTTTTTTGTTATTGTTACATTTATCGAAAAATACATATTTCAACAATGTAGTGTCAACATTTTAAGAAAGAAATCTTTATAATTGCTAGAATTACAATTTTCAATGTGGAGCAGTGTTGAGCGTTTGACTGAAGGCTACTGAAACTTTAACTGTGTTTATCTCTAAACGACACTTTTCATCTGGATGACAGCTTTTTGAGAAAACTCTGAGTCCAGTCGATATGATCTAACTCACTTTCTCTTCAGAAAACTAGTCGCTATGATCTGACGTAGTCGTTTTTTTTTTTAAATCCTTTATTTACTGAGTTTCCTAAGAGTTTTCAAAATCTAGTTTTGTAGAGTTGTCTCTAACAAGCGTCAAAAAAAGCTCGTACTGACATCCAACAATTAAAAAACGAACTT
Source organism: Hylaeus volcanicus (assembly GCF_026283585.1). Classification (NCBI taxonomy): domain Eukaryota; kingdom Metazoa; phylum Arthropoda; class Insecta; order Hymenoptera; family Colletidae; genus Hylaeus; species Hylaeus volcanicus. The sequence goes on along the minus strand of NC_071979.1, from coordinate 13,091,899 downwards.
GATAGAAGTGGACTTGAATGTCACAATAGTCACATACTAAAAGTTTAAAAACCATGCTCCGCATAGTATCTTTATAAACATTTTCTATATATATATATCTTTCTTAAAAGTGCAGTTTACAGTGTTCTCTCCCTTTAACACGTTGGACGCCACATCACCCATATATAGGTGACAGAATTTTCCTCTAAACAACTGAATAAATTAATTCTGAAAATGAGAAATTAAAGAAAATATGTGCATAGTATTTGTGAATTTTGCGAAGTTGCAAAAATAAATACAAGTTTAAATTCAATACAAATAATTTCAATTGTATAGAAACGAAGTGATAGGCTCATATGTTTTACAGGTATAAGTCAGGCAATCAACGTGTTAAATCGTATACCTCGGCGCGTATTATAGCAAATTTGATGTTACGCCAGAAAAGTATCCTGTCTCATCGTTTCCTTTTGTCTTGCCATATGTTAGAATTTGAGTCCAGTGGCTGGAATGTCACCGTCCTATCAACAAAGCGAACCGAGTCCCACGGCGCTAGGGAACAGCCAACAGCAAACTCTTCAGTACATGATACAAACGCAGCAGTGCCAACAGCAGCAACAGCAATTGCAGCAGCACCAACAGCCACAAACGGGAGCAACCGGAACCAGTCAAACGCAAACACCAACACCTTGTGGCCCCGCGCCAAGCACGATGATGGGACAGTTGATGGGAGCGCTCAACAATTCCACGATTCTTGACGATTTGAACATTAACATTGAAGACCACGGTGGATTCGCTTGTACCGTTGAAGAGGTGAGTCTCGTTTCCGATTTGTACGATTACGTATACTCGTTACTGTCTGAATTTAATGTTTAAATAAACTATGTTAGCAATGTATCGAAGCAAATATTACAATTGTCAATGTAAAGAAAACTGAAATCCTGTTGGATTGATTAAAGCTGTGAATAGTAATATTGTAGTTATTTTTTTTTCAATAGAATTTTAATATTTATAAGATAATTTATACGAATAGAATATTTGTCGTTAAAAATTATCGTAGTTTGAAAGTGGTTATTAAGGGTGTATTGCGTCGTATATTTCTACTTGTTCGTTGCTCATACAGACGTTTGCGTCTTCTTTTTTGAGAACAGCCCTCGCAACCAAAGTATTTATTCGTGTACGGTCGCAAATATACACTTTACTTACTTTAGATTGTTAAGTTTTATGTGAATATATTATATTTGTAATATACTTTATACTTAAATAATAAATGCTAATTCTGATTCAAGTATTGTGATCAAATACCATTTTGACCCTGAATGTTTAAAGAACTGTGTTAAGTAAATTTTCATTTTAATAAATTTTAATATATTTTTAAATGGAAATTGTGTTTTTAATTTTAATAATAAACTTCTAGAAACTTGACGGAGAAACGATCACTGCACTTTTCAGACTACACTGTACATTTCATATCATGAAAATTATGTGTAATAATACATGCTTAAAACAAGTGTTCGAGTTAATACAAAATCCATTTATTTTAAGTGGATCGACTTTCATTAACTATTTAACTACTTTTTAGACAAATTCATAAGTATATCCATCTTTGTTTATCAAAGTGAAGGCATTTTTGTGGCACCCTATATGCATATTTCAATTAGACTTTCGTCATCAAACATTTGTACACAATAATTCTATTTTAAATTGTAAAATATATTTATGTAGTACCTATACGTACAGTTATGTTTTAGACACTTGTATTTCAAGCACTTAAAATTTAACAAATTAAATAAATTGTATGCAAAACATAGATTTTTTAATTTCAGACGTTGCATTCGTCTACACAATTAATTGAACAATGTTTTCTTAAAAGTAAACATAATTATATGACCGAACATACATGCAAGTTGAGACATCTTATCTTTTTTTTTTTTTTAAGTCAAACATCTTTTTCATAAAAAGTGCGTCTTGCAATATTTTTAAACATCGATATATCTTTTGTTTTGCTGTCAATATATCTTTCCATCTTTAGATTAACCTTTTACTTCTGCCCTGATAAAATAATACTAGTTACTTCCCATGGTCGACATTTATAATGACAACAAATTATTTTTTTTTTACGGAGTAGTATCTTCACTGGCCAAAATTCTTGAAAAGCATTATAACTACACTAAACAGACAGCACCAAAACGAAGGAATGAGAAGGAGCAACAGTATGAACAGAAACACAAATACACGTAAACTCGTCGTACATCAATATATTGATGATGAACAGTATGGACACTTAAATCCAAAGTATCCTTTTACAGTAAACAAATACAAATTTAAATCTATGGTTCTGCGGAACTTTGATAGAGGACCTTTCTCCTTTCTCTGGCATTCTCTTCCTTGGCTGGCTTTATTTGAATACATCATCGAGAAATCCTTTCGTTTATAGATTGTACATTTATCTGAAACTGTACGTCTCGATTGTAATCTAGAAAGTACCCTATCGATACACTACTGAATGTTTCTCGTTTAGTCAACAGTCGTTTTTCCAATCTTATTTAAATATATTATTCAGATCCTTTCTTCTAAAAATTGTGTATTTGTTTAAAACAATACAAACCACGATATTTGAGGCTCCCACGGATATTAATTAAGGCTTCCAGATGTAAGTCGTGTTCTTTGGAGAAGATACTCCTTAGATTCACAAGCATTACAGCTTCTTCATGGATCAGCGATATGTCATTTGATTTCTGAAGAAACCAGCTGCAATGTTGGCGAAACGTTGGAGTATTTGATCAAAAGGACACAGCAATTTGAATTATCAACCATAATTCAAACTACAATTCTGTAACAAGCCTACCAATACGACATTAAACTTTTCTCTTTTCCCTATCAGTCTTCCTTGCCAGGCCTTTTTTAAATATATTATCATTTCACTTATCAATTTATTTTTTTGTGAATTATATTCATTTTTAATTATCTCCTAAACTATACGACCAAATAACATGCTGTAAAGGGCAAATTTTATCTTCATGAAATTTCCCAGATGGTAAAATGATTCTTTTTTTATAAAGATTCATGTATTATACTCAATGAGTACCCTTAAAGTTCACCTTATAATTTTCAATTCATTTTTAACGTTCATAAATACATTTATAAAATGTTTATGTGCTTTAAATATAAAAGCTAGGTATATCGTGTCGCTGACTTCTTTTTTAGATCTATTGATAACCAATATTTTTATATTACATTATTTTCAAGTATATTGAATCATTTGGTCTGCGTACGCCGATAAAGTACTCGAGCAATGCTTTTCTTCCGACTCGATTTACAAATTTTGAGATTTCAAATTGAACACTTATTTTTGTTTAAATAAAGCATATCCTCTGTTACTCAGGGATAGTGTAGTTTTTTATTACTGAAAAAAATTTAAAAAGTCGTTTCAGTAGTTCCAGAGATTATACCCTAGATACAAACAAACAAATAAACAACCTTTACCTCATTATAATATTATTAGTATAGATAGTTTAGAAGATTGGCTTTTTTATAGATCCTTTTTATCTCTAATAATCTTATTTAAACACAGCCTTTTAGTAGCCTACTAATACACCATTGAACTTTTCTCCTCTGGCTAGTAGTCATTCCCCCGGTCAATTCCTATTTAAATATACAGGGTGTCCTGTAATTGGTAGTTCAAGCGAGTGGAGGGGGGGGTGGTTGGGGGGGTGATTCTACGTGAAAAATTGAATCTGAAATGTAAAATAAAATTTGTCCATATGACGCTTTATTTTCGAAAAAAATAAGTTTGAAAATTCGTCGAGTACACGTGCACTTGGATCAGCTTTAGCTCGACGGATTTCATTATAGATCACCTCCATTCTTGTCCGTAAACGTAATCAATGGATCGATGAATAGATTTCCAGAATTCATGTAATTTATGAACTGTTGGAAGTGATGTTCACGTTGTCGCAAACATAACTGTGCTCTCCTTATTAAATTGGATTGAATGTTTTTTAACGTTTCGTTGTGCAATTTTAATTATTCAAGCGCTACGTCAGGTCATCACTGTACACAATCGACTTAACATGACCCCACAAATAAAAATCTAAAGGTGATAAGTCCGGAGATCGTAGCTAAATTTTAACATTCGACAAATTTTCAAACTTATTATTTTCGAGAATAAAGCGTCATATGAAAAATTTTCATTCTACATTTTCGATTCAATTTTTCACGTAGGATCACATCCTACTCGCTCGTACCACCAGTTACGGGACACCCTGTATTATCAAGAAATCCTTATTTACATGGATAACTTATATCCCTAATAATCTTATTTGAATACAGTCTTTCTTTTTATAGAGTACGTTTGTGTAAGCCTATTCGCCTCACTTGTAATCCAATAAATAGTCTACCAATGCACCAAACAGTAAAACCTGTATCTCAGGTGATCAAACACGAGCTGTCGATGGACGGAACGTTGGACTTCAACTTCCAGCAGAGCGTGATGGGCACGGCTGCGATTCAAGTGAGCGATAGAAACATCGGTCAGAACGGTGCCGTGTCTCAGAACAACGTCGTCGGCACGACGGCTGGAAACGCACCCGCAGGAGTTTACGTGAGCACCAATGCGGCGACTCCTGCTGCACCTCCCTCGTGGGTTCACTAGCAGTGGACCCCACTGCCCTCGACACCTCCATCGTACTTGTCATCGCCTTACTAGACGGACAGGATCATTTTCACGGATCGTCCGAGGGACAGCTCATCGGTGAGTCAAGCATTATCGATGAACTTCTCAGGAGTCGTACCGATCAACTTCCTTTCTCGAAATCTTGCGGTCTTAGTCAATTGTCGAGAAAAAATCTCGAAACGGTATCCTCTATTTTTCGTTTGAAGAAGTTGAACAACTCTTCTGGGAGGCTCAATTTTGTTAGAAGATATTTCATCCACGTCGATGAACACCAGCGTGCACTTTGATGCTTGGTAGAAAGGACTTGAGTCGGTATCTTTCTTTCTTTCTGTAATTTATGTATAGAAGTCGAAGAAGTGAAATGATTGATTCGCGAAATAAATCGGAACCCCCTTGTTTTTATATTCATTGTACCTTTTCTACCAAATGTCGAAGAAAAATTTTAGATCGATGGGGATCTTATCGAATCCATGGCGGGAATTCTGTTCGACGATGAATCTGGTCCTGGTGAATTTTCATGTTAGACAACGCAGTGCGCTGAAAGAATCGAATCCTTGAAGCTGACGAAAGAGATCAGACTGACGCTTAGCTAGGACGCGAGTGTCACGTTCCACGTACTTTCGTTGGCGAGCTGACCCTTTAATAGAGAAAGTTGCAAACCTTTTCAGAGACAATTTATGCGCCCAAAATAAGCGATAGGTTTAATTTGATAGAATATATATTTCTGCAGTTGTTAAACTATGATGATCAATGTAATAGGTCAGAGAAACATAGGGAACCTGCGGCCTTTCGAGGATTTTGTCAATTACAGTTGGAGTTAAGTGGACAAGTAGTAGAAATTTTATTATTTAAATGGAAGGTGGGGCCGAATAACATGCACTAGAGGACACGAAGTGGTTCCTTATGAAAAAATAAGAACAAACTATGTAATAACATTTTTTCATTTAAAGTTTAGTTTTTGAGAAAATTGAGTTTGAATATCTTATTCGTACGTATGCTGTTACGGCTGAGTTACGGTTCGTCGAGCATCGTATAACGCATATCGTGTTTCTAAACAACGTCTATCCAGCGTTTAAAAGTTACCGAGTTCAAGAAAAAATACACACAATACTTATGTATTGTACTTGTTTTATCAGTTACGTAACTTAGCCGTAACAGCTTACGTACGAATAGGATTTTCAAACTCGATTTTCTCAAAAACTAAGCTTTAAATGTACAAAGTTTATTCCATATTTTGTTCTTACTTTTCATAAAGAACCACCTCGTGCCCGATAGTACATGTTATTTGACCGCGACCTGTATAATCAAATCGTGCTCTTGAAGAAAACTTAAATGTTATTTATAATGCAAGGTCCGCGCGCATATACTCTGATAAATGTTTTCGAATGGATACAGGTGCCCTGGTACCAAGGATTGCATGATTAATTATTCGGATATGTTTTAATGTGTACGTACATCCATGTATGCGAATGATAGACATGAGAAACAGAGATCTTTAGTGTTCGCTCGTGAGTGAATACTATTTATCCGCATGTAAAATAATTCTCGTATCAGCATTAAATGTGTTAGCTGTACGATTCGTCTAATATGTAAGCAAAACGGTGAAAGAAATAAACAAGGATAAATAATCAAATCTCGTGTACATTCATTGACTTTGTTGACTTACTTTTCTGCTCACAAATTGAAAAAAGGAATACTAAATTTTATTATACTCTACACAGATCGAATATAATTATTTTAAATAAAAGTTTCAAACACCAAAGAATTTCATTTATTTCGAATCATTGCTCCCTCATATTGATGACAATTTTAATATGTTTGAAGAACTAGCTGCTTGCAATATTTATTTAAAAAATGGAAAAACTACGAGAGAAAATATGTTTCTGAATGTTTTTGCATCGAGGTTGTTCATTTTTAATGAGATTTTAATTCGATTTCATTATAAATATTTGATTTACTTTTGAAGAAAGAATATTCAATTTTATTTTATTATTCATGAATAACTTCTTTTTCATGCGCAATTTGATCATCTCTATTTTATTTAAGTTTGTAGATCGATCAACTTTGACCTCCACCTTTTCTCATGGTTTTTCATGTAAATAATTAAAGTTACCAACTCTCGACATATGTATAAACCCTTGGTAACTTTTTATATATAAATCCCAGTGTCCCAATGTGGCTTGCGTTATTAAGTCGACTTTTGACACAAGAAGTGCCAAGCGAAATATTGACAAACATGAAGAGTACGTAACGACCAGCAAACAGTGTAAAGCATATTGAGTTAATATTGTTGAAACTCTAAATCTCTTTACTTGAATGCACTCGATATCCCTGTACAGATTTCGTTTCTTCGTGGCAGCCTTCTTACGGCTCATGGAAGTCGGTCCACTAAAATTTCGCTAGTGGTACCGAGGACAGAATTGTACACACGGGCAGAACCGAATAACATCGATTGGTGTACATGCAAAATAATATTTGCACACTCGCGTCATAACAATGCTCACTGGTACAGTATTTAATAAATCGCATGGACGTTCTACCCACCGCTTTGTATACCATCTCGTGCGTGCCGCCACATTTATACACCACGCATCCATCTGTGTTTTGTCCGAAATCGGTATTGACTTGGGCACGATAACAGTTACATTTCCCTGGCTGTGTCGAATTATGTCGAAAATATTTGTCTGCTGTTCGTGGAAAAACGTGAAAACAGACGCTTTCCTCGGCCAACGTTTACGGTGTCGAAAAATACGTTAACGTGGAAATTTATAACACCATTGATGTTTTTCTCGCGTTTCTGCAAAATGCTGAATAAAGAATAGAGATTGAATAATATATGTAATCCAATCCGCGGATTATGATTTAACGTGTCCTAGGGGAGGAACGGTTTAACGAAAACGGGGGAGGGGAGGAAAGTGTTTAACGAAACGGGAAATTTTCTCAAACGTGGTTTCGCTATCAAGGAACGCCAATTAACCCCTTGACATACAAATAAAACACAACTTGATGCGTCCAAAACATACTATTTAATTTCACTCAACTGAATAATAATGTGGAAGCTTAGAAAGAGTACATTTTGAAATTTCAATTTTTTGTATTATTTCTATTTTTGTCACTTTGATGACCGGTGTCAATCCCATTATCATCATTAGAACAGCCTACTGTACCACCATCGTCACTTTCATATAATACATCCGACTTTTGCATGATACAGGGATTATTTATAATCTTTACTAAGCTCAAATATTGTCTAGTATAGCATTCACCATGCGAGACTCCTACTATACTAAATGTACTTTCAATGTGCTTCTTCTGATATGTCGACGCTTTTTTGTTATTGGAATTGTTGGGGAAGATGGGAGGGTAGGGTATCTCAAACTGTATAAACAAACAAGAATCGACGCACGAGTGAAGCAACATTGTTTATTTATACAGGGTGTCTCAGAATTAGTGTAAGAACCGGAAATGGGGGGTAGCTGGGACGATACTGAATCACAATTTGCTTTAGAAAAATGTCTGATGATGCTTCGTTTCTGAATTATTAACGAAAAACCACCGACCGATGCTTGGCAATGATAGGCAAGTGACTTTATTGCTGACTGTGGCACGCGTGGACACAAAGTTAATGGTGAGGCAAGGGGTTAAGCGTGCTTGACGTGAAAAACGCATCGGATTTTCGCGCGCAATTTGTGGTCCAGCCGAGCAACGATATTCGCCAGGAAAAAAGGGGGGCGGCGAATTGTAATTCTGATTTGCGAATATCGAGTGCTAATAAGTTGATTCGCGTTAATCGCGGCCGATTTTAAATCAGGGGCTGTATAATTCCGGAAATCATGACACATTGGGGGCTTACGATAGACTCGTTCGTTTTTTGGCCAGGCGAACGCTGCGTTTGGGTTCGTCGCAATTTGTTGCGATTTCGCTTTTTATCGGGTTCAATTCACCGCGATCGCGGCTGATTCCGTGCGCGTTAACGTTTGGAGAGGCTCGTCGAAAACGGCGAGGGGAAATCACGCGCAAACAGGAAAACCGGAAGGGTCATTCCACGCTAGATCGATCACCTTTCGCGGTCTATGTCAGTGATTTTATTGCAATTCGAATGCGACCTACTCCGCGTAAAATTATAGTGGGATTAAGGGGTCACAACACTGTTAAATTTGTTTATAAGTCGATTTTTTTTGTTAGCTCTTTTGAAAGGTTTCTTGAAAACTGATTTCGAGAATATTAGGTTCAATTTGGAGAAAAAATCTCTGAATTTCAGAATTTGAACGATAGAACACTTATAACGAACAAATAAAAATTTAACCGTTCAATCGTACAATTCTTAATAATAAATCGGTATACGTTGGTTTTATTCGGTACGTATGATTCGTATAAAATTTATCCACCTCTGGTTTTAACGCAGCTTTTGTCTAACGGTATCTCTTTTCTCTGTGATTTTAAATATAAAGGACAGTAATATTCAATATTTGGCCAGTCTAGTTTAATGCGTTACGATATAACAGCACAATTTTTAGAATTGTTCTCGTTTCGAATATTTCCGAAATTATTCATGAATTTTCTTTGATTGCATGTACGCAAATGTGAAATGAAATAATTATTTCTGAATTAAAATTAAAACCACAACAGAAACGAGACACATGTATTTTTCTTTTCCAATGAATGCACACTTTCCAAAAAGATACCTTGTAACGAGATCTTGTTTGAAAAAACTTTGGTTATTTATTAAGTAAAATTAATATTTTTACATTTGTTTTAAAGTTAACAAAGATGTCACGGTTTTCTCGCGATACGGGCGAGGTTCACGCACACGCTCGAACTTTTACACGGCGCGATTAAAAATCCAGTCGGAGGAATGAAAGATGCTCGGAGGAAGCTTCGAGAGTGCCGTGGAACACGTCTTCTTTCTTGGCTCAAAATGTAAGAAGGGTGGAGGTGCCGTGTATACGTCTTCCTCTGGACAGGGTTTGGAAAAAATGCCGGTATTTGAAGAGTGCCGAACAGCGCGTGGTGTCGTCTGCTCTCCAAGTGTAAGGCGTACTTGCTTTCAAAGTCTCTCTCTCGGCTATTTCATAGCCGAGCGCGGATCATGGAGAAGTTCCGATTTTTATGGGTTTTTTCCGGGGTGATACCTGGCAGGACGCTCGGTACTGTGTCGCGTACGGGGGTTTTTCCCCGCAGGAGCGTCGCTGTTGCAAGTCCTGAACAGGGCCCGCGTTTCTAATATGTACACGTTACAATTGTTCATATTGTCTATACTTATATCTATCTATCGCAACAGTTTGCACGTCACAACCTTTGATTTCAAACTTTAATATTCGGACTGTTTGGATTAATATTTGTGTAAATAATGTTGTAGGCTGATTTTAAGGTATGAGAGTTTCATTTTTCTTATTAATTTATTTGTGTGTTCTTGTCGGTAATGTAAATAAATGTACGAGTCCACCACATTTGAACACTATTTTCAAGAATATTAATCCAAACTAACTGTTGTTTGTATATTATAAACTAAATGTATCTATATATTTATGGACTTTAAGTAGATTTTCTCACAAATTTTATAAACGTTTCGACTATCTACTTGGATACGAAGGAAAACATATAATTGATGTATATCTCCATAAAATGGAAATATTTTTCTAAAGTATATACGGAATAGTAATGTCTATGTTTGTTCGCGGACTAAAATATGCAATGACTGCATTTTCGCTAACACGTGTGTATATCGGTAGCTTTTGTTCGGTGAACTTCTAGAAAATTCGAGGCGACCGGTATTTCTAGGAATTCATTGAAATACGGTTGCAAGTCCCATTTAACGCAGCAATATTAATGCATACTGTATTAGGTTATTGAAGTGATGCATTAATTTTGGGCCGTTTAAAAGTTTTGCAATTTCCAGGCTCGCTGCGTGCTTCCGTAATGCAATACAATCTCCCCGGTATCGTGTTATGTCCGTATGCATAATGTTTGTTTAATATACAGGGTGGTCCACGTAACGTACTCGACCCCATTAACTCCTAAAGTATGCATGGTATGAAAAAAGTTTTTATACAGAACTTGCATGGTTTTAAGGAACACATTATGTAGTGCATATGTTCCTTTTATAGGTGGTGGCGTTTTTGAGATTTCAATGTCAGCTTCGTTATCCTAAAATAACGGTATAAAGGTTAATACTTTTTTACTCAACATTCTACGTTTTTCGATGTAATGACAGAAAAAATATAGCATTTCATTTAAGATAACGAAGTTGACCTTGAAATCTCAAAAACGCTACAATTTAAAAAAGGAACATATGCACTACATATGTGCTCCTTAGAATCATGCAACTTCTTTATAAAAAGTTTTTTCATACTATGCATATTTCAGGAGTCAATGGAGTGAACACGTTACGTGGACCACCCTGTATACATTGTCTTCTTTGCCGAATTTTCGACGATTTCAATAGTCGAGAAAAAATATTAATCGATCGGTGGACCAAAATAGATAAGGTATTTTATTAAAATGTAAAAGTGGAGAGAAAGTATTTGGTGAAATATCAAATAATCAGAAAATATCAAATTCTTGCAGCAAAAATCCTAATTAATATTAATCTAAAAATCGTTCGTTTCGAAGTTCTGAGATTGATACATTAGTATATGAAGTATGTGTATATTTGAGAGCACAATTATTTAATTTTTAATATGTTCTAATTAAATAAAGTACTTTATATTCCCTACCTTAACTTTTACCTTTCCTTCTCAGTAATTTCGATAACTATCTTTTATTTTTAAATAAATATTATATTTTGTCGAACTCGCTTGTACTGAAGGAGACTTTGAAGACAAAACTAACAATTTGTAATCATATTCTAGAGACGCTGTCCAAACATGTTGTAGAAAAAAAAAAATATCTGTTACTTTTAAAGACTCTAAAGGTATTTCTCCCTTAATTTCTCATCCATGACTATTTCGTGACTTTCTTGTTAGAAAAACAAAACAAGTATTTAATATTCTTAACTTCCTCTCTATCGATTAATTCATGGATAGTGTATAAATAAAGAATACTTTCTATTTCAAAAGATAAAATATAATAAATAAAGGGCATAAGGGGTGACAAAGGAAAAAAGACTTTCTTGTATACTCTTTTCGCATAATGTAGAAATGGTATCCCGACACCCTGAACATAAAAGGTAGCATACGTATCTTTTGCCGCACTTCTGTGGGTTAACTCTTTGCGGCACAGGAATTCAGGTCATAAAATATGTAGACCCATGTGGCACAGGAGTTTTATTGCGTTTTAAATCAAACAAAATTTTTATATTTTTATTAATAAAGGTAAGCTGAAGGGTCAAAAATTACCAACACTATATTCAAATCACATTTATAGTTTTAAGAATATTAAAACATAAACAATAAATAAAAATATGTTTTTTTGTATTACTCCCCAAGTTGCATGGTGGGACGAATAAAATCCCATCATACTTTCATCATTTGCAAACAAATTTAATCTTTAGTTTTTATTATAAAACACTTCACTTGTTTATATAGAACTAATTTTTATATAAATTAACTTACCTCTACGATTTTTCACATAAAACCAGGAAAGAAATATTATCGCAATAAACCTTCCGCTTACAACAATTGTTGAACCGGTATTAACATGTTGAAAGTTGCCAACATAAGTGCATACATTTGTAACATTGGATGGATATATTACCAACTGCTTTACGTAAATAAGACGAAATATAAACCTATACACATGCAGCTATGCAAAATTTCGAGGTGGGATTAAAAATGTCTCACCATGCATTACGGTCCATCAAAAAGATGGGACGCTTTTAATCCCACCGTGCCCCAAAGAGTTAATTATTGTTGAAGCACAACACGTAAACTGTGTCGCTATCTATTCAGAGAACATGGACCGCGAGGTTGCCCTTTCTTTGGCAGGCCCTTCCTGGGCTCCTTTTCTTTTCTTTCGACAGTTCGCTCCTAACGCCGTCTGAAATCGTACATGTACAAATGAAGTAAACATAACCCTACCGAGGTGTTTTCATCTACGCGCCCTGTAATTACACTCGCTAATAATTATTTATCGACAAGTGAAATTATTCGTTAAAACGTAGTTGTCGTTTAATCGGGGACGCGTTATCGTCGTCGGTTCCAAAGTGTGTTCCACCTCTTCCCTACTTGGCCAGAAAAATATGTTGATGTGTAGAAGCACATGGCCACGCGCACATTCATTTTTCTGGACTTTTTGGTAGATTCGGCTAACACGAGAGCCTTCTTTGTTGTCTCTACGAGCGTAGATAGTATTTACACGGGCGAATATCGGCTCAGATAGATATTAGCTTTCAGAAAAATATTTTTCAGCACTGGACGTTGCGAAAAAAAACACTACCCCTCTGTAGCGCCCTGGCATATTAGCGCCTCCGGCATTTCTGCAATTTGTTCGATGTATGAAATACGAATGCCGTTTCCCGCCAGTTCCGGATCGATGTTCTTTCGCATTGTTCGTTTTGGTTTCTCCGCTTTTGACTCGAATTTCGTAGCCATTCGCAGTCTAGTGCTTTGTACGAATTGTGTCTCTGATTGGACTAGTCAAAGCATATCTACGGAGATAGTACTCTATTCCAGGGTTTATCGCGCGTTTTCTTTCCCGATAACCCTTTAAATGAAGATAAATTCTTAGCGATTCCTTTAAAAATTAAGCGCGGGTGGTACCACAAGACGAGAAACTATAGAGAATTATATAAGATGTGCTGCGCAAGCATAAATCTTACAGATCTTATCGAACTGTTTAAGATTTCATTTTATCTCACGAATGTCAAATTCTGACAGTGGAGTGATTGAAGACTAATACAATATACCGTTACTTGACTATGTAACAAAGATTAACAGTTTTAGTCGAGGTTGTACACAGAGCGAGTCACCTAACGTTAGCACCTCAAATATCTTTGTTATTTTTAAAGATACGTCAAATATCATAAAGACAAAGTTGAATGGTCGAATGGGGCTCGCACGATGTTAAAAACATTTTTGTTTTTATGTCATTTTTTGTTAAGATATCAGGATCACCTTCATTTTTTTAAATGGACCCACCCTTTTTGAAATGTGTACAATGATAGTCCCTTTTATTAAGAATTCAACGACAGGGTATAAATATAAGGCAATATGGCGTCGAAAAGTGTCAGTCAAATACGGTAAAATGCCGACTTTTAATCGTCCATAACTTCTGAACTGGATTCCTCGCTTTAAAACGAGCACTTTCGGATTTTTCTTACCGAAATCTACAGGATTATGTAAAAAAAAAAAATTAAAAATTTTAGGTCCGCCAAAGTAAAGTGCAGCCGAAATTGATTTTCTTAGCAGTCTCTGGTGGTCAATAATTGTTGGATGGCTTACACCCAACTCCTGTGCAAGTTGTCGAACAGTTGTTCGTGGATCAGTTATAGTGGGCTATATTTCACCAGTGGCTTCAATTGGTCGTTATCAACAAGAGAAGGGCGTTCGCGACCATCTTCATCTTCGAGGCTCTCATCTCCACTTGGACATTTTTTGAACCAACGCTGCACCGTGCGTTCATTTACGGTATCTTCTCCAAATGCATCGTTGATATTACAAGTCGCAGTTGCAGCTTTATGACCCAGTTTATATTCATATAAGAATATTAGAGTGCGTTTACACGCTCAAGTTATTTGCACAAATTGGCTTCCACAAGTAAATCGTAGCGTGTGAACGCAGCCATGAAGTTTGCGCTAGCCAAAAAATTTGGCTTGAGATAAATCTGTCCTGACAGAAAATCGGCTTGAGATTGGGCTTGAGATTGGTGCGTGTAAACGATGTTCAAGCCTCAGTTACAATTTCAGGCGTGCGCATTCGTCCAGATTTTTCATTTCAGACACAATTTTACAATAACATATTGCTTCTATACAATTCTATACATTTTACAATTACTTATTGCTTCTACATTTCTGCCGGTTTTTCGTATCTTCTTGTTAATTTCTCAAATTACATTAAGTAGTACTCGTTGTTTGGACTATATCTATTCTAAAGATTTTTAAGAATATGTACAATATCATTGATTATAAAAAAAGAAGTTAATAAACTACATTTTTCGGAGTTCCTCACTTCACAATTGTGCAAATTGAACTGAACGAACGAAAGGCTATATTTCATTCAGTTCATTTGCACAAATTGGCTTGCCCAAGCCGGTTTGTGCAAATAGCTTGAGCGTGTAAACGCACCATTACTCGAACTTGCGAAGTATCCACTGCGAAGTAAATAATTTGAAGTGAGCACAAATTAACAGTAAAAACAACACCATACCTATCAGCATGCAGCGCGACATCGGCACTGTAAGATGATATTGGAACGCAAATAGAATAAAGTAAACTGTTATTCCAGAATCCAGTGTCAAAGTTCGAAAGTTCAAAAACCGACATTAATTTCTTACCAACCAAACACATTATATAATACGACATGATTTCTGTTTGCGCATTCTGTAACGAAATGGCTTCGAGTGCAAAGGGTTAAACAGCAAAAAGGACAATTTGCCATTTACGATACAGCGTTGTAGTTAGAAAAGTGAAAGCCTTGCATGTGAATCGTAATTGGATGACCAGTGGCTGTAAATCAGACGATTCCGCGAGTCGATATAAATCGGCGATTCCTCAGCGTCGATAGGTGCGACGTGCGGGTGGAAGGTGTGCAGACGTTCAAGTGGGGCAAAAGGGAACCACTTAGCCGAAACTACAGGAGTCTGGAAGTCAGCAGCTATTCGGCAGACGTCACTGGCGCCAGCGGACTACCTTAAACCTCCCCTTTATACCCCTACCCCAACGCCGACAATCTCATTCCCCAAAAGCGTCGCAAGAATTATAAAGTTGGTGGAGGAGAGCTCCGGGGGACTTCTTCTCTTGCCACCCACCCTTGTCAACCGACCGTCCCCCTACCCCCATCGTCTCCTACCCTCGACGTTCTCCACCTACGCGCCACCTCGACCTAGCGACTCCGTTTCTCCTCTCTCACCTCTCCTTTCTCTCCCCCTCTCGTTCTGTTTTCCTTTTTTCGATGTCTATCTTTGTCTCCGCGTATTTCGCCCACCCCAGCTTTAACCCGGCTCGTCCTCCGGTCTCTCTCGCCCCCTTTTTCACCGGGTTTCGCTCTGTTTGCTCCTATCTCAAAGTTTGCAGCGCGCGGGCGAATCGGTCCTTCGTTTTCGGAGGAGTTTCGAATCGTCGGCCGCGAGTTACGCCCGCGGATCCGAAATCTGTTCCCCGTTAGCGCGACGCCGCAGGAAGTCGTTCAATTAGACTCATGTACCGTGTGATTTCGAAATAACACCGCCGTTCGAATCTCGATCGTTATTCCGGCCAACGAAAGTTCCCATTGCGGGCGTTCCTTTAATGATAAAACCGCGCATACCAGCTCGTTCTTAGCCGCTGGATCGCAGGCGACTCGCTTTTTCACCTTCGAACTTCGAAACGGAATTTCCCACAGCACACTGTGAGGACTATATTTGGGACAAAATTCGTAACTTACAAACTAATCGATTTTTTACCCGAGACTCTTGATAGTTTTTTGAAGGGAGTATAAAAGTACATCTAAAATATTTTCTACTTCTCTGGTTCGAAAAATGACAATTTAGGAGTTCAAGTTAGCCAACCTTCTCCTTCAGCTGCACAGACGTTAATATGTCCCTACAGAGATTTTCGAAAATTAATAGCTCGTGTATAAAAGTCAGCACAGCAAATTTTACGATTTTATGCCAAACCACTTCTGAAATTTAAAGCATAACAGATCAATATGCATACATGTCCTCGTCCATGCATGTTGAATTTTTCAACCGGTTTTTATATGCATTTTTAGGCTCGAGGCACTCCGATGCGTCGAGAAATGTATGCGTGGATAAGTGCAGATATATCCGTATGTTGGTCTCTGTTTTGCTATATATCTTCAGGAGTGGTTTATTCGAATATTATCAAATTTGGTATGGTGATGCTCTAACAAATACAACATAGGTTCTATGAGATTTGTCAAGAAATTTTGAAAACATTTTGTTTTGGTACGTAGAATTACGTTGAAAAACAAAGTAAGTCTTTCAATAGGATAGTACCCCTCGATGATGATTACGTTAAAGACATTAATGCTATAAAACAATTTTTTTTTGTTGGCAACAAACCTTTGTCAAAAATTCATACCGCTGTATCTTCCAGCCAAGGGTATTCTCTTTAGTATATTTCTGTGACAATTAATTTATAAAAATTTTTTGTTTCAACTTGCTGCAGTTTCAAATCATTAAACGTTGCACTTTTATAGAATGAGAGAACTAGGCCGACGCCCAAAATCGATGACCTAGGTGCCAAATCTTATGCAATTTGACGTGGAATGGCTCATAGAAGGGGGGCTACGTAGCGTAGGAGAAGAACAATCGTTAATAACGCGGGAGCATATACATACACCAGCGCCATAATGCGATTGTGCTATTGGCTGTGGCTAATTAACTTCGCGTGACCTAGAAGAAATTACGGAGCTACGACGATAGGTGTGGGTCAAACGAATTAATTTCGAACTACTCGTCGCCTTGGACGCGATTCTTTCGCGGAGAAACATAGTAAATTGTTGCCTTAGTTTTTAGTTGAAATTCTCATCGTGTGATTGAAACCAAGCGTAATAAAGGAGTATGTTTACTTTGACATCCATTTATCGAATGAAGGTATTTTTTTTTTCTTGTTAATATTCTAGAACAATAAAAATGAATAAATACTAGAAATTCAGTGATTTATGACGTTTTAAGGGGGGAGGGTCAAGTAAAAAACCGCTTTTTCGCGAATTATTTTTGAAGTGTGCGTAATATATATTTATTTACAACTAATTACTTGTTATTTTGTAGCATCTACGTAATCTATATAATTTTGTCGTATGTAAAAATATTTATAAATGAATAAACAGCAGCTGTTTGAAGTTGACTTCTCGAAAATGCGCCGTGCAACGCACAGATCACTCTAATTATTTGAAATAAAAAATTCACCAATTTTTCGTTAAAATATAGTAACACGCTTTGCATCAACCTAGATTAAAAAAAAAAGATTTTAAATTTAAAATTTCACGCCACGTTAAAAAAATGTTGTTATAAAAAAATGATTAAAAACATTTTTTATTTCAATTTTTTATAAAAACCTTTAGGTTGATGCAAAGAAGAATAATTTAAGGAATATTTTGTGCTAAGTTTCATAGCAATCGGCTGAGAAATCTCTAAGCTACATTGCACGGCACGCGAAATTTTGTGTTTTGAGAAAAATGCGTTTAAAGTTTCCGAATTTAAAAATAGTCCTTCGTGTACTGTTCGAAGCGCATCACTTTAATGACTCTGTAGATACATTTAGACTTCGAAGTTTTAGCTGAAATGGTCGGAGCGCATTCTTCAAATGGTAAACTAATTTTCTAAACCAAAAAAAAGGGCAAAATTTTGAATTTTACTTGACCCTCCCCCCTTAATTCCTTCGTAGATATATTTTGATACATACAACATAGGATTGAAAGGAAAGGAAATGTTAACAAATAATCAATTTTAAGGTAGCTTGGATTTCTACATTACTGATAACCCATCGCTTTATTAGGTATCGAGAAATTATAAATTTACAATTATTTATCGCCAGTATGATGAGAAAGTTCTTAAGAGAGCCGATGATGTAGAAAGTCCATCTAGCGAAAAATAAGAAGTCGTTATTTTCAAATGATCGTAACTTCGACATAAATAGGTGATATACACTATTCTAATTCGAACACTATTTCATAGATAAGAGTCTATATTTATATCTTATACAAGAAAAGCTCACGTAAATATTAATGAAACGCGACTACTGTAAGGTATCGAATAATGCTGTATTCATTCGAGAAAATATGTTTGTGATTCTCCTATTACTTAGAAAAGAATGCTAACCACATTTGACGAAAGTGTTTAGACCCATTCTGACGTATCCATTCCATCTCTCCTGTTCGACGAAACCTTTGCTTCACTTCTACGTAGTGATTCGCCGTGTCCATAGACGGGTCTCTATTAACCCACTTCTACGACCTGCGATACAAGCATCGAACCGATTCCCCATGTCGATCAGTCGATCGTGTTCAGATAAACTCGGCACTGCCTCCGCGAGTAACGGCGTCCGCCAAGGTAGGCTTCCTCTCCATCCAACGCCAGTAGTAGAGTTCTGTCCTGAGCCGCGTGCCTCTTCCGTACCTGTTTCCGAGCCTGTGGGAGTGGTACTCGAACCTGACGACCTCGACGATTCCTCCGTAATGTCAATAAGGAATGCCGCTGGGCACGCATTCCTGCCGACAGAAATGTCGCGTGACGCTTGCCAGCGGAAAAAATGCTCGATTAAGAGAAGAGAAACGAAGAGGGCGACACGGATTGCATAAACGATGGACGATTCTCTGCGTTTATATAACGTCTCGCGAGCGTTTCCGCGATCGGGGAAAAGAGGGTCGCGCAACGATAGCGTTCCAGCTCCTTTTTCTTATTTTATTTCGTAGCAATTAGATGATCTGCGCGTGATTTTAAAGTAGACGCACACGAGAGGCGTCTGATGGAAGAAGGCAAGATGGAAAGAAGGATGAAGCGGAATGCGAGAAACGAGAGAACGCAGGAGATTCGAGATGAAAAGAAATTGAGAGCAGGAGACAGGGAAGGGGCTGACTGATGCGGGAAAAGAAGGGAAGGTGTTAGTAGAGAGATGAAGTTGCATAGATGCAAGGAAGGAAAGAGAAGGAATGGGGTAGACGTGTAGAAACGAGAGAGTAGAGTACCAGTGAATTGTTAGAGCAGTATTTCCTAAGGTGGGACTCACGCCCCACAGGGGGAAAATTTGAAAATGGACTCGTCCAGAGTTTAATTTGACCGTATGGCGATTGGCAATCGTTATTCGAGCTGACAAACTAAATATATTAAATAAACAACTTTAAGAAACAAATAAAATTCTTGTCTATGTAACGCCTTGTCCTAAATGGCAGTCAATATTGTCACTAGGTACATTGAAAACCAAGTCTGTTTCCCATAATTGAAAATTATGAGTAGAATCATCGGCACAGTAACTAAATTCGAATAACTAAATACTGCAATTAGAAAGCCTATAAATAGGCTCCCGGTAAATAAAGTGTTAAGATGCTTTTGTCGATTACATTTAATGCTGTCCGTCGATCGGTCGAACAAGGATAGAGCATCTTTCTTTCTTTCCTTCTTTCCTTCTTTTATCCTTGTTTGAACGATTGGAAGATTAGCGTAATATAGATTGCACAAGAATAGAAAACAAGAAGAGCGCTACTGAAAACAGTACAGAGAAATTTGAAAAGGGCTGATGGATCTGAAAAAAAGAGAGATGACGTTGTTGATAGCATTCCGATAAAGCAGTATAGATGCAATAAATGTCAGAAAAAGTTGTAAAGAATAAAAAGAGGACGCGAAGACAAGACTACTGAAATAGTAGGGGAAACTTGGAAAAGGCGTAGGGGTGGATGAAAGAACGGAAGAAACTAATAAAATTATATCATGGGTATAAAACTCGATGCGCGGAGGAAAGTTGATGAGTGTTTAATCGGATTCGAAACGGTTGCGGTTTCCTTTTCCGTTCTGTTTGCTTTATCAAAGTTTTGATAAGAGGGCGATAATCTGTTTCTGTCGAGCGTGAGGGGCGATCACCTCTATTGGTTTCATCACTGATACAAACGCGAATCAGTTTCACCACAAACATCTAAAAGATTAGGAAGAATAATTAGTGTACTACTTAGTGCTTCGTTTTGAAAATGATTCAACTCTGAAAAAATTAGCACACATTGCCATTATTCTATTCTTTGCGCTACAATTTAACCTAAACTTGAAAGCATCGATAAACGGAAAAGTAGCGTAGCAACTTTAACGTAACACATTCGCGGCCGAATTTATATTCAAATTCTATTCCTGGTTTTTACAAAATTATGAAAATCTTTTTATTTTATACACTACATATTTACAACATTGATATTTCAAACCGTATTTTGTAATTTTTGTCTTCGCCCTAACGATACCAATTTGCGATGTCCAGCTTCAGAATTTTATTATTTATTAGAAACGTAAAATATCTGCAGGTCGCGAATGTGTTACTAGTGTTAATACCAATACGAGTGGGGACTTGGACAATTTTCAGCCGGGGTCGACGGTCCAGTACGTCTGGTGCATTTCCGTCAATATTTTCGAAAAAGAGCACGACAACCCCTCTCTGACAATGAGTGCTACTATTAGATGAGTAATTGTCACGTTTGATTGTAATTTCAATAGGATCGTTCCTCTTGTATAATTGCTTTCAAATGATCCAGATTGAATAGTAATTTTCTGCATTACTAATCGTGTAGAATTGTAGCGGAAGTTCATAATACAGTATTCCTTCGTAATCCCATCAAATAAGCAGCAAGACCTTTGATATACCTACAGTGGGTGTAGAATGTATTCGTACACCGATCAATTTCTCAAAAAACTTTTGTGTGAAGTTGTACTTTATCAACTTCTTTTTTTATAATCAATGATATTCTACATATTCTTGGAAATCTTTAGAATAGATATAGTCCAAACAACATTTACTAGTTAATATAATTTGTGAAATGAACAAAAAAATGCGAAAAGTGGGTAAAAGTGTTGAAGCAATAAGTATTTGTACGATTCTTATGACGAACCATTTACAGTAGAGTTTATAACATAAACACATTACTTTATTGCTTCGTACGACTTAGAAAACATCAAATTTCCAGTAAAGCACTTTTAAAAAGGCTCTAATAGAGGAATGGAAGAAAATCCCACATCGAATAACTAATAATGTAGTTAATTTAATGCTTAGAAAAGTTACAATAATTATAAAATTAAAAGGAAATCCCACGAAGGGAGTATTATATACTTATAAATTAATGTAAATTTCTCCTTTTTTTAAACAAGTTTTAAAAATTAAACAGTTGTGCGAATACTTATTGCTTCAATATTTCTATCGATTAATTGTTTTTTTCTTGTTAATTTCGCAACTTAGTTTATGTAATTTGCAAAATTAACAAGAAGATACGAAAAAGCAATAAGTAACTGTAAAATGTATAGAATCGTATAGAAGCAATAAGTTATTGTAAAATTGTTTTTCTTTTTATGAAGTTTTAAAAATGTAACAATTGTACAAATGCTCATTGCCTCTATATTTCTATCGATATATTGTTTTTTCTTGTTGATTTTGCAACTCATATAAATAACTAATTTTTTGTTATACTATATCTATTCTAGAGATTCCCAAGAATATGTAGAATATCGATGTTTATAAAAAAGAAGTTAATAAATTATAATTTCACATAGTTTTTTTGGAAATTGATCGGAAAACTTTCTACAGCCACTGTAAGAGTTTGAACAGTGCGATAAACGAGCAAAGTCGACATCGTCGTTTGTAAATTTGAGAGTTGAAAAAATGAAGAGATCGTCGGGACGAAATTCGCAGGCTCTTTTGCCTATGCAGCGTCGTCGTCGGGGAGGCGACGCGGGCGTCTTGTAGAAAGAGGATTGGGGTGTCGGAGGGCGACGAGACGCATCCACCGAAGGGTGACCGTGGTTGCGGGGTTGCCTAATCGAGCGTGCGTTTTCGATGAATTATTCAGAATCGGGTGTCTAGCAGTTGTTACGAGCGGCCGTGCTTAACCGTTAGGCGTTTATTCTCATTATCCGACTTGCCTTCGCGTCTCTCCATTTACGTTTGGACGTACGCGCGTCCACGTGTCTTACGTTAGTCTCCATCATTCTCTCCTCATCTCTTTCTCTCTCTGTCACCCGTCAACCTTCCTCTGATTCATGCAACTTCTCCCGCGCGATTAATACGACGTCCTTCGACTCGATCCATCGCATCTCTATCCGGCGCGGCGACCATGATACTTGTCCAAGGACTCGGGTTTCAGTATCGACGGTATAATTGACCTTCCCACTGGAAAGCTGAACTTTCAGGCAACCTTGCGCAGTTCAACCCTCTGGAATCCTTTGACATCGAACTTTCCTCTATTCGTTCTTATTTTAGCCTGCGTCGAACATACTAGAGTGTAAAAGTCTCTGGTCAGGCAGACTTTTTCACTCTGCCGTCCGAATGCAAGGGCTGAACGAATTTTTTACATTTTTGTATTTTTTTTTTATTTAGTTTTATTTTTCGTCGCATCTACTGCCTGGTAATTGGCGACGGATGTAATTAAATTTCTGTTCGTAATGTCACTATGTACTTTTGTAGAGTTTAGTGTCTTTGAGATAGTTTATGGTGTTTTATACATGTTTTTGAGTTCAGGTTGTACTTCCTTCTCTATAGCTCAAATCTTCTGCACTCGTACAATAGATGGTAAATTGTAATTTCCTTACTACAGGAGTGGCAGTGGGGAGGGTTAATTTTCTTTAGTAGATGTTCACGTGTGATTTTTGAGTATCCAGTTCTCAATCTAGTCATTATTATTTTATCTTCCCTGGTTGTAACGCTTTGAGGTACTGATTGGTAAAAATCGCGTGTTACATTGTGAGTTTTTGTTCTTTTGTTGTTACATATTTTATTCCATTCCTTTTTCGATGTATGTTGTATCTGTATAATGTCTGTATAAAGTCTTGGTACGGGACTGGTATTTCTTTATTTCGTATCATTGTTGCTGCCACTTCTCTTGCAATAACATTTACTTTTTCGTTGCCAGTTATGCCTTAGTGGGAAGGTACCCAGGTAATAGTTATGTTTTTGTTTTTATTTGTATGCTTGGTGTACTTTTCCAGGATATTTTTGATGATTTGTAATTATTTTTTTTTCATTTAAGTTCATTATAGCTTTTATTACACTCATAGAGTCGCTATATATATAAAGTGGTGTTATATGGTGTTTCTAGATATGAGGTTGAGAGCTCCCAGTATTTTCATATTTTATTCTGATTCACTTTGTACGATGTCCATGTAATCTTCCTTCACTAACGAAGATTATCTAGATAAACTCTATGTATACGAAAAGAGTTTAATCACAAGAGTAGGAAATGTTTTATAAATATTTCCATATCATATTTAAAATTTAAATGGTTGAATTGAGTCGACTTGAGTCAATGGAGATTGTGATGGTCGTTTTAAAATCGTTACATCGTTAAAGTTGGGAGCTAATCACCCCTTGATTACCATTCGTACGTAATTGGCATTATTGTCATGTTCGACAATCCAGTCTTGTACCATTTTAAACTTTTCAGCAATGAGAGTAAAGTTCATATGCAAGTTCTGTGAAACCTGGAGTAAGCGAGGGCTTCGAAGCTTACGAACATCTATTATTACTTCTAGGTTGTTTCACTTGAATCGATGACCCGAAATATGTCGTTTCAATTTGACAACATTTTATTACATTGTCTTATCCCGAGGATATTCTCGTTTCAATTATTAGGAGTAAACTTTTGCGTTACCAAGAATAAACAGTGTTTTTGACGTCTATCATCGTATAATTTTGACAAATGCCTTTCCCCTTTACATCTTTTAATGCATTCATGGGGAAAATAAATCGTTAAATATTTGTAGCGTGACGAAAATAATATATACTACTTATATCCAACACGAAATAAATACCTGTATCAAAGAAACACAATCTTATTTCCGTTTATTAGAATAAGAGAAGAGAACCGTTAAAATTTCATTGTACTTTATTCGCTATCGTGCTATTTAGCGTTAATAAAATAGAGTCTGCTATGTATGTATATTCATTGCGACATCCATTATACTGGAATTCATATTGTAGTCATTTGTATACTTCTGAACTTTCCTCGTGTACTAACATTAAACATTTAAGAATAGATTCAAAATTGTCCAAATTTAACGAATAATATTTTAGGATTAATGTTGTTGTTCAATATGCGTTTGTATATTTCTTCATAAAATGTAGAATGTATGGTGGGCGAAATGATAGCACATTTTGAAACATGAAACGTTTATTTCACAAAGATAAAATATTTGTTTATCAAAACTGAAATAAATTGAAAAATATTCTTTATTATACTTTATACTCGATAGTGTACTCGATAGTTTGTAACATATGTAATGATATTCGGTTCGAAAATAGTTTCAGAAGTTTAGGAATTTCTATGAGCATTAATTTATCGTCGTTAACTACAAACAATCTAAGTGACACGTGAGATAGGGTATTAAGCGTTTCACAAAAATCAGTTTTCAAACATTTTATGACGTTTGAGAAAGATATGGCAACGAAACATTTGGGTTCAGCTTCAATTAACCGGAAAGAATTTCCTAGGTAGAAATTCAGTGCGCGATCCTTTATTGCAACGACACGGAACTGACTATTTTTTTATAGCAACCGGATTCCTTAGTAACAAGGTACGAAATATGGATTATTTATAGCAACGAATAGGTTGGTTTAAATGAGGTCAGCGGCCAACTCTAAACATTCCAAACTCTGGTTCGCGTTTCATGCATTGCTGAACCTATACAAGGACTTGTATAGGTAGATTCGATGGGTGGCCTTGACTATGCAGGGTAAGTCGCCTAGGACTTGTCCTTAAAATACCTCCGTCAAGTTTAATGATACGAAGATATACCTCAAGAGAAAAATGCCGGTTTAGCGAAGAACATACTAACAATAAGATAGAGAAACAAATTATGTAAAGGCCATATTTTCCGAAATTTCAAGGTCAATGCTGTTTTTTTAAAGGGTTAAGACTAATCAGTGGCGTGAAAAAATGGGTATTTTAAATTACTTTTTTTTTTATAGTAGTTTAATATATTTTATAAAACAAATAACATTAAGTTATTACACGATGTTTTAACTTTATTTGACAAAAATGTTAAAACAAAATATTTATTGTAGACAGAGTTAATGCCATAGTTGTTGAACCCTGATCAACAAGTAGTGCTTTGCAATGACCGTCATAACTTTTTTCTGGATCATCTAAAATCAATCTAACAAACGAAAATTATTAGTTTAATAGATAATCTAGTAATTAATCGAAGCGCTTTCTTTTTTTCGAAAATTAACAAAATGGCGGTCTCTGATCATTTATTTCCACATTTTCAAGGAAAAATGCGCATGTTTATTGTTTATACAAATTGAAGTTTTCGTCAAAACGAAAAATCCTTCGATCAATAACTAGATTTTTATACCTAGAATAATCCATCAAGTGGTTTTTAAATTACAGTGGTCACCGACTATAAAACATAGTTTTGAGCAAAACAGGTTTAAAGTTTTACATATAGTGCTCCGTTACGAAGGGGGTTGAAAATTTGCAAGCTGTTCCATCCCCCACCTCCTAAAGGGTGCCTATGGGATGCACGGTATGGGTGACGGCATTTTCTGGATCAGGGGAGTCCAGAGAATGCTATGAGTCCAAAATCGAGACCGTCGTTCAAAAATTGTGGATTTTGGGGGGGGGGGGGGGTTGTGGGGGGTGGGTTCGTCCGAGAGAGATTTTAAGGGGTGCATTTTGTAGAGAGCATCAAAGAGAGTCGCCCTAAATTTTTTTTTAATTTTTTCAACCCCTTCCGACACCTCTGGCACTTTTAGAAGTGACGTTTTTTGACACCCCCCTCTTTAAAGGGGTGAACGAACCCCTTCACAGCAACCCTCGCCAATGCAACTTTGCACACACCCAGAAGACACTTGAAGACTAATTTTGTCCAGTAGTTTAGTAGGAGCTGCCCTCAGTTACCTGCTATCGAGAGCCCTTTAGTAATTTTAGGATATCTCGAAAACTATACATTATTGACTATATCAAGATATGACTGATCATATCATGACTGATTCAAGATGACAAGATATACTGTAAGAAAATGGAAAAAGAAAAATCGATTGTTTAAAAATCCTGACTAGATTTAATCCTTTAAATAGGTTGGGGTACTTTCAAGATTGCACTCTTGTAGTTGATATAAAGACGAATTCTAATCTGATAGAATAAATTCTCTCTAGCTGGAATGACAACCAAGTAGGGGGAATTGACATCATTTTCCGCTTTAAAAATGAATTACGATTTTCTTGACATCTGTATCACTTACCACTTAAACTCGTCAATTATTGGTATAATGAACTGGTAATACGTCGAGACCCAGGGGGTAGCTGATCTTCTTACCTTGTCGTCATTGATAGGGTCAGCTATCGTTGTCTCCACCTTACTCGGCTCAATAATATCCCGAATGGATGGATGGGGTTGGAGGACGAACAGAGACGCCAAGACGCGCTAGCTTGTCGTGGAAGAAATCAATTAATCCGTCCTTCTTGAAATCGCTGGGACAGCAATAAATTCGACCCGCGATCCCACGGTTCGACCCCCGTCGAAAATAAAGTATGTCATCGCCGACGATGCGAATCGTGCGCTGATAGTCGCCGGGAAAGTTCTCGTTTTCATGTGGGTACGACCGGTGACCGAATATATAGGAGTGACGTGGCGCCGAGATGCGTGTAAGAAGGGTGACACGAAATATCGTCGACTTCGTTTCGTGCTTCTTGCTCGTGCTGCCCGATACACGTTGGCCTACTTTTCGCTCGCCAGAGGAGCGCTCACGTAGTCCCGCTCTCTGGCTAAGTGAGAGGCGCCTTTGTGCGAAATCACATTTCAGCGTCCCCATAAAATAGAATTCGCTAATTATAATTAAATTAATTTCAATAACTGCTTGTTTACTTGACGTAAATATAAGGTACACTTCCAGTACTGTGTAAATGTCTTGAGCCGTTTACGGTACATTACACCTTTTACATTTCTACTGCCAAAGAAAAAGTATAAATTTTGACTTGGCTTATATATTTTATTTTATTAATATTATTGTATACTGTACAATATTGAATTCTTTTATATTGGTTTGTCCGGCAAATCCATGCCGATTTTTGGTAGGTGGTACAGGTATGAACATGTTAGAATGGTTGAAAACAAATAACATGTGTATATCTCGTATATATCTCTATTAAAACATGGAAAGGTTGTGGAACAAAATGGTACTTACATAATTCAATAAATATATATAAATATAAAAATTCAAATGTACTTTTGAATTTTTTTTAAAAATTGACACGAACTTTCTGGACAACCCAGTACTATTATTTATACTATTACGATTTATACTATTTTTATCGAATTTCAGAATTAATCTGATAACATTAAAATCTTATATGAAAGTTATTTATGAAGAGTCGACCCTCTCACGAAGGTAAAGTAAGTATCTAACCAAATATTAAATTCGTTCAATTTATACTGCTTTTATCAGATTAATTCTGAAAGTAGATAAAAATAGTATAAATTGAAAGAATTCAATTTTTAATAGGTACTCCTGTTACCTTCGTGAGAGGGTCGACTCTTTTTGAACAACTTTCATATAAGTTTGTAATTATTTAACAATCTATGAATTTAACTAAATAAACTATCTTATTATGAATAGAAATTGATTTACGAAAATTAATTTCTCTGTTAAATCTCGTACAACACTTTATTTACAACAAAATTATTTATTTCGTATAAATTACTTCTTAAAACCAAATAACTTTTGTGAAACCATTATATTTAACCATTCCGTTTTAAACGAAACATCCTGTATAAATGATAGATAATTCATCGTTACCTTGTATTCAAACACAGAGTATCCAGCTCTATTATAAAAATGAAATTTGCGATCTGGATGTGTTTGAAAATGAAGGCCGAAAAGTAATGAGAGAAAAAGTTTCCAGTTTGCAGGATTCGCTGTTCCTGCAGCTCCGTGGAGGCTGTATCGATATTAGAAAAAATACATAGGACGAAGTTATTTGCTTGTTGAAATTCGACGTACAATTTCGAGGATCGGGGACTGCTTGTGGGCGTGCAATGAAATTGTCGGTGGTTTTATTAGTATTTTAAAAAGAGTGGATACTAGTTGCTTCAAAAATATCGGTGCAATCCGTTTTTCAAGCCTTTTTTCACTCTCGATGTTCACACTTGCGAAAGTAACTTGAATGCTCTGCTTTATTTCAAGGGTTTTAATCGTATGATTTTTTCGAACTCTTTTCATTTATTTTTATCCGTGTTACGATTATGACGCTAAATAAGGTTAATCTATGGAAAGATAGGTATTAACTGTAGATACGCTGAACCCATAAACTATTGAACATTGTGTGATATAATGTATACATGGTATTTTTGAATGGAAAAGTTAGGTATCAAATGTGCGATACTGTACATTTAAAGAATTAGCACTTCAAAGACGCGGACACTTTGTTAAAAAAAAAAAATGATGCCGTCAGGCAACAAGGAACGTTTCCATCGTTATTTAAACGACACAGTTTACTAGCAATGTTATTTTCTCGAATTATCCAAGTCTTCAGACGCACTAATCATGTAGTGCAACAAAAAGCAGTGTCAGGCAGTGCTTGCGGCAAGCTATTAGATGACAAGTTGATTTGCATGCGTATCAGAAGTGCTGTGGAAAATTCTCAAGTGGCAATTTCTTATTTTATCACTCAAGTGAAGAATTAAACTGTCATGTTTTTTTCTTATACTGTTTCACTATTTAATTAATTTGTGGCTAAAAAAGTCCTGTTTAGAATCAATTTCATACTTTGTTTTGTCATGATTATAATTAACAGGTATACATATATAAAAATCAAATAAAAAAATGAAAGATCCAGTAAATGAGATGTTCAGTTCCGGTTTTTAGCATTACCAATCATAATATTGTTACTGTCACTTGAGTCTACTCGAATGTATTAGAATTTGTTCTAGAGATATTTGCTGATCCTCTTTTACGAAGGTGTTTCTTTTTAGCAATATCAATCTCTACTTATACGTTTTGAATTTACTTCAAAATTATCATAATTATATTAAATATAAATATATGTAACATACATAATAAAATACATTTGTTTTTAATACAAAAAAAAACTCGACTTCACTTGGAATTTTATACTTATACTCGATAAATTATTTTTTTGCTTCAGTTTGTGTTTAATTTTCAATATATGGAATTTATTTTTGGAATTTTTTGTTAATATCGACTACACGGAGTTTCTTTCGTGAATTCGAGTTTAATATTCGATAAATTGAATTTTTGCGGGAATTCGTTTTTAATGTTTGTAATGCACTTCACGATAGGGTGAAGTCGAGCCATGGACTGGGCTTTGCGCATCACTGTTCTACTCGTTTCAAAATTTACACGAATATCTGTGAAGACTGGTCGACGATGAGCCTCGTTACACCGTGTTACGCAAGCAGAGTGCGTAGGCCAAGGCGCCATTCACGATATCTACTGGGTGTCCTCTCGCGATTGGTCAATCGGAGGATAGAGAGGCGGGTGTGTTCCGCGAGATCCGGCTTTTATTGATTAAGAATACCAGTTTTATCGATAGCGGCTCCGATAGATTCGCTATTTTAAGATATCGTTACGAAAACAGCCGTCGAAACTGCGGGTACGACTAATTATACTTTTCGTTATACAACTTTAGTTCTCTTTTCGAGAGAAACAAGTAACTCCTAACACATGACGTTTTTATTTTTTTACTCTTACGTCGTATGGTCAGATATGGTGGGTGCGTAATATTCATTTTTTGATAAATAGAAGCTGTAACTGTAACATCTCTATTTTAATATTGATAGATTTGTATCAATGAGGATATATAAGTAGTATTATTAGAAATGAAAGTAGAAAAATATACAGGAAACGAAAATCCTCTAATTGTATTATTCGTAAACCATATGGTTTTCGTTCTTTTTAAAATTAGAGTAGAAATATGTACATTTGCTCAAATTTACCTAAAAACGTAGCTTCTAGAATGAATTTTTTGTAAAATACTCTTTCGAAAATAATGAAAAAACAAGCTTATGGATTTTTCCAACCGACTTTTTCCCAACAAATTTGTTTCAAAATTTGTTTCGTCGAGATTTTCCACCTCCTCCGAACCCTTTGGCCGCGTGACGATTTTCGCTGGAAATTCTAAGGGCGTAGAGGGGTTAATTTCAAAAAAATATCAGCTTATAGGAAATAATAAGACGGAACTTTTTTACATTTACAGTTTATTCATAAGACGTTTAGTTTCAGAGATAAAACTTGAAAATTTGTCTGTTTCCGCCATTGAATTCAGCGTTCGAAATTACATAAAAATACAAAGTTTCAAAATGTTGTCTCCATAACTACTGGTAGCTAGTTTTTGTGGTGACGTGCCTCCCTTAACTCTTTGGGGCACGGTGGGATTAAAAGTGTCCCACCTTTTTGATGGTCCGTAATGCATGGTGGGACATTTTTAATCCCAACTCGAAATTTTGCAATAGCTGCATGTGTATAGGTTTATATTTCGTCTTATTTACGTAAATCAGTTGGTAATATATTCATCCAATGTAACAAATGTATGCACTTATGTTGGCAACTTTCAACATGCTAATACCGGTTCAACAATTGTTGTAAGCGGAAGGTTTATTGCGGTAATATTTCTTTCCAGGTTTTATGTGAAAAATCGTAGAGGTAAGTTAATTTATATAAAAATTAATTCTATATAAACAAGTGAAGTGTTTTATAATAAAAACTAAATATTAAATTTGTTTGCAAATGATGAAAGTATGGTGGGATTTGGAACTTGGGAAGTAATACAAAAAGACATATTTTTATTTATTGTTTATGTTTTAATATTCTTAAAACTGTAGGTCGTGAGGGTGAAGGAACAACGAGGATTCTATTTGCAATGACGTTTTATTTGCGACTTTTAACGGTCGATCTTGACCACTAGTCAACTCCACAGGACGACTCGTTAAAGACTGATCGTCCTTAAAATTTCCTTACGCACCACCACTTCCTTGCGCCCTTAGCGCGTCTTCCCGTGAAGGGGATGTGCCGAGGTGGGGGAGTACGACCGTTGGAAATTTGGCAATGCAGTGGGATTTCCTCCGGGCTTCAGGCCTCGCATCGTCACTCGCTGAGGGTTGCTTGACTTTGCCTGGCAGCCCTTCGGAAGATCCATGGTTTACGACATTTGCAATATTCTATTGAGGCCGTAGCTAATTGTCGCGAGGAAACGAACATCTGTTAATAACTAAAAAATACGGCTTTCTCAAAAATAGCTTCGTCGTTTGCTTGTCGTAAACCATTCTAGCTGTTTGCACGTGAATCGTTATTTTCGGTGCGCGCTAGCCGCTACAAAACTATAAATGTGATTTGAATATAGTGTAGGTAATTTTTGACCCTTTAGCTTCAAAATGCAAAGAACAAATCCATCAAGTACTTGTACCAAAATGTTTGATTTAAAATGCAATAAAATTCCTGTGCAACATGGGTCTATTTTATGACCTGAATTCCTGTGCCGCAAATAGTTAAAAGCTGGAAAGATTGTGGAACAAAGTGGTAGCTATGTAATTCATTACATATATATCAAAGTTCAAATGTGTCTTTGAATTTTTCTTAAAAAGTAGCACAAACTTCCTGGACAACCCAATACACTAGTCCCGCCGTGCTCAGGGGATTGTAACTGTTCGAAAATTGTCCTTATTTAGCAAGTTAGTTCGGGAGCAGTAGCCCGTGTTACGTCGTCCTGGCGTTTATTCAATTGTAAAGCAAGAAACTAAAGCACTTGGTGAAAATCCAAGGCAGCGATACCGTATCGCATTCACGCTCCCGAGTAAATTAATCGTCGCGACACGGTGGACGGAAACTTATGGAATAAAATCTGTGGCGTAACATGAAAAAGTATGTAGTGGTCGTCCGTGGTGCGCGACGCTGAACTATCACGGTCTATTTAACACGAAAAGCAGTGAAAAACAAATTACAGGAGTTTTCGAGTTGCCCTTCTTTTTCCTTTGCCGTGTTGCACCGTCACGTCGCGCCGCCGTGATTATGTTTCAGAAGATAAAACAGACAGTTCATCGATTTCCTATGACGAGACCCCGGATGGACCTTGACTCGTGCACAAATTTTACACGCGAATATCATTCATAATTTCGTACAAGCAGGCGAAAACGATACACACTCGGCTCGAACTAGAATCTGATGATCTCACAAAAAAGGTTTAGTGTTTTGTCGAAATAATTTTCCTAGCGATAGGTACAGAGGTAGAAAATGGTAATGTACCTATATTTATCTGCGTTATTACATCAATGTAGGATAATACATATTGGTAGTAATAGGGATAACTTGTTCTCTTTCAATACTAATTATTCTGAGCATAGACGGAGTAGTAAGTTGCAGAATTTATAAATCTAGAGTTAGCTTTCGTTATTTTTGCTTCAGAGGCATGTAATATAGGTTAAATATTTGTTTTCTTTTTCTTTTTATGATTTGTAAATGATGTGATGTAAACAAAAGTTCTTATAAAAAAAAATGTAAAAATAATAACAAAATTTTATTACAGAAGATTTTTTAATACAGAAAGCTATATAGTCCTTTTGAATTATCTAGAAACAGATCCATTTTCACCTCTTCTATATTGTTTATCATTCTATTTAAGAATTAGTATCGTGATTTTCTTTTTTAATAAGGAGCACACGCCAGGTGATCGAAATATCAGCAGCCTTATAATACTTTTTTTTATGGTTGCTCTACTCCCTACATAAATTACCCATTTCATCAACTTGTCTATCGATCTTGTGTTTCGAACACAAAAAATTGACAACGCAACTTAGAATGCAAAATTATAAGTACATTTAGTTATTCATTACTCCAACATAGACAATATCGTCAGTCCAGCGGCGTACATTTCAGGCTATTCTCACGATCATGCTTTGTAAAATAGATTTGCGGGTTTTAACGCACGATTTACAGACCGTGCGCGCAATTACAAACGAAATAACGTAAATTCGTTTATCGTGAACGAGTTCCCGACCAATCGTGGCCCGTATTTGGCAGGCGTGCTCGAATGTCGTGCGGGCTAATTAGAATTTCTAATGCCGCCGTAAAGTATGCACGGTTACGCGGCAGAATCGTGTGACTGCCTCATTCGATCGACATTTCTTTCATCATCTAAATGCTATTCGCCAGTTTTATAACGGTCTTCGATTAACAATTGCACGCAGCCTCCTACATCGAATAAAAACGCGATGCAATAATTTATTTGCGATATCTGTTCGATTGGACCATCTTTATCCGTTCAACGTTAAATATGATTTCATTCTATCGAAGGGATAATCTTTATTAAACGTATCATAAATAAAAAGTTATTCATATTTTATTCGTTATTCGAAATATTTATCTAGATAGAAATTTTGCACTCTCCGTTGCGAGATATGCCGTGTAGTAAATTTTGCTAACATTATAAAAAAATTAATAATATATATAATATA
>NC_071979.1:12947322-13057602 GCF_026283585.1 Hylaeus volcanicus | reverse complement strand
ACACGACGCTCTTCCGATCTCGTGTAATCGTTGCAAGGTGGAAATATATTTATTTATATATATATATATATAAATAAATATATATTTATATATATATATAAATTTTCTTTTAGAAATCCATAAACGAGAAGGTGATCTTTTAGATTACGTTTTTTTGCCACGTTTTGTTCGTGTACTAATTGAGAAAAAGAGCGACAGGTGATAATAGAGCAAGAGATAACTCGATAAGAACATAAAAGTAACTTGTTAATTGTAATTAATCGTATCGTATCATCTTTGAAAATGTATATGATAGCTCCGTGAGTACTGTGTTGTAATCTACTCGTCGAACTCTTGGTAAAGTGGTTCTTTGATATTAAGAAAGTAAAATATAATTCCTATTATTCGCGTATATATTTCTCTCGCAGACTTGTTTACTGTTTAAAATTTATCTTCATGCCCTTCAAACGATTTACATGAATTATTTTTTCTTAAAGGAGTTGTCGTCTCTATAAGTCTGTCTCGATCGTAAAAAGAAGAATGTGCTATCAAAATTGAATGTGGCACTCAAAACATTTATCAATATTATTAAAAATTGTTAAATATACATACAATATAGAATTTATCAACAAAAGTTGTATAGTAATAATTTATAGTGTATATTAATTATTCATTTAAGATAGTAAGTGTCCATATATTTGTGAACGAGGGTGTACACAGTTATACATGTATGTATATTTGGCGCGCATGCGTCTTTGGAACCTCACTCTTGCTAAAACGAAATTATGTACCTGATACAAAGGTTGGTGCCTTGACGTAACAAAATGACGAGTAAATATTTTCATTTAAACTACAGTCATAAATGATTGAATGTAGAAGCACAGAAATAATTTCTCTATCAAATATGTATATCGTACTAAACGAACAAGAAATCACATGTATAAGCATTCAGTAAACAAACGTCGCAAATAGGCTAAGCCACTATGTTTTCATTTATCATCTATTATTCGAAAGTTTGCTCATCTCGAATTCATCATTCCGCGTGTTTCTTATCGTCGTGTCATAATTCGCGCACATTTTGACGAGAACGTTCTCCAAGCACGCTCACGATTAAAACCAAACGGAGAACAAATACTCGGAGAAACGATGCACGTAACAGTTTGATATCGACGATGGCCTAAGACCTAGATCTCAGTTTATCGTGCATGCTCGACGTTTGCGATATCCAATTTTGAGGCGATAACGGTAATCTATCGATTTGAAATAGAGCTTAGCGATAAGTGTACAAATTTGTCCCGTTGCTCTTAAAGGGAAGTGTAACGCGATTACTAAATGTTTCTCTTTCTCATAGAATGAATGTTAAAATTTCACACGTATGTCCGAAACAGATACTGTCTATGTAACATATCAGTTCTCTAAAATCCATTTTTAAGCAAAAAAGAGGCAATGCTGTGGACAACATATCAATATTTTGTCCCATTTCAGAAGTTTATGACGTATAGGCACGTATAAGATAATTAAAGCTTTATTGGTTTATTGGTATTATGTTCAGGGTATGTTTTTATTACAGAAATAGAAAATACAGTTTCAAATTATTTTATTTTCCGAGACAATCGTGTTTAGTATTCTGGACAAACGAAGTTCACCACGGTTGCTTCTTTACTTCCGACTTATTGGAACGAAAATTAAAAAATGTGAAATATATTACTGAAGAATTGAATAGCAACACTTATAGTATTCACCTTTGTGTTATTAGGGACGACATACAAGTTTTCCAGTTCTTAGATTATACAGGTTTAAGGATTCCATTTCGCACAGAATGTAAGTACATTACAAGTAGGATAATTTTATATAATGCAGGAAAATACGTATGTCGTAGTTTGATCTGTAGTTTAAACACACTTTACAAGTTCGCAGCCATTAGCTCGATATTACTCGCGACGAAGAATTGTTCGTCACGAATAATACCGATTACCAGGTCTCACCACGTGGAGGTTGCTGCGACTGGAGACCCGGAGATAGAAGGAATCAAAGTTCCTTCGATCTCCCTCTACATAGATTATACATACGTAGATGCATACTCTACATAGAGTCGACGAGCTTAATACTAAGTACGAAACCATAGAAATCAAAGAAAACAAACTCCCTTTGATTTCCAAAGTCCAAATAATTATTTGAACTAAGAGGAGTGAAGCTAAATCGCGACACGACGCGACCATGAAACTGGACTTACTGAGTCAGCCCCGTTTCCTCTTGTTGGATCTGGACTCGAGAGGAAGACGACCGACGCCTCCGAACCAGTCCTCCACACCCTGCACCCATCTGGGAGCCACGATAGGACACGACTTGCACCCGTCTCACTGCGCTTTGGACTTACTGCACTGCGCCGGGAGCCTGGACTACACCAGACGAGATACAGGGAGTAGAGAACTGATCCAGAAGAGCCGATTATCCTCCTCTCGAATACAGATCCACCAGGGGGACGGCAACCGACCTTTCTATCCAGTTACACAGTTGGTCACTTCACTTATCACATGAAGTAATAGTGACCGAAGTGGAGAACGAAGTTGCGAGTCCAATATGGACCTACGAACAAACAAAAGAATTCAACAAATGTTTAATAATTATTTGGTAGAGGATAGACACTCGTACATCCATGCCTTAAAACTAACTTAGATACATGCCTTAAAACTAACCAAACTAAACTAAGGTACCCACAAGTAATACCAAGCTACGATAACTAAGGGAAACTACACAAGCAAAAATAGGAGGGACGCTAGACGCGGACGCACGATCGCGAGATCCATACCGACCGAAGGATCCTCGAAGAATGAAACCGCGACCCTTGTATACCTGTGTCGGTCGAGGGTTGTGACTCGCGACTCACGGCTCGCTATCGAAGAAGAGTGGGGTACGGGCAAACAACAACAGTGTGGCTGTTGATTCGAAGGCTCATTGGATCCATCGAGGAAATATTTCGCGAAACATTAATATTACAGCAAAATCATGTGTACGAACATTGTTCAAACAATATGTATCGTTAATAATTAATGTAACTATTGTAAGAAATTAATATTTAGTTGGTCCAATCGATAGATATTAAACTATAGAAAAATATCTCACGTATACTTTTTCTCAACTTTTCATGTTCGGAAATATTACTTTCTCGAAAAATATTGGTATAATAATCTGAAACTTTAACATGGATTAAATATGTACATCTCCGAATTAACTGAATATTTACAATGCATATAGTAATATTCAGACTTCGATTAAATATTAATAAGAATCACGGTTCAGAATAAGTATTCATCGAACACAGTAATCGTGAGAGATTTTTCTATATCGTGATATCTGTTAGCTGGAATAACTAAAAATTAATTTCTGACAATAGTTACATTAATTATTACCAATATTTGTTCAAGCAATGACCGAAAATAATAAATATGACTTCGCTGTAATATTACACCGCACGGATAGCGGTTGATGCTTTTTCTAAAAATATTCAAAATCATCACTAACTAAGAAGTAACTAGTTTGTGATTTCAGTCACCAACCAATTACATTTCTTTTGAGTAGCTTCATGTGTGGACGGCCTAATAATTTCCGAGGTATTGGACCACATAAGTTTTGTCCCGCTAGATCGCTAAAATATCACTGTCGCGACGTTTAGTATCAGAGATAAAAATGGAAAACTTAGAAGACTTTTTACCTAAAATACAATTTTTCCAACAAACTTCTAAGTTTTTAATTTTTATTTTCGAAACAAAGCATCCTATGGATAAACTGTAAATAGAAAAGAATGTCGTCTCATCATCACCTATAAGCTGATATTTTTTAAAAATAGATTTAACGAATACAAACATTTCTCTGAGTTCATTTCTGGAGGGCGTATATGTATATACAGCCAAAGTGTTAATTGGTTCCAGTAGGTAGATACTAAGATGAAACAGCCTGTGATTGAGGTCCATGGATGGGAAGTATCGAACGTCTACACAAAAATTGGACGAGTAGTCGCAGCCCTGAGTCGCGACACTCAACAGAGCAGATAAAATCGCGCGCACTCTGCTTATAGCGCTTGCACCGCCCTGACGTGTCCAGCAAATCGTAATCGGTGCACTCCTTGTCTTGGAGGTGCAACGTGCAACGCCTGCGCGCGGTTTGCCGAGGTTGGCTTGTTGCAGTTCTAAAATAAGCCGCGAATATAGGCCGCGGCGGTTGCCCATCTGCACGGTGGAATTCCATGCTTCGCTTGTGTGCCCGGTTTATCGTCGGGGACGCGACTTTTTCTTCCTCGTCCGTGGCCCCCGTTGCGCCCCGAATCACCTCCAAAAGAAGTCTTTCCCTCATTTATCGAGTTAACTATCCGAAATTGCCGAGTGACGGCCGTTCGGTAACCATAATTGGCGCGTGGAGTGGGGCCTTGTCTTTGAAAGAGAGGGAGCATCCTTGTCATCGCTCCTTGAGGAGTTTTCTCACTTTGGAACTTACAAAAATTCGAATTATTCTTTTAAATTATTTTTCAGGGAGCGGAGAGTTTCTAGAGTATGTGTGTAAAATTATTTATTAATTTATTAGCGGGTTATCACCATTTTGTTAAGATAATAAATAATTGAGGGTTGTGCATCAATAAGGAGGCAGCTCCATTTTTTCAAATTGTTGGAAAATTAAAAAAAAAACGTTTTAAAATTCAGATTTCACAAATTTTCTTTCTTTTTCTTTTTCATGCCATAGCATAGGTACCTAATTATGCAGTTGTCGTTCCGGATTCCATCACTCGTTTTCAGAGTGGGTAGGGGGAGGATGAATGTTTGGAGTTATCTCCTTATTGCGTCCCGTTCTAAAAAACACCTGAAATTTATGGGATTTTTCGATTAAAGAGGACACAATTTTTTTTCAAATACATGTTTATTTTATTCTTAAAATATTTCGCAATACAAATAAAAAAATACAGAATTCAAAAATCGTAAAATTGGAGCAAAATACATTCTTCTTTCTGCTCTGTCTCCGTCAGATTGACATCATCAGTTTTTTTAGTGACTATCTCCTTAACAATAAGTGAAAAAGAGCAATTCTTTAAATCCGTGATTATGTTCTATTCTCAAAATCATGACCATCTTCACAGTCTGTTCTTTATGGTTGATACTAGCTGAAGCTTCAGTGAACATAGTTAATGTAAGCTTTTATTTATTTATTTATTTATTAGCAGGTTATCAACCTTTTTTTAAATAATAAATCATTGCAGTAGAGTTAGAAATTTGAAGCTTTCACGGTCTGTCCTTCATAGTTGATACTAACTGAGGCTTCAGTCAATATAGCTAGTGTAAGCTATGGTCTTTGAATAAGGTAGTCCTTAGTTTCATTGGCAATGCAGTTCGAGGGTTAAATGGCACACTCATGAGGATTATCAGACTTCTAATTGCATTAGAATGCAGAAAGTATTAACTAATCACATCTCCACTTCAAGTAATGCAACTCGACAATTTCAATTTCTAGTTTAAAACGTTATTAAAACAATGGGGGGCCTTGCAATTAGGTGCGTCTTCATAGTAACGACTCGGTTGGCTACATACATTAGCAAAGCCTGGAATTAATTTAATCTTAAAAGAAGAGGTCTGAAAAAAGCTCTGAGAAGCTCTAAGGAGCTCGAAGAAGTTTAAGAAGTGGCCAAACAATGTGTAGAAAAAAAAATTGTACAACTTCGAGTAGAAGATTCGATGCATAAAATTAAATTTCTATTGCGAGGATTAAAATGTGGCACGCGTCTACTGTATAAAATATTGCAGAGCATGCGATGAACTGCAGCGGATATCAAATGTTGTGCTTTTTGATTGAGTATGCGTGAGGTATATTTAAACTCCGAGGCGTATCAATTCGCATACGCTAGGTCTACGTTCCAAAACCTCTTACTCAACGTCTTTCGCAGATCCAATTATTCGTACGTCAGCAACGTATCTTATCGTTGATATTAAACGACTGAATTAAAAATAATGATGTTATGCAACCAGTCTTAGCGACGGCGCCGGAGTGAACACTAGCCGATTACTATCAAATTACTCACATATACTGTGAGATTTTATTGGTATTTAGATATTTTTCACTGTAAAAGGAACTATCGTAGTGGACACTGTACAGCTGGAAAAAGACACAGTCATGCAATTTTTAGCATGTTTATTAAGATCACAGATCATCAGCGTTATTACAGTATGTAACAATTAATTAGTCAGGAAGTTAGGGTAGATTTCTCACCGTAACTTGGTTAACCCATTCACTGTTAACTACACTGTTAACACTGTTAACTAAAAGTATGTGAACACTTCCTTAATTGGAATAAGTTACGAATGTATGTATTAATGAAGATCATTTATGTTTCTATATTTAGTTTGTGTTCCATTAGAGAATATATTTTATATGTAAATTGCAGGATACAATGGACTCTATATTGTGGCGTAAACGAATTTTTTTTTATCTTATTAATTTAAAAGATATGATGATAAAGTTCCGTTTTTTAAACGGAACTATATATTTTTTGAGGGATCATGCGATAGTGCTTTTCAAGGCGAATTCATTGACCCTCAATGTATTTACACATAGTGCACATAGATACTCAGATCGCTTCATTTAAAAACCCAACATATTTAATAGCACTTTTTACTATAAAAATAATTACTTAGGCGATACGGTTATAATATATTAATTATACATCCTGGCACCTAGGGGCAAAACGCACTAAATTTGCGTAGCAGTGAATGGGTTAAAAGAAAATATGCGAAGGGACCCCGTAATCACGTTAAATGTGGCTTCAAGCACCCCAAAGAAATTGTGTGTCAAAGAAATTCTAATTCCAGAGCAAAAGAGACGAGAGTTAAATAGCCTCGAGTGGTCGAACAAGAAAATTCTTAATCGTTTTCGCGAGAATGGATGAAACAAGTGGTCCCATCGGTTACCATCGTGTAAGAATGTCAATCATGGTTTTTCGCGGCAAGTGAAACCCGTTAATTGAATATTTCAGGGCGTCAAGTTAGTTAGCAAGCAGATTTAGTTTCCGCGTGCTCGACTCAGTGGATCACCGTGTTTTGACTAATACAATCAGCCGTTTTGCGGCGTTAACTGGCGAAATCTCGTTTCCGCGGCGTCCCACGGATCGGAAACGTCGTTGGCCGCCGACATTGGCCAGAGGAATTGGACGGCAAATTATTTAAATTATTCGTTTTCGATGGGCGACAGGTCGCGAGTCCCGGCGTCGTGGACCGGTTGCAAGGAGGACCACTTAATAAAGAGCCCCCGACAGCGTGACAGTAAAGTAACTTCGTTCGCTGGAATTTAAAATTAGATTCATAAAAATTATTCTAATAGATTCTCGTGCTGGCGGAGTCGCCGCTCAGGGCAAATGAGGCAAATTCGATTTGACACGCGGCCGTTCCCGCATTCTTCTCCTGTTCTTTCCCAACCTCGTCCCTTTTCCCTTCGCGCTCCTTCTCGTTTCCTTATTCCCCGTCCTCCTGGCCGCCCTTCGTTCTGGGCCCCCGCCTTCTCTTCGTCCGTACTCACGTCCTTGTCTCTTGGTTAGCATCCTCGAGATGCAGCGACGGGAAGAAAAGACGCGAAAGAGACCGTCGCTGAGTCGTCGGGGGTGAGTTATGCAAATGCGACAATAACCGAACGTCAATCAGGAAGAAAGTTAACTTCCAGGGATACGGCTGGTTGCTGGCGAACCCAGGACGGCAGGCTCGTGGAACGGACTTCCTTTCCACAGAAGTTAAAGAAGGCAGTGATGGGCGCGGGGGCTGGATGACGAGCAGGACCGGTCTTTCGAACGTAATTTAAACTTCCTTGGTTCTGATTCTGTCGTCAGAGATTAAAACGATTCTTTATCGTCGACCTCCCTTCGCTTAACTATTGCCGATTTCGTGTATGATAGAAATGAAGAAGGTGTCTGGGCAACTGATTCCACAAATAGCAATCGTATCATTCCGCGTGAAAATAATGAGTTAAAAATGCACATTAATTATTGTAATATGGTATTTTAGATTTTCGTGGACCGATCCTGGTTATAATTA
Source organism: Hylaeus volcanicus (assembly GCF_026283585.1). NCBI lineage: Eukaryota > Metazoa > Arthropoda > Insecta > Hymenoptera > Colletidae > Hylaeus > Hylaeus volcanicus. The sequence goes on along the minus strand of NC_071979.1, from coordinate 13,049,563 downwards.
CCTTAGGTTTTCGCGTCCCTTGAATAAGACGCTCCTTAATTTTTGTATACTAATTACTAGTGATTTATTTCAATAGTCCGTTTTTATATAGCAGGAACCATTTGTATCTTTATTATTTAACTAAATAATACAAAAATAAATTCTGTTACTATTAAATTCTACATACATTCTATGCACTTTCTTTATAAATAATACTATATAAATTCATTTATCATTTGTATTTTTATTGTTTAACTAAATAATAAAAATTTGATTTACGTTCTTGACGCTTGCCAAAATTGTTTCTAAACAATCAAACGTAGCCAGTATTTGCTTTTTACCAAAAATTGACATCGTTGGCGAGGATGATTCTGTCGCGAACATTTGGTGCTTTACTCTGCGCGAGTGTGTCATTTGAAAAGATAGAGCTCCAGTTCCGCAACGTTTAAAGTAGCCGCAAATAACCTCGGTAATCAGTGCAGAAATTAAGTCAATTAGTGCAAAGGTAGGTTCGCGGTCGAAGATCGGATGGAGCGAAGGGGGTAATTTAAACTTAGTTCAAACGAATTTCATTCCAGGTCTCAGTTCCGTGGGATAAAAAGAAACTGTGCCGCTTTTAAACCCGGCGGGTTTCGCAATTTCTGTTTTTAATGGAAACGCGATAACTCAAACAGCTTTACGCAAGTACGAAATTACCGTAATCGTAAATATTCTAGAAGTTTCAGCTCGTCAAAAGAAACTGGTAGAAAGTTAAGCGGAAGTTTAAACTCCCGTAAATATTTAAATGGCGTTCTCTTATTGTGAACCTATTCTATGAATGGTACGAAGTGTTAACCACTGCCTCTGCAAATAGTCGCTGGTGTTTCCTCTTTTTTTTCGACAAAGTATAATATAAGCTTGGGGAGAACAGAAGGGTGCTCGAAGAATCATCAACTATAGGGCATAATGCGCTGGCATTAGCTTTGGAATGGTATTCGTTACGTTGCGATGTACGATATACACTATCTTACAATTTGGACTTCTCAGTTTTGAATGCTATGCGTCTATATTACTTACTGACGATACTTGAATAGTTTCATAAGCGATAAATGAAGAAATAATGAACCACTAAGTACAGACAATTTTGAATAATAAGCTTTAAACTCCCAAAATCGATCAAATGCCCCGCGCAATAATTAAATCTCTTTTAACTAGATCCGAAGTTCACGATCGACTATGTATGTACGTCATCATTAACGCTAGATGTAAACTTGTAAACAAACGAATGAAGTAATTTTTGTCCAATGTGAAATATTCTAAGAATACTGTTTTTGGAAAAATCTTGAAAGACTTTCTTTCTCCCTATTATGTATAGTGGGTGTAGAATGTATTCGTACACCGATCAATTATCCAAAAAACTTTTCTGTGAAATTATAGTTCATTAAGTTCTTCTTTTATAATCAATTATATTCTGCATATTATTCGGAAATATCTAGGATAGATATAGTCCAAACAACAATTACTAGTTTACATAATTTGCGAAATTAACGAGCACGGTTCATATGCCGAACCATTTACAGAAGAGTTTGTAACATAAAGACATCAGTTTATTGGTTCGTACGAATTAGAAAACATCAAATTTCCAGTAAAGAAGTCTTAGAAAATGCTCTAATAGAGCAGTGGAAAAAGATCCCACCCAGAATAATATCGACATTTAGTTAATTTAATACCTAAAAAAGTTGCAACAATTATAAAATAAAAGGGAAACCTTACGAAGTTATTAATTATTTATAAATTATTTGTAAATTTCCTTTTTTCTTTATGAAATTTTAAAAATGTAACAATTGTACGAATACTTATTGCTTCTAATGCTTCTTAATTTTGCAACTTATATAAATAACTCACTTTTTTTGTACCGTATCTATCCTAGAGACTTCATCGAATATGTAGGATATCATTGATAATAAAAAAGAAGTTAATAAATTACAATTTCACATAGTTTTTTGGAAACTGTTCGGTGTATGAATACTTTCTGCACTCACAGTACACAATATAGAGAAAGAAAATCGTTTTATCAATTCTTTTGAATTGTATGTACATGCGGCGATGACAAATGGATCTTCATTTTGAACGCGTTTTATGGAATCTGTCCCAGTATGCGATGCTTTCTTCACGCGCGAACGGGACAGAAAGGGAAGCTCTGAATCGTCCTCTGTCCACTAGAACCCCGTATCTCCGGTACACAAAAGTACTCCATTGGCATGGCCAGTGTATAGTTGGTCGTCGTTCGTCCACTTCTCCGGTTCGCAGCCTTAAAACGAGGCTTTTTGCCAAGACCAGGAAGAGAATCCTTTCGCGGCGATTCAGCTGCGTTTAACGGCACTTTTCCTCTTCGACCAGTGTCGCGCGTTTCGCAACACACCGGCTCGTGCGACGCGTTTTTGCACCTATCCGTGGCGCGTATCCCAGAAAACGAGAATCAGCTGAAAAAGGACCGCCGAGATTATTTTAACGGCTTGTAATTAGGAACGTGTGATAACCTAGCGGCCAGATTCATGTACACTCGTACAGTTCTCGTGCAGCTTGATATCATGCTCGGATCGGTGTATTTTTTTAATTCCCACGAACCGTTATACATTAGCTTGTTAACACTTTTTCTCGTATGTAATACGAGGTTCGTGTAATCGTTCAAATTAAATGAAACGGCATTCTCAATATTTTACAAAGTGGTTCTATAATTATTACGATTCGAATACTTTCGAAGTTACAGAAAGACTGAGACAAATTGTTACTTAACAAATAGGCTTGTCCGTGGGCTCGAGTGCCTACCAGATGTAGTTATATTTCTTGCTTATCGATAAAGTAGAAGTTTAACATGTTTATGATGGCTTTTAAACAGTATACCTCTTGTAAAAGAGAAATACTAAGATTGCAATAATTGCACAAATTTTATAGACTTTATTTTTAGATACAATATCAACGAGCTAGTATCTATATAGAACTCGTTTTACTTTGAATCGCTGTAAATTAAATTTTTTGAGTTAAAAAGAAACATAGATTTTCAATTAGATTAGCTTTAATTAACTCTTTATTTAGAGAATTTCTCAAAAGTTTTTAAAATCTAGGCGCCCATCTTGGTCTTATATCATCTTATGGAGTTGTCTCTAACAAGCTTTCAAAAGGAAAAAAGCTTGTCCTGCCATCTAACAATTAAAAACGAATTTCATAGAAGTGGACTTGAAAGTCACAATAAGTTTCAAAGCGTTTAATGAATAGAGTACCATGAGAAAATTGACGGGACTTATACGTCCCGCCACTGAATAAAGGGTTAAAACTTTATGCAACATAAATCACTTGAATTGATACACAAGCTTAAATTTATAAAAGTGGCGTTAATTTGCGCATACATACGATCTTGGAGACATGGGGAATCCCACCCCAACGTCATCTTGTAGATAACGCAAGAACTTTCCGTTGATTTTAGTGCGATAAACGAGCCCTGAACGATTGAAATCGGCGAAAAGTTTTATTACCGGCCTGTACTAGACAAGTGTAAAATATACGTTCACTTTCCTCGACAGGTGTGCACGAAGGGAGGGTGTATTCGTGTAAACCGAGTTGCCGGGTACATCGGTGGGCACTTGTTGCTCGTCTGGCAAACCTCCTGAGTGTTTACACGCTAAATAAGTGTATACAACACCGGTGTCGACGAGCAGCTCGACTCGGTGTTTTCGATGCGCTAGCTTACACCTACATTCCACCCTCTCGATCTCCCTGAACGCCGACACACAAAGCGACGCTCAATGGTGGCAGGATATTCCTGTTGCTCGCTCAAGCTCCCGTAGTAGAACTGCATTCCCGCAAAATGTACGTTTTCATATCCTCCAACATATCTCGGAAATATCCTTTCGATTTTCGACGACGTTTTCCGATTCCGTTTACTTTTGAAAAGTCGCCATTTTCTCTTGTCGATAATAAATATTGTTGGATAGTGGATTTACATTATTCGACACTATATTGTTATTGTAAAGATAGCAGGGACACTGCTTTCTATCTTGAGAACACTGAGCTTTCCTTATTGTACATCGATCCCCTCGGTTATGGAGCAAATAATGAGCTGTATGGTTTTGTGGGAATACTATAAGCATGCGCGATAAATTGACCCTCAAGATAACCTTGTTGTAATATATTATACATGTTTGAATTTGTCTTTTGATCAGCTATTGTACGAAAATATAATAATAAAAATACCCCATTCCATGTAAAAAAAAATGTCAATAACTTTGAAATCTCTTTAAAAAAGTGACCTTGAGAAAGCAATGATTCCACCATTACATGCACCCCTTCAAACAGTGTAACTTTGTCCAATACATAGATTTTTTTCATAGAACCACAAATAACGGAGATATTCGGGTGTTCCCATTCGAATGCTTCACCCCTCTATAAGTTTATATATAGAAATCTTTTTGTGTCTATTGATTTAGAATCATAAGAATGTTTCAAACAATTTAAATCGATTCTTTACGATAATTCCATTTTGAATTTGATACAAAAATAGTAAAGTAACACGGAACATTTACGCGATAGTCAATATACCTATAATAGCGTCTACTATCAATAAGAAGCAGAAGAAACATATCTATGTTCAGCTTTTTAAGAAACATACTTGAGACAACTATAGATTTTGTGTTGTCTTCGTTACATATTTTATAAATCAATGATGCACATTTTATACATTTATCTTGTCTAGGTACGATCTGAAATTATAATAACCTTTAGAAAAATCGATTTCTGAATTGTACACAGAATAAATAAAGCAATAAGAATCATTCGCATAATGTGTTTAATTCGTTGACGACCTGTCTGGCCATGGTAACCATATTCTACTTTGAGGCGTATCGAAAAGTGTTGCTCCACTGTAAATCTGTATCGTGTTCCTATATTCGATGAAAACTTTGTATAATCTGTAGCAAAATTGAACATAAAAGTAGTATCACGAGGGAATCATTAAGTTTAATAGAACTTTGAATTTGGCGAAAAGTGTAAGGGGCACTTTCACATCAAAACCTCGCCTCATGAATGTCCAAAGAAATATCTTCCCGGAAGCAATTGAAATTTCACAGGAACGGTGCTTTTATATCAACGTGTCAGTATGTAAAGTAAAAAGTGCTAATTAAAGTCTCTGCAATCCCATTTTTCGGGATATTACTCATCACGAGGAAATCGAACGCTCATCTCACCGCGCTGGAGTTCTTCCTGCTTCTTCTCGTATTTCCCTTCCTCCAAAGGAAACCGCTCGATGAAATCCATTCGACCAGCTTAATTCTCGGAAATAGAATAATTCGATTTTTTTCGAACTATTCAATGTGTCCAACGATGAGTCTTGGCGTTCGAAGTTGTATCTGGCATAAAACTTGCCGGTAGAAAATGAATTTTATTTCCGTGATATTGCTTCGTCACTTTTCCGATAAATATACTTTCGCATATACAAATGATATCATATCTGTCGATACTTAATTCAAGTGTGTAGGTACATTTGGCCGTTTATTTCAAGTACTGATCTTTATTTCTGAACTATATATTTTGGAGAAGTATTAATATATACATTTTTCGGAGGTGTTATTATTCTAATTCGACGCAGCAGAGTGTAAAATTAACTTCCTACGCTTTGTAAGAAATGTCTTCGACTTGGAAAAGTTTTTCAATGAAAAATAAAAGAACTATTGTAAAAAGGGAATCGAACAACTGCCTTTACGCTGGCAGAAAGTTTTAGAAAATGATGGAAATTATTTGGTTGATTAGTATTTAAGATTTCTTTAATACATAAATGTTGGTAAAATTTGGATTCAATAGTACTTCAAATATTCAATTTATTATCTACTAAAGAAGTGTCTATGATTGACTATCGGATGGTTATCGCCTGTCCTTGTAAATAATACGTTAATATAAAAGCATTCGGCTCTTCTGGTTGATGATCCTAAATGTCCTCGTAAAACGCACGAGGTTAACGCTTTGGCACCCTGTTGCTTTTTGTTTCACATACCAGCCAACGTCTCTATAAAATGTGTACCTAACCCAGTGGAACAAACATGCTTAGCTCTACCAATACAGTAGGTGCAATACTACCGAATTTTCCAGGAAATGAACTCACCAATTTCAGAAGTAATTCCTAATCAATCGTCAAGTTTGGTCTTCGTATTCATCGCGTCGCCAACTGTTAACCGGGTTTGTTATAAAATCAATTCTGTTCATCGTTTAATTAAAATTTTATTCGATCATTGCATTATCGATTCGTTTAAATACTGAATTCAAAAGGTCATCATTTATTAATGTCGACTTTTGCCATAATATCAACTAATCGATGGTACCTTTCATCACGGTGAATTAGATGTGTTAAAGTGTCATATAAAATATTATATAATTAAAATATTTATCATCTGCAAACGTTGATTCATCTAACTCTTGATTATTCAACAGGGTAATCAATTATTCTTACATCGTTGATCTTGATCAGATAATGGAACGTATATGTAGTGTTAGAAGATCAAACTATCGTAAATTGTCTTCCACTTGACCAGATAAGCAATGCATTCATTCTATCTTCAACTCAATAAATTGAAATCTTGATTGCTAGTCAGTACTATCGTACTGACTATATTTACCGAATGTAAAACATTTTAAGATACAATGATTAAGTAATCTTATTTTTCCAATCAATTGTAATATCATGTATCCCGCACATTTGGTAAGCACGTCGTTTTAATTGGAACAAACAGAACATTTCTTTTTCCTAGCTTCTTATTGTCGTGGAAATGCAATACTAACGCAATTAATATGTTACAAGCTTTAAGATAAGACTAGACAAATATCCACCGCATTTTTTTAAAGATGACTGATTTTTATTTGGCGAACCATCGATCACGTGTATCTTAACTCTTTGAAGTTGGGTGGGTTAAAAACTAACTCACCTTTTGCTTAGCTTTACTGTTTTATTTAAAGTGTTTCATTCATGTGGCAATACTATGAACTAACGGTAAAAGTACAATAACTGGAATCAGAAATATACACAAGTCAAAACGCATCAGCAAATTATTGACACTGTTCTTCTGTGCAGCTTGAATTTTATTTTTATTTTATAATCGTGTGCCTCAAAGAGTTAAAGGGTCTTCCTGGTGTGACTCTCAAAGATTGTTTCCAAAGTCTATAAAACAGCGAACAATTCCAATGTTTTTCTATAAATAATATTATTCGGAAAGAATATAAAAATATATAAATTTTATTTAGAAAACCCGACATTTTGTAATTTTTTAGAGAGTTGAAAGAATTCTAAGTCAGACCACAGTCGTGGATATTTAGTTTAAGAAAAGTTTTGATTTTTTATTTCAAATATACTCTGTGTTCTCGCAACTGTCAGTTGAATATCATTGTTAGTTTTTTCGGTGACCATTAGACAGAAGCCTAACCGAATCTTCTCTACATAGTAAAAGCAGACTGAATGAATAATAGATCCTATTTAGCTGCACAGAAAGTTCCTTATAACTCGACCTAATACCTTCGTACCGGAAGTAAATATTCATTCCATCTTCATCGATTTAGGAACGGAGTTACTTTTTTGAAACTCCATGAAATAATTAAGTGTCTAATATTAACCCCTTGACGAGTAAACATTTTTGGGAAATACACACGGTTTACGAGTAAGCTTTGTTCCGTAACAAACAATATTTTATTTCGTATATATACTTGACTGCATACTTTAATACATAAACTAGTAAGAAATTGTATATAAATAATATATATATAAATATATATAAACATATATACATATATTATATATATATATATATATATATATTATATATATACATATATACATATATATATATTATTTATTTAATAATTATATTATATGTATTTTATGTCATTCTCATTTTTGAATGGAAGTGAACAGTACTTACTTCCAAAGTATTAAAATTCATAGATTGCCAGACACTTACAATTGAGCCGTTTACTACATAAATCGATTAACTCCAAGTCACATAAAAATTGTAACACTACTGACGATTATTTTTTGGCTATTCTTTCTTATTAATTTTATATCTCGTTAGATGAAAGCTTCATCTGTATTTACGCATTCTACAATATTCGTTTGAATTTGTATTATGAACGGTATATTAAAAAGCAATCCACATTATTTCATCGCATTTCTCAACTTTTTGTTTTATGGAGTTAATCGACTTCTTCTATGAACGACTCAATTAATGTTATAAATGTTATTTTCTTTCCGTAGTGGGCAGATGGAAAGAAATCAAGAAATAAAATCTTAAACACAATAATAAAGACCGAATGCATAACAAACGATTGCAGATGTGGATTTGTACTCCATTTGGCTAGAATAACTTTGGACGTACCGGTGCGTCCGTGCTCATCAAAGGAATAATTTGGCGAATACCAATTGATACTCGAAACTCGAAGCATCAGTCTCGCAAGAATTCGATCCTCGAGATTCGAGTCGCGACGTAACATCGCGGTCCGGAAATGTAAACAGATCGACAGAGAAGGTAGGAAGAGCCGCGCGTCCTCGTGCTCTCGCACACAATGAGCATAAACGAGCAGAGAGACGTAATAAGCGGGAAAAGCATTCTCTAACGTAGGTTTGTAACGAGTACACCAGGGGCTTGTGGAGAGAGAATGAAAGGCGTGTGTGATCCTTCAGGGCGTGTGCGTATAATCATCGTGTTCGCAAGGAGACGCGCGAGCATAAAGTTGCGTGTGCACGTGTACATGCGCGTGTTACATATACAATCGCACGGGTAGTTAAACAAGCGAACATACTGACGCGTGTATGCACGCACAGAGGAGAAAAAGCGTCTAAACAAGAAAAGCCAAAGGGAAAAGAGAGTTTATCTATGTTTATAGGAGAAGAAGGGAAGTAGCGTGAGAATACGGAGATGAGAGAAAAAACACCGAAGAATAATGTCGAAGGACTAAATAATGAAGGAAACATTGATATCGCTATAAAACAGTGGATACCTACCTTAAAGGGTATAGAATTCTATACGAATCTCGTAACTTTCGATAAGCTACTTGTTAAAATGCTAGAATTGACGTATAGTGGGAAATTTTACTATTCAGACACTTTTTAGTTTGTCGATTTATGACGTTATTTATAATGAAAGATAAAGTAAGCAAGGTATATGTATATTCCATTAGAACAGGATGCTTTACTATTTTTTATCTATCTTAGTATGCAAGATTATGATTTGAAATTTTACATATACTCAAAAGTTCGTATCTTGTTGCGTTATGCTATTCTATTTTGTATTAGGTTGTCCCAAAAGTTCCTTCCATTTCATTAATAAGTAATACATATACAATATTTTATGTCTAATGTTACATTATTAAATTGCGTACGATTCATTTTGCTCCATTACTGTCACAACATTAACATCTAACAAATTAGGTTGTTTATTTATATAAACAATACCACACAAAACAACTGAGTGCAAGTCACGAAAGAAACTTTCGGGACAACCTAATATTAAGGTTTCTGATGTTTGAATATTCTGTATTTTGCAGTATTATGCTCTACTTAGATAGAATATCTTGTATTATACTATGTATATCTTGCCGTATTATACTGTATTATAACAATAACAAGGATAGTGTTGTATCTTGCTGCATTATTCTATTATATCTTGTATTATGGTTTCTGATCCTTAAATATTCTATAATCTGCAGTACTATGCTGTGTTTAGGTGGAATATCTTGTATTAAAGTTTTCAGAAAAAATGTCCCAAATATTCAACAATAAAAAACAAACTATGGAACACAGAATCTCGCGTGTTTGTTAGACGATAGAGGATCATTGTTAAATGTAAGTCGATCGATCTAATAGTATTTCTGAAATCGTCTTAACCAACTTCGAAAATGTGGTTTCTAGAAAAACGAGTTTAAAGTTTTCAGTACATTCCTGGAAGGAAGGAACCATCGAATCTTTCGAAAACCGACCTACGCTTCCAGCACTATAACTTCGGCAATTTCATGAATTCTGACTTGAAATTTTTAACAATTGTTTTTCAAGGGTTGCACTATTAGTTTCCATCGGCAACAAAAATCGATTTTTTGGCTCGAATAAAAGCAATTCCTCCCTTAAGCAGACAAATTCCAGGATGAAGAAAATTAAAGTAAGCAGACCAAGTAAAGAATGAGAAGAGGAGAAAGAGAGAACAGTCGATCTAAACAGAAGGGAAATAAACGCAGTATACAAGCTAACGTTATGATGATAAAAAATTGATTTCTTGGCCCGAATAAAAGCAATTCCTCCCTTTTCTTCTCTCTTAAGAAGAAAATTAAAGTAAGCAGACCAAGTAAAGAATGAGAGGAGGAGAAAGAGAGAAAGGTCGAACTAAACAGAGGGGAAGTAAACGCAGTATACAAGCTAACGTTATGATGAGGTATCCCAGGATGAATGGAAACGCAACAAGCTATACGCTGAATGTGCCAAATTGAGGAGGGTCATTTGTTTGATGCGACTGTCGCGGTGGCAGCCCATGACAGTTCCCATCCTCTGTGTCCTCTCTGTGGTTGTTGTTTTTTTTGACGTCGCAATTTCACCCTCGGCGATCGACCTGCACCGGTTTCCGTGATTGGCACGCATCAATGACAGGAACCGTACCAGTCCCTCGCCATTCCTCACTCGGTTGGTGGAGTGGTCCACGGAGCGTTCATCCTCGTATAAAATCTCACGTTCGAGACTATGACAGGTTGTAGTAACAAAGGTTAATGGATGATCCATCCATGGATCCGCTTCGATGGGTACAGATGGGTATACCGTTACACAACTGGAACGGCTTTAACTTCTCTATTTCTCTGTAACAACATCATATCGTGGTCGAATTGTGGAAGGTATATATCAATTCGTAATTTACATCGCAGTGAAACTTCATTAGAATTATTATTGTTCAAATGTAACAAGGATACCCTATCATTCCTCTGGGGTGGTAAGAAATTAGTGAAAAGATTCGTTGAGGTAACAACATTATTATTCGGTGTAGGTAATTAATACTGTTGGTGGTTATGTATTGCATCAACTTAACGTGTCGTAGTTTGCTTTGTTTTTTAAATTCAATCTTTCAGTATGTTTAAAGGGGGAAATAGGTTTACATTTTTTTAGTGATACGTATGAATTTCTTTCTTGAGAAAGGAATTTATATAACTTATTGAAACTTTGAAGACATTTTATACATATGTATATTCAAATAAATATTGCAATTTTTTTAAAGTATTTCCTCAGAAAAATGGAAGATATTAGCTGTCACTCATCGGAGATCAGACGTAACTGTTGTGTACATTCTGAAGAACACAGTTTTCATCTAAAACCAATAGAGGTTCAAACTTACTTTAGATGCATGCCTTTCTGCTATATGATAAAATTGCAAATTACATTTTTAAAGATGTTTCAAGAAAAGAGCGTAATTTCTTGTCACTTTATCATAACTTCTTTTGTAATAAAGAAATTCTTTAAAGAATGATTTTACTGCAAATTTAGATTCATATAGAGCCTAAGCATGTAATAAAACTATCAATTTGTAAAATGATTAATTAAACAGTTTCTGAGCTAGAATGTACACAAGCTCAAAAATGTCGAGGAAAATGCGTTTAGAAAAGAAAATACGGAAATCAGAAAGTTCAAAGCAATAATGAATTGATTTGAATTACTTACTGGATAATCAACGATTCCAGCACCATGTAGCAATCCTTCTTCAAATTCTTCCTTATATTCTTCGTTTTGAGCTTGAAACTCTCCTTTTCGAGCTCTTTAAGCCTAAACCTATTTCTCCCCTTAAAGATGTTTATACACGGGTGGGATTCAACTGATCCCATAATTAAATTAGGTACGTACAAGTAATGTACCTACATTCTTGTCTCCGTTCGTTGGAATGTTTTAATAATGGAAAAGATTCTTTATATACTATATCGTACATTAACTACATAGTTTCAAAGTAATGTATCTCAAAAGAAGATTATCAGATCCTACCAGATTTCGAACGGATTCTTTCAAGCCTTTTCTAAACAACTATACATAACTCGACAAGATGTATCGCAGGTGCATTTCCTAAGCACATTTATACATTTTTTTTTTGCCATACTCTGAGAGTAACGATTTACGAGAATGGTGGTTTAGGAAACTAAAAATATGACTCCACGAAAATAAAAATGTGACACCGCTATAAATTGTCTGCTGCTTTTTGTTCTAAAGCTCTGCATGTAAACACGAAACTGAAATATATTTCTGCCTTGACTAACCGCTCAAAAAAGGTTATACTAGAAAATACTACCCTAACAAAAGAGAAAAAGTGTCACGGACATAAACCATCATTTTTAGGTGATATCGTATTACAAAATTTGTATTTCTTGCGCAGGGTTCACGATAATCGAACAGCAGTTTTAATTCATGACGAAAAAAGGATTCTGTGTGCGAATAATTAATTATCTGTAAAGTTCATTCCGATATTTTGTTAAACGCCCGAGGGAAATTCGGTGCAGCTCGATGGAAAACTTATGTATCGCATATACGTACGTTTCATTATAATAAATAGTGGCTGAAAGACGAACAAAAGATGTGCAAAATATGCGAAAAGGAAGGCGAAATAAGTCTACATTTAATAAGAGAATGTGAAGTGGTGGGAAACACAGAAATGGAAGTAGAGACAATTTTAGACGAATAAAGGTACCGAAGTTAAGTGAATGAAAATGATTGTAGAGGCAAGAAAAAAGACTAAAAAGAATAGAAAGAATAAATAAAAGAATATAATTTTAAGTTATGACCTCAGATTTGAAATTTAAGATTTATTAACGAAGATTGTGTAGTAGAAATAAGAATACCAATTGTTAAGTAATTAATAAGCGAGGAGAATTTAGAATGCAGATTTCCAAGTAGAATAAGTTTAATGTAATTAATTTTTAAAAATAAATATTGCGGCCAATATTTCTTTTACCGCTTTGAAATATAATTGCGCGAAAATTGAATTATAATATTACAAATGCTATTTACTTAATATTTCGAGGTGTTCTATTTATTTGAATAAAGTCTCATGTTCGAACAACTATACATAAGATTGGTTTAGAAAAGTTTAATGTAATTATGTCTATCGTATGAATAACAGTCGTTAACCCATTCTATATCGAGATGATAATGAAATAAAGATATTACTACTATTACTACTACTACTATACGTACGTTACATGTACAGTTGTTCAAACAGTACGATTTCCATAAATATGCTGTGTTATGGGAAATAACTGAAGAGAAGTGCCGCGGGTTACGAATGAAGTAACTAGATAATCGAAACAGATGTAACTGCGACGTCTGACGGAGTCGTTTCGAAAATAGGTCAGTCGTGTAATTATCTCTCTGCGAGACAACGAGATAGAAATTTTGCCCTTTAATTACTGTCTGTTGGAAACTCAACCGAGCATGCACGAACTTCTAATTTGCGACTTATAAGTTCAGCGCGTTTAACGCGTTCTGGAAGTTAATAGTACGTTTGATATCCAAACGAAGTTACACGCTAGAATGATCGTGGAAAACCGCTGCTGAACGACTAGCAGCGAAATTGCTTTTTAACGTAGCTCGTCTTCAACGCGATCGTCCATTTCTCATTTATATACACCCGTGTCATTTATTCAGCTACCTCGTGCTTATTACTCAAAATTGTCTCTTATAAGGATGACGTCTGCTTCGGTGATTGACCTAATTGTATAAGTACGAACAAGCCATCCAGCAGGAGCTTTTCTTTCACCGATCGTCATAGGTTCGGTGCTAGTCTTTGCTATTTTAACGATTAAAATATCATCACGTTCATCACGTTCTACGGATGTTAATAGCAGGTAGCGAAAAATGGTAAAATTCAACGAAATTCTTGTTTCTAGAGAGAATCTTACAATTATTTGTAACGAAAAGACTGTCTTATAATCTTGAATTGCTTACAATGAGAATACTGTCTTACAATATCGTTTGTCATAAATAGATTTATCTGAAAGTCGAATAATAAGGATCGTTTTATTATTATTCGATCAAATAAAAACTGTGTACATTATATACACGATTTACAATCATTTTTTTATATTTTATTAAAATGATTTTTTTATATTTTGTGTTTCCTTTCATTGTTTTAGCAAATAACTCAAAAGAAGTTTAAACTGAAAATATTAGATCGAAACACTTCTGATTATTTTAATTAACAAATATTAATGGATATTCATATATTTATTTTCTTTCTTTCTTTCTTGTGTTTTAGAATATTTGTGTATATTAATTACATTTTTCCCATTAAAATCAATTTACGGTTTTGAACTGAGACGATCTCGTTGAAATTCTAAAACGCGTGTCACGTTCACACATTTCTAAGCGTTCAGCGCATATCTCGACGAATGAGAATAAATTCCTTTGATTACCAAACAGACTCATTGTTTGAGAAAGAATTAATCCGATAACATCACTCGAGAAGAGAAAATTCTAATCGCTGTATCTCGAGCATGTGATGAAGTTCGACTATATCACGCGCTTGTTTCCTGGATCTAAAATTCTGAAGTAGGGCATATCGTATAATTCCGGTATCGCCTTTATCGCCATGAATTGAGTTCGTTCTAATGGGTGCTTCGGCAAGTCGATAGCTCAACCAACCAAAGAACCTAATCCCTTGTTCCCTTCAGATCTGGCCAGATTTTAATTGAAATGAAAATAAGGAATATCTATCCAAAATAATTGATTTCGAACTGGTGTTTTCAATACAGTTATTTGGAAATTAAAACGATATCAATTCATTTTCATAATTATTTGCATACTTATTAAATACAGTAGAGCCCGTCGTATCCGCACCGCATTATTAAATTCATAAATAAGTAAATAAAAAGCATAAAAACACAAATTTTTCAATCGATGAAATGATGCACGCCGAAGCATTTGTGGCATTTGAAAAAAATGCTTCAGTGGTTTGAAACACAAAGAGAATGTAATTCAACACAGTTACGTATATTGAAAGAATTACGTGATTTAGCAATGAAAGAAATATGGGATCCTTAAATATTGAAATAAATTGTCAATTTCGTTTCTATTTGAATAAATTGAAATTTAATATAAAAAAAAGTGTTTGTTCTATTTCACTTTTATCTCTCAATTAATACGGAGACGGGAGGTTCTGCCTACGAGAACCTGTGCGTATAGCGAGCGTTTTTTTTCATGAATTTCGTGGGAATTTAGTCAAGCGTTAAAATCGCTGAGTCGAAAACTACTTCGTCTTGTTTAACGAAAGTTTTTTTATTTTACACTCAAATATATGCTTGATGATTATTGTTTCAAAAATTACATTTTTTGAATATGCAAGTATAGAATAAAGTCATTCCCCGCGAAATCGGAGATGTTTTCGAGCAAGATCTCGGATTTTGATGAAATTTGGATATGTTGTACTCTTTAGTAACCTTTGAACGTATTTTTTAGGATTTAAAAACATCGTTTAAATTGTCAGTTTTATAGGAACTACCCAGATCTTTCGAAAACAGACTTATACTCCAAGCTGTGTAACTTTGGCAATTTCATAAATTTTTACTTGAAATTTACCAAATTGTTCTTCAAGAGTTGCACTATAAGATCCTATCAACGAACGATCAATTTTTTGACTCGGAAAATAGCAATTATACCATCACAAGTCACAGTCTGTAAACTACGTCAAAGTATGGGTCCACCATACAATGTGTTAAGCATCAAAAAGAAAAAAGAACAATTTGTATCATTTATAATATAGCATTTTGGTTAGAAAAATGAAATTGTTGCATGTAATCCTAATACGGTAGCCACGAACTGCGATTATTTCCTACTTTCATTTGAATAAAAATTTGGCCAGATTGAAAGGGAGGCTGGTTCCCCTAATGTCGCGTTATCGGAGCGGTTGAACCATTGGATGAGTCGATTCGTCGAGCATCGATCGCGAGGAACACGCGATCGTGCATTCTTCGGGCGTTAATTCTTCGAAACGAGTGCGCGAAACCGCACTTCCTTGACTCGGCTAGCCTCTCTAGGTGAATCGGGATTACGCCTCTGTGCGATGCACCCTTGTCGCTGTCGGTGCTTGCATGAACGATTATCGACGGTAACACGCGTACGAAGCGTTAGGTCTATGCGTCTTCCTGAAGAGGATCGGAGATTAGTGACGCCTCAAGATCACTGGAGCAGCATGATCCGATGCGAGGGGTTTGCTCGATCGCGTATTCAGTGGCCTTGAAATAATTACATCGGCTTGGTAGCCACCTAAGCGATACTTCCTCTTGTCCCCTTAACGACGCCGTCTTGCGACGTTGTCAGCGGCGACGTCGTTGCAAGATACGCGCGTCCCTACGCAATTGCACGTAGGCGGGACGTACACGCCTATCAACGTGTTTTTCTTTCTGCCAGAGAGGTTCATCGAGGCGGCTAGCTTCAACGCGTAACGTCCTGAATTTGTTGGCCACAACTGAATCGTTTCGATAATATAACAAGTTCTAAAGTCTTTTCTTTAGAAATTAAAAAACAAATGCATTTCTAAATTACAAAGGAAAGGGAACTAATACACTTCGAAGCAATTGAAGTTTTATGTAAAGTACATCTAAGGCCGATCGCACACGGGCGCAACACGGTTGCATGCGACCGTGGATCTAGGTAAAACAAAGATAATGAACTAGGTAAACAAAGAGCGCAAACGGTTTGCATCACTAATTTCAAATCGGATGCGCCCGTGTGCGTTCGGCTTAAAGCTTATCGTATTTCATTGATGCTAACAATCAGGTTTCGGATACTAAAGACTGTACTGTATTATACAGTATCTTAAAAAATACCATTCAATATTTATACGGTATATAGGACACATTGTACAGAGTAAAAAAGCTTTAGCTAAACATAGGTCGGAAGGGCAATCGTTTCTGAGATATAAACATATTCGTTTGTTATTATCATAATTGTCTTACTACTGAATTTTCGATGTTCACAGAATATTTTCCACGTGTGCACCTTCCATTTCTACACACGCTTGGCATTATCTTTGTATAGAGTTTCGATGGCAAGATGTTAATGAGCCTGTTTCACAAAAACGTTGGTGAAGTTTTTGAAACAGCGTGTGAAAGAGAACCCTTCGATTAGGAAATTTCTCCACGTAAAGACGTCGTGGAGGTAAAGCACGTCCATTAGCACGGCAATACATAAAATGCATATCTGTCGTATCTTCATTCGAATAATACGCTGAAAATAATTATCAGATTGGGAAAGAGGAATTGACAGATTAAAGAACAAACTTTAATTGTTGTTTCTTATAGGTAGTTGTTGTTTATAGGTAAGAGCGGTGTAAATATCGTAAATTAATAGTGTGAAATAATAAAATAAATAACTTTGTTTATGGAGCAACGTGTATTTGTTTATTTGTTTGGTCAATTCCAAGAAAAAAGAATCATTATAAGATGAGTCTTATATATATTATATTTAATACTAAAAAAAAATAATTATTGTGACTAAAGTATAATGCTACTTACCCTCTAGACACATCAAACAGTTCTACATCAAAACACATCCATATTGTTATAATTTGTTCAATCTAATTCTAGAAATTCTAGAAGTAAAATTATATCGATCATTCACTGATGTTAATTACCGACATCACCTGTGCAATATCAATACAAAATAAAAATAATTTCGTCTGGCTGTGAATTTAGAATAAAACCAGTCTGCTTTCTTTTATTCATAAATAATTGCTACCTTCGAAGACGAAGGTGATAAAAATATTGCTCCGCTGTAAGACATAAAACAGATTCTAAAAAACTTTCGTGTGCCCCGGGTAGTTTTCAAGGTAGCACCAGATGGATGGAACTTTAGAGGGGGATTTCATCCCTTGAACTTGAGCTACCACAGTTAAAAAAATACGTTTCCTCTATTTTCGTTTGACGTACAAACTGGAGGAGTTTCATCAAAGTCGGCACGTGACACTTTGCGGATGCTCCTTGGGAGATTATAGACAAAAGAGTACGATAAATTCCAACGGTGTGGCGTGAACAAGAGGTTCAGAATAGGATACTCGAGTGATCGTAAAGAAGAATGAAATAGGATAGGTCATGGGAGACGAAAGTATCAACGGATGCTCCAGCGTCGAGCAACCTGCTTTCGTCCACGTTCTCAGAAGGGTAAACAACCCCGGCGTTTGTTTACCCACTCACTTTTAAAGCTTTCCAAACGGTATTCAAGCTCATAGGTCCTTAAAGCGTAGTCAGTTACCTATTCGAAACAATAACTTTCACAATATTCTTAACACTTTCACTGCCAGGCAAATTTAAAACGTTTTCCCTTGACCGCCAAGATTTAATACAGATATGTAATCTAGGTTATTATTCTGATAATAAAAAGTGACATTAAATTTGTTGTTTTGAAAAGAAAATTTACGTTCTTCTTTTGCACTAATTCGTGACGCAAAAGGCTATTTATCCTTTGAATAATTGCAATCAATTTGAACTACGAGACATCTCGTATTTGGTAGTGAATGGGTTAATTCGGATATTCTACGACTTTCAAACACCTCACTCGTTGATGTAACATTTTTTCGTCATTGTCGAATACATAGACAGTTATCGATGAAACTATATCATGGCTAGAAAAAGAATAATCATTTACAAACAACGTAGGACAGAACATAAAAAGTAAATCGTTAAGAAAAATTGAACAAATACCATATAAAATTTACATTTGTAGTGTTCTATCATATTTATCTTCATCAAAATGTTATCAGATGATAAATGGAATATTCTTGATGAAAGTGAATTCAAATATGATTTATTCGCACTATTTTCAATTATGTGTCAGTGGAATCATTTCTATATGATTCTGTAAATGATTGCACGCAATGGTTTACTATAAATCTTTGATGTTTGGTAACAAAGGCTCGAGTAAAAATCTGTGATTCTAAGATGTGATCACGAGTATGGTCATGTACGCTGTAAAAATTTAAAGAAAAAGTATTCAATGATTCAATCCAATTCATAATAGAAAAACTTATTTGATTTTTTATTTACGATTTACTTAATTTTCACGAATATGTAACATTTTTTGTTATTCATTTACTTTACCCGAGAAACATGTTATTACAACTTAAGCTTTTGCCAATAAACATCACAGTAATGTGAAACACATTTCGAAGATTTTCGTAGCATAACATGATTCGTGCGTGTCTTACGAAAAATTAAAGGGAAAAGGAAGCACCACGTCGTGAAGAACGTTGTAGGTTTCGCGAAACTCGAAATCAGCAAGATCGTTGCGTAATTGTTGGAAACGAAAGGGCGAAGAATCGTTGGAATCAATAGCCACAGGAACAACGATGTATTCGCTCTCCCTCTTCTGAAAAGACTGTCATGGCAACAACGATCCATTCGTTTATTCGTATCTCAGCCTGGCACATTTTCCAGTTACATCATTTTCCCTCTTCCTCGTTTAGTTTGCGCTTCTATATCTTGCTGTTGGAGCTTGCCCGTTCGAATCTCGGGAACGTACTCGATAGTATATATCGAGACGAGGCGCTGTTAAAAAAGTCCAGTCATCGCGAATGGGAAAAAGACGTTGAAGTCGAATTAAAAATTCAACGTTTTCCTGGCCTGATCTTACACTGTTTCTTGCAAAACGACCTTATAAAACGAATCCCTCGACTCACGATGTCGACAGAAGACTCTTTAATCACCGAGGATGATGGATGTCTCAGTCGGCTTGGCGATGTGACAATCACAGGGTGCACTACTTTTTCACAACCTCCGTTTTTTCATCGTTCTTAAATCGTTACTTATTTAAACTGTATGTTGAACCGTGATTTCCTCAGACTACATATTTCTACCACGGTTTTATGCATACATATTTCAACCAAATAGTATCTCTTGATGCCTTTGCTTTCGGATGGAATTAACTACAAATAATTGTTAACGAAAGAATGTTTATTTTTTTATTTTTGAAGTGTAACTTCTACTACGTCAGACCGACTTAAGGTTTGTATTAAATTTCCACGCAGAATCAGATAGGGTAGACAATGTGAACTCACTTTTTATGTCTAAGTTCGCAGCTATTAGCTCGCTATTACTCGGGACGAAGGATCGTTCGTTGCGTCTCATCACGTTTTGATTTTTGGATATGTTTTAAAGGGCCAAAAAATAAGATATACGTATTTTTTTATATTGGGCCATTTTCATATTTAGGGGGTGAATCCCCCTAAAGTTTCAGCTACAATAGGCTATCTCCGAAACTATCATAGATAGAAGAAAACTTCTTAAGAAAAAGTTTCATGGTTTTCTACCTGCATATAAAATCTAGCTCTGAATTTTGTAAACAATAATTTTTTAATAATAATAGTCTATTGCAGCTCAAACTTTAGGGGATCGTTTCACCCCCTAAATATGAAAGCGGACCAATAGAAAAAAATACTTATATCTTATTTTTCGGCCTTTTAAAGCATATCTAAAAATCAAAACAATCGAAGGCGGACACCTAAAAAGCTTTCTTAGATTCAGCAGAAAGTATCCTTCGATTCACTGAATTTCTCGCCTTACCATTAGGAGTTTTGTAACTTCGTCGAAGCATGACTGATGAAACTGTAGTGACTAGGAGTGGATCCGTGTAAAAGAAGAGCAGAAGGATGATTTTTCTGACTTGCGAGACTAACTTGATTTGTAAGCAGATCATAAATATACATGAGAATGTTACGCGCGAACGTTTAATCACATTGGAGTATTTTGTTTTTAGTTGCGAATTAATAAAGTGGATTTACGAAATTCTGTTAATTAACCAAGTAATGTAATTTGTTATCGTTCGAAGTCGAGTTCGATAAGCGTTCTCCGTGTGGATAAACATTCATGTTTAGTTGAATAAGACTTATACGTTGTTAGAGCTATGTACAGCCTATTTTAGTAGTTTTCTTAGGTGTTTTCAAGAGCACCTGCATTATCACCTGAACTGTCACAGTTTAATGATTGAATTACACTTCCTTTTGTTCTTCAATATCAATAAAATCTTCATCGTCTGTGACTACTTCTGATGGGTTATGTCCTTGTTCATAATTATTGTCACTAAAGTTTAATGAATATTTGAAGTGTTATTGATTATTACTAACAATAGATGATGCTGAAACTGATGCATGATTATTATTGTTTTCAATTTGACGTTTTTGAATACATTCATGCAACAATCTAAAACTAGTCTCACCACTGTTTAAAAATTTTAATAACAAATAATCTTTTTACGTTTCTTTTTGAGCTAATCGTCTCTTATGCCTCAAAGAAATAACACGGTTACTAATTTTTGTATCCATGTAATTGTTATAAGATAAAAACTAAAAATTATTTAACCTACTAAAACCTAAAAAACTTACCTTCGACTAACTAAATCATTTTTCACCTATATAACTAACACTTTATTCAATAAATTGCTGCATAATAACAAAAACATGCCCGACTTTCATGGCGCCATATAGTAAATATGATACACGTTATATTTTGTCCAATATTATAAATTGTTTAATACATATGAATATTTATATAATATGTGCAGTACATTTGCTATGTATTATATACATATATATCCACTTACATGATAGTAAACATATTGCATTATTTACGTATTTAACACGTTACATTTCATACGTAATAAAATGTAATGTAAATGCAATATTATTACGTATATAATATATATTTGCAACGAAAGATGCCGTATGGGAATGTTAGTACAGATTCTCTTCTCGTAAATCCCGAGTATATTGTCGTGCTAAACTGAAAACGTGTAATCAACAGCGTGACAGACGTGGCTGACGATGCGTTAGGAGTAAGGAAAAGTTGTTCCCACTCTGGATACGTAATCCAAGTGGCGTTCGACCCTTGCGAAGAAAAGACAGTCGAAGGGGGTGTCGTTTGATACTTTGGATCGTTTCGAGAGAAGCATACAGCCCCAAGAATCGGGTGTTCGTCGAGAGGGACGCTCGCGGCCGAGGTAGACACCAATAAGAAGGTAGCGAGAGAAGAAAGCCCGTGGCTCCTTGTTCGTTCTGAAGAACGACGGAAAATGCCGGGCGGAACAAAGTAGTTGGCGCCGATTAAACAAATCGCATTATAAGTTATCTTCTGCTGGCTGCACCAAACTTACCAACTCGCTTTATATTAAGACGAACCGCCCTCCGCGTTTCTTACTCGCCCCGGCTGATCCAGGACCGGCTATAAACTTCAGAAATGGCTTCTCCTGTTCTCTCCGACGTCTTGAAGATTAGGGTTGGCTCGCGACGAAGGTGGAGCCGACGAAGGGGACATTGGCGTGGAGAAGTATAATTATTTAATTGAATTTATCAAGGCGACGGTCGTAGATTTGTCAAGGGTGACAGTTTTAGTCCTCCGACTTCGTCGCGCCGCCACCGTTCCCGTCGCCAAATCGCGGCCCTATATGCTCTTCCGGAACGTTACCTTTTAATTCTTTGCGACCCTTCCTCGCTCCTCCTTCTTCAACTAATGTACCCTGCTTGACATCCAGAATAGGGTAAGAACCCCTGCATTGCTCCACTTCAGGCTAAGACTTATTTTATATGGAAAAATAAAAGTAAATCATTTCTCAGTCAAAGTAGACTGATGTAGCGATTTTCTCCTCCTATTTGTGGTCATCATATCTTCTTCGATTTAAACATTTTTCCTGTGCTTTTTGATTATGTTTGTGCCAATTCATCATCCTCATATGTTGCTTATAATTCTTGTGTCTCTTCTATACGATGCAAACATAAATATTTTTCATTTTCCTAGCGTGAATAATTTGTTTTCTTTCCTAAAGTGTACATTGTACAAATAAGCAGAACTCGCCATAGTGGCTCTCTATTTTTTTTGTCTTTCCCAAGCATATATGCGTATCGTATATATATCGTATACGATCTATATTCGGGACAGCATTTAGATCCTCATGATCTATTGCTCACAATTAGCACATCGTCGCATTGTAGCGCTTGAAATGAACCGTCTGTGCCGAAGACAATGATTCTTCTCGAAATTTAACCTTCCGATTCTTGAATACCAAGTAACAAAGTAATATTCCCGGCGCTTTCTTGTATGCGCTCCGACCATGAATTTTCAATCCACCTCTCATAATCTGGAGATTCGTAAATCTGGACACGTTTGGGGTCGTATGAATTCTCTAGTCCAGGAAAGTTTCCTAATCGAATCGTCGACGTTTACCGCTCGAAAATGTGAGATAATAATAACTGACAGCCGCGACGCGCATAAGTAGTAGCATTTCTGTCAAGGACTCCTAGAGATTTCTTCGACGCGGCGCGTCTCAGACATGCGGAATCGAAACTCTCGCAAAGATTCGGCGGATATCTTTGTTCGAGCTCGCTGTGGAACTTATAACTTCAGACGATGACGTAAGAATATATTTATCTTGCAACCAAATGATGATTCGCTTCATTTTGATAATAAATACGATCTTACGATGTACCATCCTGAAGTGTTGGCGTCGTTAATCATCAATTTTAATAAGACTTAATGAACTTTTAGAACACCTGAAAATGTTCGTATTTTTAGTTTATTCAATAAGAATTATATTTAACGACCCCTAAAGTTGGTTTTGAACTATTAAGATTAGACAGAAGGTTTAATGATGTGCTTTTACAGTGCAAAATTTAATTCTATAGAAAATTCTCATTGAAATTGTGTTGTTTCAAAAATCTTTAAAAATTAATACATTTGTAAGAAATGTGGAAAAACTAACGAATTTGAGTGTCCGTATTCGTAGGTATTAATCACTGATAATTGAAAATTGGCAGACACATACTATGCGTCTATCCGATATTTATCTCTGAACGCACGTATTCGTCTACAACACAGGTAGTTGTTCCATGAATTTATTTAATCTACCGACAATTCATTTATACTCACATTGACGCTCAAAAGTGTCTGGACACTTCCTTAATAGAAATAAATATTTAATAAAAGTTGCGAATCTATTAATATCAATTATATCATTTATGTTTCGATATGTTTATGTTGCATTTGCGAATATATTTTATTAATAGTTTTTTTTTTAAATCATATCAGTCAGTTTTTTAAAAATCATATTTGTTATTATTTAAAATCATGGCAAACCCGAAGTTATAAACCATTTAAAAAAAAAATACAGTCAACGTTGTTCTCACGACCATTTCTTGAGTATTACGAATGTATTTTTTAGATATACGTATCGATTTATTATGAACGTATATGAAAGTAGTAAGACTACATTCACAAAAATTTTCAATTATACTTTTCACCGTGACTATCTCGAAACGACTACCTCAAAGGGTTAAATACGGATAATGTTACGGCTACAATCAAAGTCCTGAAGAGTGTTATGCAACTAGAGTGCAACGAAAGATGGATATTGTTGATCGATTAGCCTCTCCACGCAATTGGTAAGAGAGGATCTACAGAACGTATCCTACAGTTTCTCAGCAATTCGATGTTTTTACCGCGAGCCTTTTTACCGGTAACGGCAATTCCTCTTGCGGCCGTCTCATTCTCAATCATCCTCACCAATCTTCCGCTGCTTCCAGCCGGAAGAAATCCTCGTAGCTCTTCTCCCGCCGTCCTCTCTTCCTTTCTTCTGATCCCGGACGATGGCGCGCGGATTAATAGACACTTTGCGTTCTTTTTGGACAATTTGAGAATTAGCGTCGGCCGGGTGTAACTCATTCATGGGTAGTTAACGACGGGCCCGGCTCGGCGTGCTTAATACGCGAATCATAAGTCGCGAAGTTCTTGCCGCGAAGGCGCCCCCGTGCCATCCGGAAGAAGGAGGGAAAGGAAAGAAGCGGAAGAAACCCGAAGGAAAAAGCAGGTCGCGCGAGACGGTGGATGACGAAGACGATGGGTGGTGTTCGTGTCGGGGATGTGCACCCCGTTGGTATTCGGGGTAGCGGTGGATGTAGAGAGGCTGCCGATGAAGAGGTGGGGCGCACGGAGGTGGTGGTAGAAGAATATGCGGCTGCAAGAAAGAGCCGTCCAATATTTCAGCGCGGGACGATCGCGACTGAGCGACCGAGCGACCACTTGAAATATCTTGTCGCCGGGCGAAAACTTTCAGACCCGGCAAACTGAAACATGCTGACGTAATCATAAAGATGGCGTACCACGAGAACCCGTGGCTCCCGGCAAACGCGAGCCCGAACCACGACGTCGCTGGGCACTCCACGACCTGTCCGACCCGTCGCCGGTTCGCTTCACTGCGATGTGTGTCTTCCTTAGCGTACCGCCCGCGCCCTTTCGGAACCGAATCCCCGCGAATCTGCTTCGAGCAAGCGTTTTCGAACAACCTTCGGAAACTGAATTCCCATCAAACAGACACTTCCCTAATCGATTTCACGTGTAGGTGCAATAATTACTGTAGTGTTTATGTAAGTATGTAGTTAGGTACTTCGTAACAGATGAACGCACTTAATTAGGTGTAACGTAGAGATAGATTTTTAAATGTAAATGTTAACGGCGAAATCGTTCGTGCGATGAATAACATATAATTCATTTTTTGGTGAATTATTTTCATTTTTCATTATCTCCGGAACTATGCGACTAAATAAAATGCTGCAATGAGCAAATTTTATCTTCGTGTAATTTCCCAGATGATAGAATGATTCTTTTTATAAAGATTAATATATTGTACCTAATAAGTTCCCTTAAAGTTCACTTTATAATATTCAATTCATTTGTAACATTTGTAACTTTTGAGCGGTAGTGTGCGTGAAAATAATGTAATACAAAAGTACTATCAGTAGACCTAAAAAGAAATTAGCGACATGATATACCTAGCTTTTATATTTAAACCACAATAACGTTTTTTATTTTCACCGACACTACCGCTCAAAAGTATTCGGACATTTGCTTCTGTTCTATAAAACATAGTTTAACTTTATACGAAAGGTATTTAGAACGCTTATAGCAATTGTAATTAGTATTGTTATCTTTTTTGAGGTATCATAGCACATTAGATTTAATTTTTATCTACAAATTATATAATGGGTACGCAGAAATAATATTCTATGTATAATATCTCTAGGGAATATACGTATGTGAAAATTATACATATATATATTCTGTTTTATACTTCCTTTTACGTGCAAATACATATGCAGATTAATATTAGAAATGACGAGTTGACGATGAAAACATCGACTATTACATGCCTTTATTAAGAAAATATTGGAGCATTCTAAATTTTCGTATAACATAATATAAACTGTGTGACTGAAGTAATTGTTTCTGGAAATCATATCTGTTAAATTATAAAGATGTACCTCCATTAAAAGTCGTAAATTTGTGAATTAAAGTCACAAAATACATAGTTAAAAAGAAGCAACATTTTATCGATATACTAATATTTTATCAATATATGAACAAAACGAACTGATATAGTCAATATACCTATAATAACGTATACCATCAATAAGAAGGAAAAGAAACTCAATTATGTTAACAATTATTAACTAGCATATTTATGTTCAGTTTGTTAAGAAATATACTTGAAACAACCTGAGATACATGTATAAATTTTGTGTTGTCTTCGTTACATCTTTTATAAGTAAGTAATGCACATTTTATACATTTACCTTCTATAGATACGATTTAAAATTATAATACCCTATAGAAAAATTGCTTTTTGAATTTTACACAGAATCATTAAAGTAATAAGAATCACTTGCGTAATGTGTTTGGATTACTCTTCGTTGACGACTTGTCTGACCGTGGTAATATTCTACTTTGAGGCTAACCCGAAAAGTGTTGCTCCACTGTAAATCTGTAACGTGTTCCTACATTCGATGACAACTTTGTATAATCTGTAACAAAATTGAACATAGAAGTAACATCATAAGGAAATCGTTCACTTTCCCGTTGGATGCTCGCCCCATGAATGCGCAGAGGAAAATCTTTCGTGGGGTAGTTCCAATTTCACAGAAACATTTCAGTCGCCGCGGAAGTACATAAAGGAAAAAGTGCTAATTTAAGTTTCTGCAATCCCATTTTTCAGGACATTACTCATTACGATGGAATCGAAAGCTCGTCTCACCACGCTAGAGTTCTTCTTGCTTCTTCTCGTATCTTCCCTCCTCCATATGGCGTGCAAAGAAAACCACTCGATGAAATCCATTCGATCAGCTCTATTCTCGGAAATAGAATAGCTCGAGTCTTCTCGAACTATTAGCGATCAAATGTGGGTAAAATCCAATGCGAGATGATTTAGTAACGCGTTCAGCGATGAGTCGAGTGCTTCGTCACATTTCCGATAACTATACGTTTGCCTATAGAGATAATATCTTATGTCTATTGATTTTTATTCCCATTGCATAAATTTGATTGTTTATTTCAAGACTGACCTTTCTATTCTGGAGAAGTACTAATTTATAACTTCCTGCAGGGTAGTATTTTTATACGTCATATTTTATACAAATTACATTATCAGTAATAAAAGTATGTACGACCACTTTCTCACGCTTTGAAGAGTTCCATACAAATTTTTGAGTTGATGTCAGCTAGCAGCTAATTATTTTAAACTCTTGAAGAAGTCAGGCAAAATGCACACAATCGTTTTTTCTTACAGTTATACGTTTCTCTTTTCACAATAACAAAAACAAAAATTTTTAATATCAAGTAATTCCTTTTTTTCGCAAGTGATCCTAAATCTGGTAACAGTGTAACATCGATACCACTATAGAGATCCATTTCCACAGGAAATCAAGACTTTCGTAACGATGAAAACTTTTTAAATAATTTTCCACCGCGAATGAAGAGTCAGGGAGGTTACCAGAATCATAACCGAATCTGAAATAAAATATCTTACCGGGCATTTCAAAGTGTACCAATTGACCTGCCAAATGGATAAATAAAAAGCTTGAGAACCTATTTATGAATCGATATTACTATCAAAAGTACAAGGTTCTTCGAAACCTAAGTTAAACAGAGTTCATGGCGTCTCCGTCGCCACTCGAGCTGTTGTCAGTGGTAATTTTAAATCGCCTCTTGAGTGCAAAGGGTTAATAAGAAACACACAAATTTAAATTAAATTATTCCAAGGAGTTATCAGGCAAATAGTGGACTCCAATATTGAAAGCATTGGAAGGATTACGTCCAACGATACCCTGAATCCTCTTTTAGACGGAAACGAGCGGTGTCTCGGGATCGCGGGCATAGGTCAGAGGTCGCGGTAGGGAAGTTAGCAACGTGGGTCGAGGAGGGAACACGGTCTATATAGTCGGCGCGAAATGCTGGCTGGTATCGGCGAGGCCGAATGCCGGAGGTGAGAGCCCGTCGTCTGGTTGGGCCGTTCGGGGGGTTGAAGTGAAACTGAGCTCACGGGGTGTGCGGGACGTCGGCGCCGGAACGGCGCGCCGCGGCGCCACGTGGCCAAACCCTCCCACCGATATCTTCCTACCTACTCGCCTACCGAAACCGACTTGCGAGCGCACACACACAACTCGCTACTACCCCCGTGTTCGCGTATCCGAGCTAAAGAGAGGAGGTAACCCTCCGTCGTCTTTCTTTTTCCTCTTCTCCTTCCCACGCCTTCTCCGCGACTACACCACGCGTCTCTCTATCTCGAATTGCTCGAGATATCGCGCTCCTTCTTTCATTCCAGCGCCGTCCGTTCTTTCTCGAGGGGCAACCGCGATACGTAAGGGCGGAGGGGGTGGTTCTCGATAATGGTCGTTACTTGAACATCGTGGGGCCGGAGTCGAGTTTTTCGACTCGATTCTACGCGGCCCCTATGACTGCAAGAATTAATTAATACCTCCGAGCGATACGACCACGGATGAGAGTTGTTAGAGGTATAGGAGACCGCGGTAATGTGGGTCAAGAGTTTTTTCCTCGATGATAGGGAATTCGTTCCCTATTCCGGTTTTTCACTTTGGTCCTACCTTACACAGGAGTAATGATACTGAGTAATGATGTGTAAATATTTCCCTCGGTGTTATTTTTTTGTTTCTTTAATTGAGTATAAATGTAGGGTTACGGTAATCCGTTCCGTTCCGGTATTTATTAAAGTGTGTAAGCATATACAGTGGGTGTAGAATGTAATTCGTACACCGATCAATTTACCAACATATTTTTGTGTGAAATTGTAGTTTATTCACTTCTTTTTTTATAATCAATTATATTAAGATAGATAGAAGATAGATATAATCCAAACAACATTTACTAGTTAATATAATTTGTGAAATTAACAAAAAAATGCGAAAAGTGGATAAAAGTATAGAAGCAATAAGTATTTGTACGATTCTTATGACGAACCATTTACAGTACAGTTTGTAACGTAAACACATTAGTTTATTGCTCCGTGCGAATTAGAAAACACTAAATTTCCAGTAAAGTACTTTTAAACAGTTGTGCGAATACTTATTGCTTCAACATTTCTATCGATTAATTGTTTTTTTTTCTTGTTAATTTTGCAACTTACATAAATAGTTATTTTTTTTGTAATCTATCTATTCTACAGATTTCCGAGAATATGTAGAATGTCATTGTTTATAAAAAATAAGTTAATAAATTACAATTTTATATAGTTTTTTGGGAAATTGATCCGTGTACGAATACTTTCTACACCCAGTGTACAATAGTTATTGCACTAAAAGTTCTTTTTAAATAATATTTCTATTCTTCTTATCATTACTATTGTCTTACACGTTTCGTTACCCTATAGTTCGCGTACCTCGGAATCGCTAAACCGGTACTGTAGCTACAATCGAACATAGCTACAGCCCCTAAGAGTTGAAGGTTGAACAGTTGAAGGTGGAACAGTCAAGCTGTTGAAATGTCTAAATTGCCCGGGAACTATTAATTGTACTGTACTATGCTGTTGTTGCTGTTGAATTATGGTTTACAATAAACTGAAGCGCAGTGCAAAAGTTCCAACAATATTAAATCATTTATTAACCCTTTGAGTGCCAAGGAGCGATATACCGTTCCTCCATACACTTGCAAAAAGAGCCAAGAGTGTTTGTTTTACGAACACAAATAAAAAATAAACAGAACAATAAATTATGTTTGTTTACAAACAAAATTCAAGTTCTAGTTCCTGTGAAAATATGTTTTTTATACAAATTTATTTTTTCTTAAACCTATAACGTTTTATTTTTATTTTTTTAGTAATAAAGGAAGTCTAACATGTTTTTAATACTGTGTAAAAACCTTAAAATAAAATTGACCGAAGTGTACATTTTTGTTTACAATCATGCATCTCTGCTTAAAATTGTCTGGCATTTCTCAGATATAATAATAAAATTTCCTCTGTCACTCATGGGTTAAAAGAAGGTACCAGACTATGTCGTATAATATCTAATAATGCAGTCTATTAATTGTCTTATTGAAATATGTAATTGAAATAAGTGAGTCATATTTTCCTGAATTTGTTGACTAAACCTCGGTACAGAATTTCTTGCTTCATGAAACATATGATCCTACCCATAGAGATATATTTTTGTCTCACGTGTCAATCATAGAGCTCTCGTCTTCGTAGAAAATTTAAATGATTGCATGATTCCAAGAATACTTTCGTCTCGAGCTCTTATACTATGCGCGAGATCCGATTAGTCGGCTGTATAATAAGACGGATCTTTTAATATTTTTTGCAGTCGCGTCCTTTTATTATCTCGAGATAATATTAAATCAAACTCTTAGTAAATGTATTCGCGGGAAACATGAATTAATCGTGAGTGCTAGACATTCCTCCAACGTCTTGATTTCAAAGACTTTCTTTGAAATAGAACATATATAACTGTATACATTATGAGTAATATAAATAAAAAATAGAAATTTACAGTATAATATTAGGGGGACGAAAAGTAATCAAAATGTCTTCGATTTGGAAAAGTTTTTCAATGAAAAATTGAAAGACTTTTTTAAAATGGGAATGGAACTGCCTTTACGCTGGCAAAAAGTGTTAGAAAATGATGGAAATTAATTTGTTGTCAATCCGATTGGTGCATCGATCTCTGAGTAAGTAGTACAACATTTTTCCGATTTTTGCAAAAACAAAACAGGTCAATCGCGAAATGTCTTAATAACGGGATCACCTGGGGGACATACTCTACAAGATGCAAGAGGTTTCATTTTGATTGGTCCAGCCATCTCGGCGTAATCGGTGAACAGACATTCAAAAATAAAAAATATACATGTCGAATTGGGTAACCTCCTCATTTTCGAAGTCGGTTAAAAAGTGAAAGTCGTGAATCTAAGAAATGAAAATGTAAATGTTTTCGTTGCTGTTTTAGGTCTCATATATTTTCTTTTCTAGCTTGACTAAGGTGTGGAGAAATTGATACAATATTGGAAAGCAATAAAAATCCAAATTATAGCGTAGTATGAGGATAACTGGATAATGAAATGCAAGTATTCGTTACTAGCTTATTTTATAGACCCTTAGGACATAATACTACAGTTTATCTTCAATATCTTCAAAAGAAAGAGAGGCTGTCCTTTTTCAAGAAATATACCTATATGTATATGTATATAAACCATGTATCTCGATGACTAGTAGTCATTGAACCGTGACATGAGGAACCTGTACCTTCACATGAGCTACACGACACACGTCCATATCACTGTGTCATTTGACTTGGAAATCTCAGTTAGTATCAACCAATCGCTAGGTTACTTCCGCCTAAATTAACCGAAACGTACATCATTAAACTAAAACGTGCTCCACTGTCCGAATTAGAGACCCCAGTCTGAATATTTTCTATGCTGATTTTAGATGCTAGCTATCCGCAACACAGGAATCGCGTGTGCGCGTTGTTCGAACTTTCGAGCGTCATCCGCGCTTCGTTCGAGATTTATCACTTAAGAATGCATAACGATAAGTGTCAGCCGCGATATTATAAAGCGCCGTTTCTTCGGGGTGCGCATATTTTGCCGGAAAAGCGGGAGCATCCGAAATCGGGAGCGCCGCGTCGACTGGTGACATAGAGAATAAGAAAAGAAAGAAGCCAGTGAACGGGATTCGCACACGGATATAGGAATCAGATAGAGCAGAGCTTCCCAACTACTGCTATATGGACAAAATAATTGGTTATGTCAGCCGAAACAATGGTTGCGTATAACAACTTAAAAGCGTTACATACAGTCACTCTGGAATTGATCACGTGATAATATTGTTTCAAATTTTCTTGCGATACGAATTTCTTAAAACAGTTGAGAACGGTTGATATTCAACCAAAGTCACTTCAGTCGTTTGTTTACATCTTTCCTTAATCTTCGCATGATTTAAATCTTCACCTTTACAAAATGCAACACGTATGTAACAAAATGTATTTATTAGAACACAATAGAGAAATAAGTCCTCGAGAAGATGAAATTAAAATTCATTCCTTGATACATTACCAACTTCCTTCACCAGCTTTCAAGAATATGTTACAATATGCGTAGCATGCTTCAAGACTGATAAAGGACAGACGAATATTTTTTAATGTTAAGGAACTCAGTTTTCCCGTAAAGTTAAATAAAATTGTATTTGTCGAATTACCAGTTCTATTAAGTGTGCTCGAAACTCCTTTTATTTCGAGTACCTTTATAATAAATATCACCCAGCAAATTGTAAAAAAACAATAGAATGGTAGATAAAATTATATTACTTCGAAAACATTCTATTAAAGTGTCAAATAAGTGAAATATAAAATTAACATAATTAAATATTACCTATTCTATAATTGTTTCCACAACTGTAATATGTTTTCATTCATTTCTTTCCCGAACATTGTTTATATTCTTATTATTTCCCTTCAATTATAGTAAAAAATAATTTGTAGTATCGGCGATCGAACTATAGGAAAAAAGAATGCACACAGTAGCATCGCGCATTTGTCATCTTTCTTTTTTTTAATATATATTTATTAAAGCTTCTATGTATATACAAACATGGATAACAGTAGAAGAGATAATACAATACAAATAGGAAAAATGTGGCTAGCCTAAGATACAAACTAAAGACCCTAATTTGGGTACTCCTGATCTAATCTATATTTTTTTTTGGCGCTTTAGTTACCTCGGCTACCGAGGTAGCTGTTCGTTGATTGACATTCTTAGCTTACATAGTGCTAATGTAATGTGCGTAAACTTTGATATTTTTTTATCTGAGAAATAA
The DNA here is from genome assembly GCF_026283585.1 of Hylaeus volcanicus. NCBI lineage: Eukaryota > Metazoa > Arthropoda > Insecta > Hymenoptera > Colletidae > Hylaeus > Hylaeus volcanicus. Next base: position 13,016,430 of record NC_071979.1, on the reverse strand, counting down.
AAGAGTGTCTAACAAAATCCTTTGACAGAATTTCTGTGTTAATGTCAGGGAATACACACAACAAATTGTATCCAACTCTATGAGATCAGTGTCGCAAGGTCCTCTTGTTAGTAATTAATTGTCAATCGTGTAGAGTATTTGATAAATTTCATGATCTACTCTTATCGCTTAAGAAAAAATTCAAACAGAAACTAGTATACACGCACGTGACACATAACAATATATTTATACAATTACAATAATTTCATACAATTTTGTGCTATTGCTCTTGGCCGAAAACTTTTTACCAGGGCTTGTATCATAGGCTAATTTTCGGTGCGACTCTATTCATGGCGTCTTACGCCGATCGCACACAGACGCAACCGATTTGAAATTAGCGTTGCAAACCGTTTGCGCTCTTTGTTTGATCTGTTCCACTATCTTTGTTTTACCCTGTAGATCCACGGTCGCATGCAACTAGTTTCAGAGTGGTTTGAAACTGATCAGTTTATTGTTTACAATTCAGAATTTCAATTCCTGTTCAAGAAACAATCGAACTTCTAGTTCGGCCGCTAGAAGTGTTTGCGTACGCGTGACTTGGTCGCTGTGCACTAGTTACGCGTCTGTCAGATAAGTAAGTGCACCACCAAAACGCGTTTCACAGCCGTGGGCGTGGACGCAAGCGACCAAAGTGTCTTGCTGAATGCGATTGGTTAACCCCGGGGGTGGAGTCAATCCCGCTCTTCTCGTGCGCCGATAATACTCGAAAAACTTTTGATATCGTTTTACTCGCAAATGAAGCTTGCTGCGGAAAAATGTCATTCTACATTTCCAACTTATTTTTTCATGTAGATTCACATCTCTCGAGCTGCATTATTGATTCAAAAGTATTATAACGTGAAACATACTTTTATATTACGTTCCCATATAAATACAATACATTTAATTTTGTTAAAGTGCATAATTTTGAAATAAATCAAATTGATGCGCGGTATATGTAAAAGCAGGACGCTTTATTAACCCTTTGCACTCGTAGTGCGCGTTACAGTGTATAATATACGAGATGGGGTATTTAAATAAGACCACCTGAATATCTTCGTTATTTATAGTCCTGTAAAAAAATCTTTAAGACAAAATTACACTGTTTGAAAGGGTACGTGTAACGGTAAGATAATCTTTTTCTCAAGATCATTTTTTAGAGAAACTTCAAGGCTATCATTCTTTTTGTAAATATGTAGAATCATATTTATTTTTTGTATGTTTCAATAAATTTTAAGAAGACCTCGATAATAACACTATTTCGATTGATAAATCTTCAGTTTACATTTTACTTACATATTTCAAAGTTAGAAGATTTGTTAGAAATGATGGGCCTTCGCATCAGTACAATAACGAAGTCTCAAAAGAAATTCCTTGTTTTCATTTTTTATTTCCTATTAAAGTTCTATATTCCCATTTAAATGCCCCAATCTGTATAATGTATCGCACCCCAAGATCCTGTTGTAAATTACAGTTAGATTTCAGTTGCGTGTGATTTTATCTGTCATTGATTTCAGCATTAAGTACTTTGTAGATAAAGCCAACAAAATCCGAGCTGTTGTAGCCATCAAATTTAAAAAAAGTTTTTTTTTTTAATGTTTAAGTGTACAGGGTTGAGAATTTCTTTCTTTAGGGCTTTCCTACCTTATAAAGTTGCTGTGTACTACGACCTACCGGTTTGCAATGTGTCGTAGGTTGGGAAGCCCTGGAACAGAGAAACATGCGCGAGAGAGAAAGAAAAGGGGGCGTAAAGTGTTCCTATGGCTGAACACGTGGGGCAAATAAATATGCTCGATGCGCACGTGCCAAAACGCGCGGAGCGTGGGTGGGATCGTAATTTCGGGCAGCGACGATTTTTCAAAATCAAACGTAACCAAAAGGTCGTACGATAAATTTACCAACGCTCTCCGTCCGTTAGGTACGTCGCGTAACGACACGTAACTCAATGTAATTCAATCGGCCTCGCATTTTTGCTCACGTTACTGCCATATATCAGCAGACAGATCATACATCGGCAGGATAGCTCTGATTCTCTGTTCTCTCTCTCTCTCTCTTTTTTAAAAAGGGTCTGGGGAAGGGGGTCCCGTTTTGTCCGGTGTGTCAGTGATAGATAGAAACGACGTCCTCCTATGGAAATTACAAATATAAAAAACTGTGCGCTCTGTACGACGATACGACACGAGCGAACCTATTTTTTAAATTAAATTCGACCACTTTTACGGTATTGGAAACGTTGCGTCGCGGCGCTCGGCTTAATAACTCCTCGGTGGAACTTTACGGAAAGTTGGATTACGCGACTGTAACCTCGCTCCGATAAGAGATACGCTACTGTACTTTACGCGGGGATTAAATCCCGCTTATCGAGAAATCATCGGCTTATCATCCTCGTGGTACCATGTTGTGTTTTGCGAATTGAATCTCTGATACGAGCGACCTGGAATTTCTATTTACTTTCAGAGACGAAAATCCATTGGTACGACTCAATGCACTTGCATCAGGTAGTGTTCCGTGGATATATTTAATGAAGGATTTTAACAAAACTTCACTTTATTAAATACGAATCATATGAGCCTATTTCGATTCAAATTGACCACATAAATTTTATGATACATGATATCAAAATATTGTAATTGTAATAGAGTTTCTTATGAAACACACAGATTTTCACGTAAATTTTTTCAATTTAAATCAAAATGCAATTCAAGAAGTTGCTGAAAGTTGATATGCTATCAAAACCGAAATTATAAACCATTTAAAAAAAAAACAATTATTGACAAACCCAGTTTTACAGAAACGATATCAAATTTTTGTAATTTTAATACAGTCTCTTATCCAACATACATCTTTTGATGTGAATTTTTTAAATTTAAATGAAAATATAATTCAGGAACTTGCTAAAAATTTGATATGTCTTCAAATGATATAACATCATGCAAAAGCAAAAAATAATATGGTACAACTTTAAACTGGATTGAATTCAAAAATTACTCGAGACTTTATTTGCTTCCAGTAGCACCGGTAACTGAAAATACTTTCGCAATTAATCTGCGAAGCTTGCACAATGCATTCGCCTTGAATTAATATTGGGGAAACCTGAATTAAAATTGAATTATGGCATCTGTAGTTGTTCGCAGTAGAAACCGTTTTGAATGATTAAGAGAGCTGTCATGAAATACCAGTACTGCTACGCGAAATATAAATATCTATAATTTCTCTATTAAAACAGGAAAATCGTCTATTAGAAGAGACAATGGTAACATTGCAATGTTTAAGAGGATTAGCTGTGGAAAGAATCTGATAAATCTTCTGAAAAGCAATAAGCGTTGACTAATCGCCACCTGGAAACTGCATTAGTGACGCACAACGGTATTAACCTTTTCGGTGCTCTGCGCGAGTATACTCGCTAGTTTATAAATAAAGTTTTACTTTCATAGACATGTGTTTATTATTATAGATATATGCTAGAATAAATATCGAGCTAAATGAGTCATTATAAATTATTTTGAATGAATTCTAAAAACCGACGAATGCTCCGTACGATTATACTCGCCGCCACTGAAAGTATTGCGCATCGACAATGCATTCGCGCTCACGCAAGTTGCGCGGCGAAAAGGTTAACGAAACAGTAACATTCCCCAACCATCTAAGACCTATATACAGTTACGATTAATTGCGCCGTTTTGAATCGCTAAAAAGACTATGTGGACGGAATTGGCATTCTACTGCAATCAGGACGGCGGATGGAAATAAATTTGCTGAAAAATAATCAACTCCACGAACTGTAAAATCGTGGCTGAATGGAATTGAATGCGATTAATGTAGCCAGCTGATGACAAGTGAAAATTTTAGGGAACCTATATTGGTACAAACAACTCGGTATGCTCTTGTTATACGTTGTTCGTAAGAAATGCTAAAATATTTACGACAATTGACTTACTTGCATTTTTGCTTCTTTCAAGGACACATATAATAAGAATAATAATAATAATTGTTATATTAATAATACTATTAGTTTGGTGGATATGAAATGACGTTTATACTCTCACTATATAAAATATTTTTAATAAAACGTTGTACATTTAATTAATTGTAATTGCAATAAGATTCTACATTAATTATACGATCAGAGGATAGAAAATGACGATGAAAAAGTTAAATTTCCAATAAAAAATTACCAGCTTTGAATTTTTGAAATCAGCGTTGAATTATCGTAACATTCACATAACATTCTTCAAAAGCTAACTTTTTGTTTTTAGCCATTTTCACCGCCATCTTCGCATGTTTATACTTATATAAAGAATCACGCGATCATTCCAAGTATTTATAATTGTCGATAATAAGATTCTAATGTTTCTATTCTAAACATCTTTAGTATTTGAATGTGTGTGCCTTACACTATATTTCTTCCTCTGTAATATGATTACAGTCAATTGATGACAGAGTAGACTAAAATGGATGTTATTGGCCTGGGTGATTGAAACACTGAAAAACAACATTTCGTATCCATCAACCTAGTATTTGTTACTTACGATAGAGCGCGTATACCAATGGAACTACTACATTCTAACTAAATAAAAATACGTTTCAGTGTTTAAATTAGAACTTCGAAGCTGCGTCTATAATTGCAAAACTAAAATTATACTTTATGAAGGAAAATCGAATATTCGATTTTCGTCATTCGGACCAATTTCGTCGCCTTTTAAGAAGTGCATTTTAAGAAACTAATGGATCGCAAATTAACGATAAAGTAATACGTTTATCCCATCCACAACGAAGAAATATTGCGCTGAATTCGTTTGCCTGTTTCTTAAGTCTGCAAGAAGAAGAAGAAGAAGAAGAAGAAGAAGAAGAAGAAGAAGAAGAAGAAGAAGAAGACTGATAGTAGAATCGATTTGCTTTTCGATTTCCACAAACCCAGCTAAAGTGAGATGAATAGTCCGGAGCCTCCAAAACTAGGTATTATTAAGGACTTATCCTTCTTGAAAAAAACTACTAGACCTATAAGTTTAATGTTTGGTACGATCATTTACTTGTATAATAGAAAAGTTATATATTTGATATTATTCAACTTTAAACTGGATTGAATTCAAAAATTACTCGAAACTTTATTTGCTTCCAATAGCATCGGTAACTGAAAATATTTTCGCAATTAATCTGCAAAGCTTGCACAATGCACTCGCCTTGAATTAATATTGGGCAAACCTGATGGAAACATATTCTCTAACCGTGGTTACAATTCTGGTACTTACTACGATACATTGTTTAAAAGTGAAGAACCAAGTAACTTAAGTGGTACTTGAGTTAATAATTTCACGAGCTAAGGGCAATCTAACTATTGTACTACTATACTTTCTTCAAAGAATAAAAGTTAACTTGTAGTTGTTAAAAATTCAGTCAGACTAACAAATCAAATAAAGTGGAATTTAAGTTGTACAGCATATAGTTCCATTACTTATTCAGCTTCAAAATTAGTACAAAATATTAAATAACACATTTTATTATTATAAAATGATTTACATGCTCACAATAAATTTATATAAATATCCCAGCATGTTTAAAAAGCTAAGCAAAACGTGTAGCAGTGTTTAACCTACCTAACTCCGAACAATTAAATTATACTCCTTAGGTCTCAACCGTTTATGTATAAGCCAAACAGTTTTTTTGCGATGATAGGATCCTTCTTAGACGATTAAAAGTACAGAGGTTTTATTGGATCAGATTCGTCCAGTTATAGAAGGCGATAAATGCAGTCGTGTAGTGTTCGAAGGTGCAGTTGGAGAGTCCGTTCGCGATGCTTCAATTATGTATCGCTTCACACTCACGCATGAACAAAGACGTGAAAAGAGTCCATGGGTATAAGTGGACGATGGAGCAAAAGGTGAAATCAGAGTGCGAAATCCATTAGCCATTCCGTGGAAGCACGTTTTACCATCGACGCTCGATCTTTCATCCTGGCGCGTGAAGAGTGGCGCGAGCTTTTGTGTATGTATGAATGACTAGCTATGCGAAGTGTTAGCTGCAAGTCTACCCAGATCTTCATTCACTGCTTCGATATGTAAGTCCACCTGTAACAAATTTTATAGCACGGTTAACTCTGGCAGGTTTGATGGCTTCAAACCTGTCCCAGCTTTTGTTTAGCTTCTTATACATGGTGGAATTATAGGATTGATTGATTACGAGTAAGTAAATCTTTTTATTAGGAGGCCCAGAGCGAAATTTAAATTCAAACAAATAAATTTATAATATATTTTTATTTTTAATCAATTATGTAACAATCTTCTACCATCTAGTGTGCAAATTGTAAAAATCAATTGATACACAGTGAGCTGATAAGTAATAAACAAGTATCGACATTCGGAAAAATGACATTACTTTGTGGTCCTACTAATATAATAAAAAAATGTGTGTGATTAGTCACTGTTCTTTTTAATCGTGTGCTTCAAGGAATTAGGAGATATATATCCTGTATACGTATTATTTATAGTATGTAAAGTTGTCCATTATCTTCACAGGAGTCTTGGTTTGATTTGCTAGACTGACAGAATTTTTAAAACCTATAAGATATGTTTTAATCTTCAAAGAAAGTACATTAGTACAAATTGTTGTCACCCTCAGGTCATCGACTCTTCCTTCAATTTGCTAGGCTGGATGAATTTTAAACAGTTAAAATTACTCGAACTACTAAGTTCTTCATTTCTGAAAAAAATATCTTGGAAGTATCAAAATTCTAACCTCGGTTAGAACGTGCGTTTTAAAATTGTTCACGCAGAACACTGCTTTATCCAAGGACACTCGAATGAAGATTACCGTCGCACGTCGCAATACACAAGCAATTTGTGCGAACTTCGCATTAGACTTCTCGAAATAACACTTTAATAACGCATTACGCTATGAACAAAGGAACAACTCAACACGAGCAATAGGAGTAATCGCTCATAATGCATCTCATGTCAAAACCACTCCACGTATCTCGTCGTTTTCATCGTGCTGCGCACCTTCGTGAAAATGTTCCCACTCGTCACCCATTCGATTTACCGCTGTTCTTTGCCAGCCGAAGAGTGTATTACAAGAAGAGAGAGGAAGATGTTAGACTTCAAAGTATGATTTTGAAAAGGAACAGTATTGTCTAAGCTTGATAATCAAGGGTTGGATAAGAAAATTATTAGATATATTAGATATATAAGTTTGGTGCCTTTTTATCATATATTCGATGTTTATTTATAAGAAAAAGGAATAGACGTTATGTTTCAAAGTAATCACCATTACTTTCTACACACTTCTTCCACTTTTCGGGTAGTTGGCGGATTCCGTTTCTATAAAAAGATGGTGGTTTTGATTTAATAAACTCATTACTGGTTTTTTCGACTTCTTCGAAAGATTTGAAATGGGAATCAACTAAGTGGTGTTATAGCGACCGAAGAAGATGGTAATCTGAGAGGGTCATATCTGAAGAATATGTCGCATGAATGAGAATCATTTTTGTAGCCTCAGCAGCATTTTTCCTCAACTCAAATGCAAAAAGAATACAATGTCTAATGTGCTTTTTCTGAAACGTCATGGTGCTAAGTATTTAGTAGCGTGAAGCTAATACCTTAAGACACAAAAAGTTTCAATTTGAAATTTAATTACAGCTGAATATGTATAAAGGCACCGAACTTATTTGTATACCTAATAGTCACGTTAAATTAGAATTCTTGACGTTAGTCACATCTTTGAGTAGATGGGCGATATATTACCTACGGTAAAGTTCCGCCAACGGGGAGCTGTAGGTGTGAGGCTTTTAGTCAGTAAACATTTGAACACCATCCACGGGGTGTCTTTTCAAAGGTTTTCTCTACTACCACGGTAAAAAAAAATTGTTAAAAAAGGTCTTGGAGTAGAACTGTTACCCGGGGACTTCTACATAAACTCAAAAATGTACTTCCTGAAGTAGCTCAGTTTCAGGAAAGTTATTTTCTTGTGAATTTGTAAATATAGTAAAGTTCTCTCTGGTATACCCTAACGTTCTAATTATTTTTAATATATCGATCGTAATACGATAATAACATTTACTACCGATACAGCGATAATCACAGGAAATAAAACTTCTGTAGCACTATTTTATCACCTTTACGAATATCTCGATCTAGCGCAGCTATGGTTAAAATTTTAGTATCACTTTGACCTTTCGAAAAGAACAAGGTGGAAGGACTGAAATGCTTTTCTTTAATGAGATTCATTGAATATATTTTATTTTGTTCTTTGAACATTGAACAAAATCGATTCATGAACAACAACGATCACATCTTATAATTCTTCCATTTTTCCTCTACATGTTCTCTACTTCCCTTTTTTAAAAATGTTTGAAACAAATTTAGAAATCAATTACACAAAAAAGTTATATAAACTGTTTTCCTATCTTCTCTGATAAAATTTCGTAAGGTCTCATATAATAGTTGAAAGAAAAACAGCGAACTAAAAATTCTCACTTAAATAAATAACGTGTTTAACAACGAATAAAAGGTAAACATAAACAGCTTTCGAGCTTATTCTTTCACTGCTCTCGAAAACTCTTAACATGCGCAGATGCATTTAATCCTGTCGGAAGCTACTCCCAGGAGTAAAGTAGTAGTCTCTACTCTGTCTTCATTGCCATACAAACACCAATGATGTCGCGCAGTACACATGGTCCCCTTGCGTACCAAATACGGCGGCTAAAGGGGAGGAGAAAACCGCGTAAGGGGTTTCCACTCTCCAGCCACGGAAAGGACTAATGGATCATCGGTTCTCACCTCGTAGTGTCCAGCCAGTGCCAAAAAGACGATCGAAAAGTTAGCGAAAGGGGAGTGAGCAGGTAGTGGCTAGTGGACGATCGACCGGTAGCTTTGTTTAGCGTAGAAACAAACGATGCAGGATAGGAAGCACCAGCGGCAAGAGCGTGGGAAGAGAGATGAGTCCCTCCGCGTCGTCGTCGTCGTCGACGTCGTCGCCGTGATTTACATGGATGCCAGAGGCAGTTGTCGCAGTGGCTTTTACCGTTTCCCTCAACCCCATCTCCGTAAGCTCTCGTCCATGCACGTGAGCGCGCGCACACGTGCACGGATACCACCTCGGGAGAGCCGAAATCCGGGAATTGGGTTTCGCATTGGCACGTCATTACTTTGTTTATGAGGACGGGAACGCGGCAAGACAGCAAAGAAAAAGTGTCCACGGGCGCACCGGGCAATATTTACCGGTCAAGCGACGTCGGGCCGCGCCGCGCCGCGCCGCACCGTTTCAGGATTTTTCCAGCGGGACGAGTTTTATGCGACCGGCTGATCCACTTTGCCCAACGACGACCAATCGCCACCCCGCTTTGGCAGGCTACCAATGCGAAACGACGCCCGCGACATACGTCGAACACGTTCTCCAAAACGTGTCCTTTCCTCGTTCTTTTATGCTTCCGCGACGTTTGTCGTGAACGTCGACGTTTGTCGCGATGCGGGCTCGTTCCGATACCAATAGGCATATTAGGTGGTTAACTTAATTCCTCATTAAAATTTATTTATTTCGAAGGGCAAATGAACGGAACCTTAATCAAAGTAATTTCCTCCATTTTGTGCTATTTTGTCCCGTCTCTCCGGCAGAAGGGCTGTCAATGGTAAAACGCGGTATTTTCTAAGTCAATTAATTTATCCATCCATTTTTTCGACTTATTTATGACTAGAGAAGTGTATGTCTGTAAATGCGCGTTGCATCGACCAAATGAGATGGTAATCCGATGGTAAGTCTGGAGAGTAGACTGGATGCAAGAGGATTTCTCACTTTAGTTTTAGAAGTGTTTGCTTTACGTTTTTAGCAACATGCGATTTTCTGGAAACTTATGTGGCAGCTATATCCCTTCTTTATGAATTTATTACATGGCAAACGTTTCGAGATGACCATTAGAGTAACATTCAATAGTTTTGACAATTCTAAAAGCATTAGAACTCGTATTTTCAAATTGTCCTTTGGAGCATCTTTTTTTTAATCTAACAAAATTAATTATGTATCCTTTTTGGTCTTTGTGTACTTCAGTTTGTATTAAACGTGTTCGACTACGATCCTATCTTATAATTAAGGGTTCATCACGAATAATTCCTTCGCAAGTTTTATTATTGGAACTTGATGAATTAAGTTCATCTTTGTCTTCCTTATTCTGATAATAATCAATTTGACCGTCGCGTAGTCTTTGTCATTCCGTCCTGTAGTAATCTGATAATAATTGGATTTGTATATTTGTATATTGTACATTGTATATTATATATTGTATATTGCATATTGTAAATTGTAAATTGTACATTGTGCATTGTACATTGAGTTTTTATATGTTGTACATTGTACAATACTATATATTGCACCTATTATATTGCAAATCTGTTTCCAGATCAGATTTACACACAATTTGGAATAATTAGTGAAATTTGAAATTTAGAAGAAATGTTTTGTATTCAGTATATCAGTTCATTTAATAAGTTTCTGCACATTTCCTCGGACAAACTTTTATTACAATGTGATGCATAAGTCAACATAGTGCCAGCAGTTCATGGTGCAAGGTCCGTAACAGCTATTCATATTCAGTCATTCGTTAGTCGTCGAAGTCGGTTTGGCCAAGTGTATGGATATTTTTTAATTAAAAAATTACAATAAAGATGATTTGTACTCTACACAATCCTTTCGTGGAATTTGATAAGGAAGAACATTATATGCAATTTACCAACAAGAATGGTAGCATTTACTTTGAAATTGAAACAACTTTTTGAAGATTCGAAACCTCAACGACTTGGACATCTTAAATCTAGTATGTACTTATAAAGAATAATCTAACTGATTTTTACTGAAGCGATATCGATAAATTAATTTTATGTTGGATCATACACAACAATGTCCATTATGCAGATGGTGAATATTTTACAACTTGAATACAATGTACTTGAAAAGCACAAGAACTTATCATCTCACCCGTTACTAATATTTTTACTCCTTAAAGATTCTACAGAATAATATAAAATTAAATTTTTGCTCTATATTTATTCTAGTGCTAGTTCAAAATTGAAATACTTGTTTAATACTTAAATGGTTCTTCGTTCCGAATATCGCTGTCGCACTTTCATTCATACTTTCACACTTTTCTTCAGAATCCTTTCAACGTTGTAAAGTTTCGATTCGTTTTTTAATCAATTTACGAAACTATCTTTCCATGTTACCGTTCGTCAGCGATCACGGATGGATCCAGGGAAGAGAGATTTTGATCTTAGGAGAATGGTTTTCAGTAGCGAAACTTTCCAATATCAAGAGTAAAGAAGTTGAGTGTTGAAACTTCTTCCAGGTCGAATTGTTCTTGGATACACACACGACCGGAGCAATTTTTTATAATGGATCACGTGTTCGAATCGGTATGAATTGAAGTGCTGATTTTCGCAGTATTTTCCAGCCAGTTACCCGTTATGTTCGAATAAAGTTTGAAATTTAATTTCTAAGCGGATTGACGACGGAGCGCTGCTAGAATATTTACACGTTAAAAATAGAATTCTAAAGTGGGTGCAACTGCGTGCAGCTTATTTACATTTCTTTACTCTGTTGTGTCAAGTGGTAGATGCTGTTTTAATCGATTAAATAGACTTGGAAACTTTTCGCGCGATAACTATACTTAGTGTCATATATTATTGCGAATTCAGTTTATTTTAAAACCATATGTCGGTTATTTTAGACATATCTGTCACCGTTGCACCATTTATCTTTCTAATTTCGTCTTGGATATATTTCTTTGATATTTCGGAAACTAACTAACTAAAGTGATCATCTTAATCGACCTGTGATATATTTAATTATAAATCCACATAGAGGAATTAATTATAAAACCACAATAATATTTCAATGTTAAGTTATACGTTATCTAGATTATTTACATATCTCTTTTCCAATCACTAATCTTCAAGGTTTTTACATAATATACAAAGTACACTTTCTTTTTCTTATGATCTTTCTTATAATTTTGTAATGTAGCATTTATTCTTATATCTGAAGATGTTATTATTATTTCGTAGCCGATTAATTCGCTATTACTCGTGACGAAGTACTGTTCGTCTCGAATAATACCGATAACCAGGTCTCACCACGAGAATAATAGAAGAAATCAGAGTTCCTTCGATCTTCCTCTACATAGATTATACAATCGAGCTTAATACTAAATACGAAACCATGGATATCAAAGGAAACAAACTTCCTTTGATTTCAAAAATCTGAGTCTAACTCTGCCAAGCAATTATTTTAACTAAAAGGGGTGAAGCTAAATAGAAATCGTGACACGACGCGACCATGCAACTGGACTTACTGAGTCAGTCCCGTTTCCTCTAGGCGGGTCCAATTCGAAAGAAAAACGATCGACGCCTCCGTATCAGTCCTCTACTCCTTGCATCCCGTTGACAGAGCTAATACCGAACCCGACTTACGCCGACTTACTACTCTTTTGGCTTCACTGCACCGCTTGCCAGGAGTCTATTATTTCGCCAACAAGTATGTCTTACAGGAGAGAGTTCTGATCCGGAGGGTGCCACAAAGGGTGCGTGGCCACGCACACTTCTGCGGCCGATGTGTGTCTTTTCCTTGAATAAGACGCACTAGAGGACGGCAACCGACCTTTCAGTTCAGTCACACGATTGGTCACTTGGTTATCACATAAAGCAATAGTGACAGAAGTAGAGAACGAAGTTACGAGCCCAACGTGAACCTAAGAATAAACAAAAGAAGTTGATTAATAATTATTTGATAGAGGACACGCAGGCCTTAAAACTAACTTAATTTAAACTAACTTACATCTAACGCGACTTAGAACTAAAGTTCCCACGGCGGAAGCAATGTCTTCGTTCAACGCAATAGCTAGCTTCGAGAATCAAGGAAACCTTAGTAATTAGACACAGAAATATATAGGATGGATACAAGACACGGATCCCCTTTCGTATACGTGCAGCAGTCACGGGACTCACGACCCCCTTGTTGATGAATAGAGGGGGAAGGGTGAACAATAAAAGCGTTACAGTCGATTCGAAGGCTCGTTGGGTCCATCGAGAAAATAATCCGCGAAACATTAATATTACAATAAAATCATATTCCCTACAATTGCTTCAACAAATATTGTCAATAAATAATTTAACTATTGTCAAAAATTAATTGTTAGTTATTACAACAAATTGCAAGATATACTTTCAATTAATAACCCTTTTGATAAGTTATTTGTAATATTCCCGAACATGGAAAGTATTAAATTTAATTAAACGTATTCTTAGAACATTTGTGTAATTTTAATCCTTTCCATACACCTATGTCTTTATATAACTTAAAAAGTAATTCAAAATTGTACTTATATTAATTAGTATATCAAAAAACATTCAAAAGATTACAGTGAGACAGTTTCGAACGATAACATTTACCAGTATCAGAAGTGCACGCTTACGGAGTTCAATTATTTTTAAAGATATCCGTGATGTAATTATGCATCGAAATTTTAAATTATGATAATATCTACGATACCAATATTTACAAGTGTAGAGAGGAATTCTAGGACTTACGTATTCTTATTTTCCTATGTTACAGAAGTCCCAAAGTGTCGAGGACGAGCAGGAGGATCGAGTTCTTGTGATAAGGTGTAGAGATAATTGTACCATACCACGACCACGATACGTATCATACCATCAAACGTACTTCAAGGATCTACATCTGTGCGACTGCGATGCGAGAATGGCGCCATGAGCGCGATCAACATCGTGGAGCGAGCGTCGTCTCTTCGACGCCTGTAGTTTTGCTTACCAGGCTGGTCGAAACAGGATTGGAGAAAAAAACCCGCGCATATTTCGCCATTTTTCATTACCTGACCTCTTCGTTCCCGCGTTTCGAAGGACGAAGCATCGAGAATCGCAGCCTCCTTCCGCGTTCTTCTGCGAAATCGCCTAAGCGTTTCTTACTTTTCCTGTCACATTACCAACACGAACGTTGCAGTATATGGCATCTCTCGACGAGGAGAATCACAATAGCGATTCCACAAAAATCTATTAGTTTATTTTTAGAAACTCGTCCAATGTTATTTTCAACGTGCTCGTTTCGCATCATGATTTCCATTTTCAAAAACTTTTTTCAATTTTTCGATAAATACTATCGTCAATTTTGTCAGCAACTTCCGCTTTTACTCTCAGACTTCTTTCTACGTTTCTTATATTCTTAACATATGTAGTTCGCTGTTAGATCTTTTAAGTTCGTGTACAAATTTCTAGACAATTCATATAGATAATAGTAGAACAATAATTTCGTAGTAATGACGTTTGCTTTTGTCGAAATATTTTAATAAAAAGATCTGCGATTAGATCTGTGATTCAGTCAAATACGCGATGACTTACGAAATTACCTGATGTACGGAAAAACTGTATTCGAGCAATGTTAAATTCAAATTTCTGCGCCAGTAAAGAAATCATGTTGCGTTACAAATTGCCTTTTCTACATTCGAGCTCAAAAGTTTTTCTTCGTATTATACCTATCAGAAGTTCTTTTTGCGACCTCCGACCGCAAAATCCGCATCTAAGTCAGCTTCGGGTCTCCTCGTCGTTGTTCGATGACGCAGAAGCGACTGAAAAGCAGGCAACGTTCCTTCGATTTCTCTCAATCGTCAGGGTACATCGATCAGCTTCTCCTCGCGTCGGTTTCACCTTGTCCTCTCCAAACTTCTTTGCGACTAGCTACGCAACAGTGGTCCTAATAGTCCTGGGCACGTTTCATTTGAAATTAAAATAAACAGCCACTATTCAAAATAACGTTTCAGTCTTTTATTTCCTGCAACGTTAATTAGAAGTAATTGAAATATCAATTTCCTTGAAATAATAGGAATTTCAAGTAATTTACTTCTTTCATTATTCGAGAAAACGAATGTTTCAAGTGAGATTTGACATGATAGTGTTGTCGTTTACATGACGAATCGTTATTTACGCTTCTATCTAAATTTATTTAAATTTATGCACAATTTAAATTTATATAAATTATTAGCGCATCGATTAATCGAAATTATAAATCCGTACGTAGACTGAATTGTATTTATTATATTAATTTCTTTCCTTTTTTTTTTAATGATCATGATTTCATTTATTAAACAACCTCAACTTATTTTACTTTGCTAGTTCACATATGAAAATATTGTTATTTAAAGATACAGATCGAAAACAGATTACGTACAATAATATGTAAAAATTAATCAAAAAAAGACACCTTACTCGAAATTGTATTTCAAATAATGTTATTTGAAAGGTGGCCAGGACTGGGCTGGAAGATGACGCTCGTTCCAATGAACATGCTCGCAGCAAACCCGGGCCCACAAATGGACAAAGATTTTATTCGGATACAAATTTCGAATAACGATTGATATGTAAACAACATCCGATCCGTCACTCGTCGAAGAAAATTTAGAATTGAAATTGCAATCATCGAATGAGAACTTACGTTCACCTAGGATGAATCACTTAGTAGCGTCCTTATTCGTAATTTGTCATTCGAATAAAATTTTTGACCATCTCTGGTCGCGGTAACTCGCAAGGTGTACGACACGCTTCAGATCTCCGATAGTCCCAATGCGTGCGCGATCGTCCGACGATGAAATCGGTGTCATCGACGATCGGCGATTCCGTTTCTTCTTTTTCACTTTTTCGCCGTTCCCTCTGGTCCCACGTTCGCTCGATTTTTGAGAATCACCGTCGGAGAACGGGATCTAGCATGGCTGAGCCAGTTAAAAAACGGAGGCACGAATTTTCTGTACATTTCTGAAAATAATCTTGCGCACACGATTGCACATACACGCGCGGCAATGAACAGTTACGAGCTAAAAGGTCAGAAGGGAGAACGATGCTTTTTTTCTTGGCCGACGAAAAGAATGAGGACTCGCCGACGTTCGCCGTGCGCACACGATCTCTATTCTCTGTAAAAGTAACCTCGTGTGCTTTCAAGCGCACACTATACATATATACATATAAATAAATATAAATAAAAATATATTATATCTACATATACATATATATATATATATAGATACATGAATATAAAATGAAGGACAACAAATATTATTGTATGTAATTAAAATATTTACGAAGAGAAATTGTGCGTGGATATCGCTACGAATTCTATTATAGTATATATGTATGATATTATATATACAGTAATATATATACATAAATATATAATACATATCATACATATATACATGATATTATATAAGGAAAAAAAGTGTTGAATATATTCTATAGAATATTGTACGTTCGCTAATGTTATGTATGGTATACAAAGAAAATTCATATATATACATATACATATATATATATGATTATGTGTATAATTATATATAAATGCATATGTATATTCATATATGTATGTTCATAAGTAGATGTAAGTACATAAGTTATGTATAAGATATTCATAGGTACAATTAACGATAAGTACGTTACTGCAAGTAGACGTGTAAAGGAAAGTTTTAGTCACATGGTTAAAATGGAGTCGAGACGACGATGATGCTCATTTTGCGTGGCTTTTTGCGAATCTAGCGCGTTGTCTTTAAGAGAAGGAAAGAATGTTGGTGCTTTTCGATAGATGAACGTTTCTTTCTTCGTTTATGTTGTTCGTCGTCGATGAAACGGTATTCGTCAGATCGATGTACTATTTAGGTAGACCGGGCTGAAAGTGTCAGACAGAAGACGTTCCCGCTAACGACGTTGACGATCAGGATAGTAATGCAATCGGTGCTTGTTATTTTCAAGCTAATCGAAACCTTTCTAAAATCGAAACTTTCGATTCGACCGGGCACAATTAATCGAATAACCATAGGAAGATACCAATCGATTACGATCGTTGAGTAAATTTCCAAGATAAACTCCCTTCCGTCGTCGCAATATGGAACGTCTTTACGCGTTCTGGTACTGTCGGCTCGACCAGTTAGAAGGTCCTCCGCGGACTCCCTCGATTTTCACGAGGACTTTGTAAGCTAGTGTAGAAAGAAATACGCGATTCTACCATCGAAGAGCTTAGGTGAATTTAGTAGACCCTCGATGTACCGATTGCCCAACGATCGAACGATGTACCAGAGGGAAGTAGACCACTGCAAACGCATCTTCGGCTCGTCGAACATGACCCAACGGCCACGAGAGTCTCAGCTCGAAGGGAAATTCCTTCGAGTTACACAGTGGTCGCGAGTTAGGGTTATCTCGTGTACTGTAGCGACGAAGAAAGTCAATTTTATCGACAAAATACGATTAAATCTAGAATAACCTGTGCGTGTATGTATGAAACAGAATAACAGACCCCGTTCGACCGAGGAACACGTTTGCTATAGCGTCCAGCAAGACGAAACGCTAACGACGACTGATTAGCCACTGTTACTTCGAATGTAAACCCCCTTTGATCGAATAATTTTTAAGTTCTTCTTTTTTTCTGTAAGCTGCCATTCACATGGATAGAATCGTATGGTTGTCTGTCATCTCTGAAACTGGTGCAGTTAACTAGCAATTCACGACTATTAGCAAAGAAATCACAGTTTAGTTGCAATGTATTCTAGCCAATTTCCATCAAAGTTATGCACATACCTTGCAATTGTTATCTGTATAACATACAGTGACTCAGCTGTCGAGGACTCCGTTATTCTATTGATACTTCGCATAATTTATTTTATACCAGTCAATGGTACATCTACGAGTTTAGAATTTTGACAAATTTTATAGTTCTTTCGACTCGTTTGAAGATCACACGATATTTTACGAAACACAGATAGTACCACATTTAACTTTTTATATTCGACAACATTTTCGCTATGGCGTACTACCAATTCCAGGTGATCCTGCGAGTAATGAACACCTTGTCCCTATCATAAAATGTTTTTATACACAAATTAACTCGCGCTCGACTACTAGATTACACAGTGGGCTTGTTTCTTTAATTCGCGCACAAATATGACAATTATAGGATTTAGTGCAACGACGAAAAGAAAATAGTATACAGTCAGTCCCATAAATATTCGTACCTTTTATATCTATTAAAGAAATCCGTCTAAATTAAATGATAGGTTTGATATTTTTAAAGTATTCCATTATTGATACATACAAGTGTAAAGTTTATTCATGTATATATTTATAATGAAACATTTATTTGAAAATATCAAACCTATCGTTTACTTTAGACAGATTTCTTTAATAGATATACGAATATGTATGCGACTGACTGTAAATAGCAAATTGCTAACTGATTGAAACTATGTAGATTTACTTGAATACAGCATTTCGACTAATTGCACGAGTGGAAATCAAATTGCACACATGCTTTCTTATTCTAGTCTTGATAAATAATCAATATTGTCACAATTTGACGGAACATATCTAAATTCGAACCCACAGTAATGTTTCAACCCTTTACAGCCGATGCTGGCACAATGGTGGTATTTAACCCTTTACGTCCGACGAAATTTTCATAAGACCGAGTTAGTGATTCCACACGATTTTCAAAATTAAAGAATTCTTGGAATAATTGGATGACGAGTCGCAAATTTCACCTGAGCAGCTGAACAAACTGTGAATCGTCGTCAACGGGCTACCTGATCGTGATTTCATCGCGTTCTACGTAGAAACTGCCATTTACTTGAGTTCAATATGTACATACAGAGTGAATTGTCAGTCGTCGTTTCGGTCTTGTTCCGCACGAGATCTGCCGACGGTACGTTTCCATTTTCCTTGAGGCGAGGAGCGAAAAGAACGAGCCAAACGCAAAGTTGATCGTCACTGTTCATAAGGTAATCGCGGGACGAAGTTAATCTGCAAGAAAGCAACACGTGTGACTGAGGATCGGTAACTTTGATCGGTGAGCGCGTATAGGGAGAGAACAGAGTATTATCGACGAGAAGAATACGATTTATTATGATTCTCCTGAATCGTAATACGCAGACTGAACACTCTAACTCTCGAAACTTCCAATGTTTTAAAAATCCTGAACGGATAAAAAAAGTGACGACGAAACTTGTTTGTTATTATAGAAGATAAATTAGTTGTCTTTCAAGTCTCGTTCGATACATCAACGTTCAGAGTGGAAAATGATACTTTTTTCTTGTATCAAAGTTTGATTCGTTAGCATGAGCTTGACGACTCGTCTGAGCATTATTTAATAATATTTCTTTCATTCTGGATCGTTAGTAATCATGCGAAAGTAGAACACCGTAACAGTAGATACCAGGTCATTTCTATAAGTTCCTGACCAGTTTAAATTGCGAAGCATTCGTTAGTTTCTTATATTTGGTAATTTACTAGTTGCCGAAATTAGTATTTAGTATTTTTTAATTGAAAATGGACAGTAGGTTTGTTGAATTTAATAAAAGTGAATACGATAGACAGACTATTGACAATATCAACCTATATAACAAGACCTATGATAACATCTACTCTAGAACAGCAGAAATTTTTCGAGAATTAAAATTAAAATTTTAACGAAATATAAACATTCTGCATATGATTAACTTTTAACACGCGCATGTGCCAATTTTTCTAGCTTATGAAATGACCCGATACGTGTGAAATGTTCGTGTAAATAAACAATAATATAGGAAAGGTGTATTACCAGCGATCTAGAATAAAATAATCTCTGTACATTATCTTGCAGTTTCGATAAACATTGTTTGCGTTCTTACTTGCGTTGTGTAATGTTAACGAATCGTAGAATCAGTTAGAGCCGAGTGTTAGAGTGGCTCACTCCGCATACTCTTCTCTGGATAACGGGTTCGTTCGTTTAGAAACAATGTTTGCAACAGTTTTCTTCAGGGACGAGTCAACGAGATACCGTGGAAAGGCGTCTATGTAGAAAGAAACGTTTCCGAACGCTGGAATATTTCCACGAGAAATCAAGGGAGACTCACGTGAAATTTTAGCTCGTGTATCCGTCCACTGACTGTAGAATTTCAGATCAAGAGACTGTTGCGCCGTTGCGTGACTGAGCTCTCAAAGATGGCAATGACTAGGTGGCAATTATCAGAAAAGTGTTGCGCGACGAATAGTCCATTTTCAACCTGTTTTTGTTTTTTCTGTGGTTGACAAGTAGAGAGTCAACCTACTGTATTGTATGAGATGCATAGCTGAATGACATTATATTAGGAAGCCATATAGGCAAGCGGTAGTAAATTGAGATTTGATACACATTTTTGTGAAAAATAATTCTATGGTTTTTAAACTTCATATATTTATCTATTCATCCTGTATCATTTGAGAACCGATAATAGAGTTTAAATAGAGTCAAATTTTGATAACTTTTGCGGTGATCAGATTATCTTCGTTATTTTAATCTGAATCGTGAAAATAAAAGATTTTTCTGAAGTAGATGACCGAAGCATAGTGTTTATCACAGCAAGTTTTAATAACAATTTTGGATACGCTATGTCAAGGGCTAGACACTTCTCTTGAGAATATTTTACGATGTATTATAAATAGCCGTTTAAAAGCCTGAAAGCATCCTACGAACGTCAATTCATTTATATTAAGATCTTTGATATGGGTCGAAGATTTCGTCTATAGTGGGCCGCTGTTTGCTGAAACACGAGAGAGATCATAATCTCGTCTTCTTTTCAAGAATCCGAAGCAATTTGTTCACAAAATTTGTATTAATTGCAGATAACCGGTTGCCATCGAGCACCCAGCATGCAGGGCGCAACGATTCCGAGCGGATCTTAGGGCGCGAATGATCATCGATTGCATAAATCGCCGCGAAGCCTGCGGAACGATCTCTACAGAAACGAACTCAATTAGTACTTTCCCCCCACCGTGATTCGGCACACGTAAGCGAAGTGTTGCTTTAGTAAAATAACTTAGATAAATATGTTACTACCTAGAAGTACGCGAAAATATATTACGTAGTCAATGTTAATTGCGCGACGGAGAACACATGGAGCGGCGTGCGAGAGGGATAGAATGCAAAGAAGAGAGTGCAAGAGCATGAGAAAATGAAACGTGTTCCGATAGGATGAGCGCTGATAGCCAGTCCCTATGGAACCTAATTTACGCATAAGACGTCCACCTTTGCCAGTTTTCTTTGCCTGCGGACACCGTGAACAGTTGACTTTTTTTACGACTGCAAGGAGTGGCAGCAATAGCAATACAACCAAGAGAGGGGTATCTCTATTCTATTCTCCAGAACTCTATCTAAAGCATGCAATAATGATTTTTTTAATGACCTGTTACCGAGAAAAATGCTTTTGAAAATTTGTTAAATATTGGTGAACTCGATTATTGAGCCGTGATAATTGAGCCGTTCATTGCACAAATCGATTTACTCCATAATGTAAAAAGTTATACTATACCAAGTGCTTTGACGCTGAACACGTTGGTCGCCATGTCACCCAGAAATCAGTGACGGTACTCAGTAATCGAATTAAATAAATTAATACCAAAAGTGAGACTATAATGAAAATAAATTTGGACTGGATTTATGAATTTAATTGGTTAAACATTTCAATACCGCGGTATATGTTAAATTATCTAGTCTTCAACAGTCTCGAGACGAAATTTTATCTTGGAGAAATTTTCACGAGTTTTAGTATGGCAGCCAACGTGTTGAAAAGACTTTTTAAAAGCTCCATAAAAGAAAAAGTTGAGAAATGCGACGAAATATAAAAAGTTATGACTATACCAAGTGCTTTGACACTTAAATTTAAAATTTCTTTTAAGTGGAGTTAATCGATTTATGCAGTGAACAGCTCAATTGTAGGTCTTCGACACAGCTCTGTCAGCATTGATATAGCAACACACGAATCAATTTTATTTTATATTCTTTTCTTCGTTCTTGTATGAAGAATCCTCCTCCTTGTTGTGTTGCTATTACTGGAACAATCTGCACGTAGATCGCCGATAGTTCATTGTTCAAACGAATAATGCTCCTGGAGCCATCACTGTCTTAATTCTTAACTTTTCTTTTTATTCTCCCGAGATACGTATCCACTCATTTCCACGAGTGTTTGAATCGATTCGGTTGCCATTGGCAGCGCCCAATCGGTTTAAAAAGCGATCGACGCATGTTCCAGAAAGATGAAGCGAACTTGGAATTCTTCGTATGAAGTCTATCGAGCCTTCGAGTAAAAGGTTCAAGTCCACTTCGAAGTTATACTGGATCTAGGCTGATCATCTACATCGGTGATTCTTAACCACTGTGCACACCACTATGCCACGAATGTTTGCATTTTATAACATTTGAAATTGTTACTATAACTCATGAAAGAAAAAAGGTCCATAACAAGCATCAGTTTAAATATAAATATATCTTAAACATTTCGACTTTGTACCATCTATCAGTCAGAGAAAATCAGGTTCTCTGAGAGTTATTAAATAATAAAAAAATGTTTGAGTTAGAGACACATTTTATTCGATGTTGGCTTTGTTCCTTAAAAAAGACAAGTCTTCTTGTTTCTTCGATCATTTATTAATTCCATCAATGATTGTATAAACTTCGGTTTAAAAATTCTTCGCTATGTTTTCTTCGAGAGGATTCGAATGATATAAAGTGGAAACATTTAAAATGTATCTACTTATATTTAAACTATTGTCCATTTCACTATTGGATTTCTACTCCACAAGGAACTTATGTATTATTAAATTCTTCGAAGTTTTGTAGAAGAGGTTCGAGTTAAAATTACATTTTCTCAAAAAAGATAATGGATATTTTAAAGCATCTAACAAATTAATCAGTTCTTAAATTTGCAATTTTAACAACTGAACTAAAGCCCCTATCTCTTCTTTTCTATCTCTAGAGCTAATATAGTAATACTTGAATTTATACCTTGAAAATTCAGCTTTTTCATTCGAGTTCTTTCTACCAAGCATCGAGTTTATTTCTATCTGAATTGTACTCTAAACTCATAAACCTTAAGATTCATTTTATAATTCTGCTATGAACCCAAAAAGGTTAGGAATCACTGATCTAAACAAAAATTATGTGCAGTAATGCGTCGATCAAATTACGATTTCTGATCAGAAATGAACAAGATATACAGAAACGATCGTTACGAGAGTTCCTTCGATGTAGCGGCAGTTTCTATTTCCGCATCTTCGCGTAAGAAACCCCTATGTTTTGTAAACAACGTTACCGAAACCGCAGCGAGCCGTAACACCAGCGACTGTAGCCCTTAATTCCTTGTAGCCTTATAATATAATATTCTTCTTTTCTTTTGTTCTTTTTCTTCTCTATTCTTTTCAAATTATGCGCGAATAAGCACAAACGTTTGAAAGAAATTGTATAAGATATGTAGACATATATTTGAAACTTGAGTTATATATTTAACATGAATACTATTTAATGTATGATTCAAGCTTATAATAAACGGGTTGTATAGAAGTATTGCTGTTAACGTTTCTTTATTCCTCCTTCTTCTAATCCTTGCCATCTTTACCCCATATCCTAACAGGATGTCCCACGATGACGTTATTGTTGCAGCCACGATAAATAAAAAGCTTGGAAAACCGTTTTGGCGCAAGTCTGCGGTTAATTCTTGTTGGATAATAAACAAAAACCATGCCTGATTCTAACCAGTCCAAAAAAGTACTCGAACGCCCTTGGAAGTTGAACAAAATCGATCATAAAGTATTATAACAACAAAATCGCTCTCTGAATTATCGGTCATTTTCAAATATCAGTAGTCGGAAACTGATAGACGATTACGAAGTACGAATTCTTTCGCAGTGTACTATATTGCTATCTGAAAAGCTACTGTAAAGCAAAAATTTACGTAACATATTTGCAATATATTAGGATGTTGCATATAAAATCTCTTATAATTCGATGTCGTAGTTATCTTCATTTTGCTACGTCATTGTTGTGGCAGATGTTACTTGTTCGTGATACATTAATTTGAAAAGTGAAATTTGTTACTTTTAAAACGCTATTCGTCTATTTATAAAGCAATGTTCACATAGTATACTCCATATAGGCCAGTCATATTAGACAATTCTTTTCCCAAACATTACAGTAAATACTGTAAACTTGCTTTTTTAATATGTTGTTAGGGACCATCCAGATAGTTTAAATCTAGATTTGCAACCCTCAGATACGTGAGCCAGCCGAGTTATAGCCGGAAAACTGCGAAATTTTCGCACCTCTTTCAGTTTTTTTTTTGCAAAAAAGTCACTAAAGAAGTATCTTGACGAGAAAAGTCATTCTTACCTTTCTGTATATAGATAAAATTTCCTACAATTTGAGATGTGTTGGAGCTCTGTAGCTCTATTAGTTCCAGCGATACAGTTCTGTGAATTTGACAAATTTAATTACCTTGAGTTTAAGACCATAGCAGAATCTGTACCTATTATACAGGATGTCCACGCTAAAGTGTAACAGACGCATATTTCAATAACTATTGATGATATGAAAAAATTGGTTATATGTAAATTGCAGGATACAACGGGCTCTTTATTGTAGCGTAAACGAAATTTCATGCCTTTGAATGCCTTTTCTCGTCAAGATACTCTTTTGGTGACATTTTTGCGAAAAACTGAAAAAAGTGTGAAAATTTCACGGTTTTTCGGCTGGAATTCGGCTGGCTCGCGTTTCTGAGGATTGCAAATCTAGATTTAAACTATCTGGATGGTCCCTAACAACATATTAAAAAAGCAAGTTTACAGTGTTTACAGTAAAGAGAACAATGAATAACAGAGAAATTCAAGTAATCGTACTAAATGAGTTCAAGCTCAGACATAACTCAGAGGTAACTCGTAACATAAATAAAACACGTTGGGAAAGCATTAATAAATAATGAAAAACATGCCATTCGTTTGCCAAACTTCATTAACAATGTAAGCTTCGAAAATGAAGCACCTTCTCGACCGGAAACACCGCCATCGATAACGATGATTTAAAGAAATTAAAAGAAGGTATTCGCGAGTTTACAGGAAGTCTGATTATACATTATACTATGACTTCTCGATATTTGAAAATGATTGAAAAAACGAAGAAGGTGGATACATGGTAGGGTTTCCGCGTGAATTAACAAACAAGAACAAGACGCGTCGATTTAATATTTGTCTCCTAATGCGGAGTAAAAATGAACCATTTCAGATTCTTACATCGCATTTTATTCTTTTTATTCGCTTGATCCTTCACCAACCGACTACTGCTTCGTTAAACATTTCGATCACTTTTTTAACGGACGAATTGTTTAAAGAATCCATCAAAAACATCTTCGACAACTTCGTCGCGACCAGAAATGAAAATTGTTACGAAAATAGAATAAATGCACTCGTGAATCCATGCAATGTATACTGAATCTCCTGGTGCTTATTTTGATGAATAAAGTTAATTTATACTAAAAGTACAGATGTTTAAGTCTTCTCTACAAAATCGGACATTTCATATGCAACAACCTAATAGAAAGAAAAATTAATCGTTGCATATCATCTGTTTTTTGTGCGGTAAAGGATGAAGATCCACCGTAGATTCTTGCATTACACGAAATTACATATATCATCTCGTTACGCAGAATCTCTTACGCAAAGTATCGTACGACGAACGCGAAGCAAGTAACGGAGGAGATAAAATTGACACACGCACTTAGATACCATCCGGTGTAGACAAGCGTACGATTTCTATTTCTCGGGAACCAGGATTCCAGAGTTACGTTGAAAACTTTTAAGATTTCTCGCGACTTTCGAAACCTTTAAAGACCTTCGCAATTCCAGTAATATTTGGTGCGATCACGAAACTTTTCGAATCGTCGATTTGCCCGAAAACTTTACTCTCATTTCTGTCTTTATCGTGCCCGATTCCGACGATCGAGGGTTGAGCAGATACTAAATAGATAACATTTGAACTAGGAACGCTTTTATCGATTATCGGGGAGATATCGGTAAGTTAACGGTAATCTTCGTTTTATCGATAGCTACTGCAATTAAATCGGTTATTTCGAAGACGATGTGCGATATTTTTTATGGTTTTAATTCAGACTCACGCTTTTGTAGAATAGACGTTTAATGAAAATGCGATTGACCAAATAATTGGTATAATGTATAAATTTGTAATCAAAAATTGAGATTTTTTGAGGACTTTTAGAAACAAAATTGGTGAAATAGTGCGGTGTTTATTTATTTTTCAGAAGAAACAGGAGAAAGTCATGTGTCGTCTCTAAAATTATCGATTTAATTAGAAAATGAGCGCACACGCAAAAACGGAAATGAATACGATATAAGTCCGATAATAAGTCCGAGATATATTTTTTAATCATTACAAAAGAGCATTTAATCAATGACTGCACTCATCGATGAAGTTTACCTAGGATAATTCTGCTTTAGATTGCGATATTTATTAGTGATTGAATTGAGCTAACATATTAAAATCAATTGCATGCCAGAAAATTATCGCGTAATTGTACACTACTCGAACTAATGCAAGGTTCGTTGGATAAACTTTATCAATGAGTGCAACTTGTAGATTCCGAAGGAAACACAATACTGTGGTTCTTTTCGTACTAAAGCTATTATTCCCAAGCTCGAGTAGTAACTTAGGAATTTCATTCTTTCTTGTTTTTTTACCTTTTCTTTTCGTTCTAAATCTCTTAAATGATAAAAATTATACATAGCCTAGGTTACTTAGGATTAACACATGCGAATGGCATCGGCAACAACACTACATTCACGTCGATAGCGACAGCGACATGTCGACGCTTAGCAGAAAATAACTAATAACGATGTCGACAGGCTACCGTGGCTGAATTCGTAAATTTATATGCGTTCAGAAAAAAATGGTGCATTCAATCATTGCACATTACTTTTCCAAATTTTAATGGATCATTCAATCGTTATCCGTTACTTTTTCAATCTGAAACGGACTACTTGCCCATTACCCATTACATTTTTAATTTGTAAATGGACCAGTTGCCCATAACCCATTCCTTTTTTAATGTGTAATGGAACGGATATCCATTACCCACTTTTTTTTTAATTTGTAAAGAGCTACTCTCCCATTACCCATTACTTTTTTAAGTAAGTGTAGTGTTTCGCTGTAACGCTCAGCATTCATCGTTGATGTTAATTTGAAATAAGCGCCCGTTAAATTGTTGTAAAAGTCTCGTTGTTTGCAAAAACAATATAAAAAATTATTAAACAATTAAAATTATTTTGTACTTGAATTTCAGTTCTCCATTATACGTTTTGAATATTTACTTACTGTGTTTCCTCAATAATTTCCTAGTGATTTCTTCCTGAAACCTATCATTTGAATTTCTTTAGTGAACATTTCCATTTTTAAATATTCAAAATTATGTATATATTAGGAGAGAGGGTCTAAGCATTTTAGAAAAGCTTAGGTGGGCCATAACACAAAAAAGATTGGGAACCACTGCTCTAAACGGTAAGTGTCCGGGCCCGTCTCGATTCGAGAAAGGCCCTAATATCGATTGAAATGCAAATTATCCCGCACTCCAGTACTTTCAGCTCAGGAGCTGGGATCGACGATAGCCTGTAAGCTGGCCCGAGGGTGAAAGCGAGATTTCTTTCCATTTAATTAGGATCGCAAGGAAGTCGCGCGATTCGCGAATCAGTGACGCGTGTGTGCCACGGCAATATGGCACCCTCGTCCATCGAAATTCTTAATTAAATTCCCGCCGTCTTCTTGGCTCGGCCGCGGAGCCTGTGGAACTCCATCAGAGTTTGTTCACCCCCGCCTGCGTCGAGAGCAAGATCTCCTTCCCCATGCTTCCATTTTCTCTCGTTTCTGCGTACAACTCTTTCAACCCATACCCATCTTCGTCGAGTTGCTGGACCAAGCACTCTCGGATTGCTTTCGACCTTCTCCGAGTATCATTCGTTGCAAACCGAGCTGTATTCTAATCTGCCACGCGCGATACTCCTCCGCTGCGAGACAATTATGGACCACCGTCTAGCTTTCGTCGGTCTTTCACAGTTCCCTTTCTCCCGATCCTTCTGCTTGTTTTCTGGCCAATTGTCCCCCAACCGCGGTTAGTGTCGAGGCTGTTGGATGCAGAACGAAATTAGCCATCGCTTTGCCGACTGGTGACATGTTGTTTCGAATGCGACGACTTACTCGACCGTTTATCTATCCTTTATCGCCGCCGGTTCTTCGTTTATTTAAAGTGCGAGTGTACACTTGGCGAGTCCGTGAGAGGGTAACTAGAATTAGCTACTGAAGGTTTATTCTATTACCCTCCGGATAGAGGATAAAACACGTACAATGCGATACACGGGTACACGTGTCACGTGTATCCAGTTTAAGCGTTTACGAGACACAGATATCAGAAAACATGTGTATTATTATATGTGTACACGTGTAATTAATAAATTCCGTGCTTCTTTACACGTGAATAACCATTTAATATGGACACGAGTATTTACTACACGAATTTCTATCGCCAATTTATTTAACAAGATTTAATCCTTTGCACTCGAGGCTTTTTTTCTGGTATCTACCACCAACTTGAGATACTTTCTTAGCCAGGAATCTTAGATTGGAGCTAATCTTAGATTGACTTCGGAGATGTAGCCCAATTGTCACTTTATATCAAAATTAAATTTACTAACCTAGCAGACAAACTGAAAGAAGTTAATCTACCTAACTTTCTTCTCTCTTTTATTCGCAACATAAAGCTATACCTACGGACACCGATAATTTCCAAATTCTTAATAAAAGACCTTCATGCTCAACGGTATCAACTAGTCCCTCCACTAACCTCTTCACAAGTTTGTATTACTAGTCAAGGAATTCCTACAAATATTCAATTAATTAATAAAAACTAAATTTACTAAGCTAGCAAACAGACTGAAGTAGTGATGCGCACGAGACTAGACGAGACGAGACGAGGTTTCTACGATCTCGATCTTGATCTCGAAAAATCTCGGAACATGCATATCGATCTCGAATTTTCGACAATTTCGAATATATAATCTCGATCTCGATCTTGACGAGATCTCGATCTCGTTCTTGACGAAATTTTGACAAGATTGCCAATACAGTTCAAAAATGAGCAAACATTCTCGGAATATATTACTAAAGAAATGAATATCAACACTTATAATACACACTCTTGTGTTATTAGGAACGATATATAAATTTTCCAGTTCTTAGATTATACGGGTTTAAGGATTCCATTTCACACAGAATGCACGTACATTACAAATAGGATAATTTTATGTAATGCAAGAAAACAAAATTTCAGGAAATATGTATTTCGTAGTTAGATGTAGTTTAAATACACAAATTGTTGTGAAACTTGACTACCATTTTGCAATAAAAATATATTAATGTTAATATATAATTTATACAAATGAATTTTTCTGAAAACTAATTATATTCCTGCTAATTTAAATCTAATCTTACCTTACACTTTACACTTTTGCACTTTTGCACTTCCATTTCAACTATTACGTAGCGCAAACGATGTTTTTGATAACCACCATATTTTCATCGTTTCCAAAAAGAAAACGGACAATTAACAAATGAAAATCAAATGTGACCTTACAGCATGTTATTTGGTCGCATAGTTTAGAAGATAATGAAAAATGAAAATAATTCACATTCATCGCACGACCGACTTTGTCGTTAACATTTACATTTAAAAATCTATCTCTACGTTAAATGCGTCCAGATATTACAAAGTACATACTTAACTACATACTTACATAAACACTACAGTAATTATTGCACCTACATACGCGAATAAAAATAGTATTTCACCCGGTTGAAACCGCGGGGTGAATAACTAGTCGCATATAAAGTTAAAATCGCTCGTATATTACATTTCGTCGAATTTTCATACGGCTGAACCTTCGATTGAAGGTCGTCTCTCGCGTTACGATTAACGCTTTTCGTCGCTACTTTCTCATATAACCCACAATTGCGCGGCAGCTCCCCATTGGCGAGATTACAGGCTCCGCGTGAAAGCGGGCAAACGCGTCGCGATGGTTAAAAAAAAAAAAAGAAAGAGACAGAAACGAACTAAAAAGGGGGAAAGTCGTTGGTGAAAATATTTTGCGCCCGTCGCGATTCGTTGATATTTCAAAGCGAGCGAAAGGATCGTGGGGGGGGGGGGGGGAGCGTAACGCCAATTTCAATATAATTAACCCCGCGCGAGCTGATTTAATAGATCCTTAATTACTGCTCCGCGTTGCAAAATATTTACATAATAACGGGCTACCGGTTATAACTGTAACGGGAACAATGTGTTTGTTGATTCGCGGAGCGCAGGTCGTCTGTTAAATTGTACAATCGTAAGGACAAGGAGAATACACAGACGATCCTTCGCCAGGCTAATTCATAATTCATAGTTCGTTATAGCTCGCGAAGGAAGTATTCGGCTGAGTTTCGAGTGTAAAGCAAGCTCCCCCTCCTCATCTTCTTCAAGAACCTTATGCATATTGATGCCGTTCCGCGGAAGCCATAACGACATACGTTCTCTCCGAAGTATTTGAACGTCTTCGTTGCTCCATCAAAATGTTTGCGCGCGGGCTCTGTTTACTATCATTACACAGTTTGCACGCGTTTGCGCCGCTCGCGACCGCGGACACGTGCGCTCCGCTTCCTCTCTTTCCGCGAAAATATATTTTTTCATTCCGTTCAACCGTTTGTCTTCGTAATCGTTCGCGACCGCCCCGATATTTTCATGACTTTGCTGCGCAATCGTTGTTAATGATAACGAACGGATCGAGTATGCATTTCGGTCTCGTAATGTCTTTTGTTAAAATTGCGCCGCGCTTAATCGTATTTGGCGTATATTCATCCGCCATTGCGTGGATTTTATTTTACTTTTTAACCCATTCACTGCCAGGCAAATTTAAAGCGTTTTGCCTTGGGTGCTAAGATTTAATATGGATGTTTAATCTAAGTTATTATTTTGATAGTAAAAAATGGTATCAATTTTGTTGTTTTAAAAACAAAATTCACGATCATCTTTTGCAATATATCGTGACGCAAGAGACTATAAACTTATCCTTTGGATAATTGCAATCAATTTTAACTATGAGACATCCCGTAGTTGGCAGTAAATGGGTTAAAAGAGAAGTTAAAGCTCCATTATTTGTACGCTGGTGGATCAATGAATAGCTTCTTTAAATAAGTAATGATTCAATTTGTTTGGTTGTTTGGTCGCTGCAGTATCTGTACTCGTCTCCGATTCTTAGAGAATCGTCGATTAATCTCTGAGAATCCCAAAGACTATATTTCAGCTACATAACTACAGCAAACAAGCATTCTCTTGTCGCATACTTCTTCTCAAAATAGAAAACAGCCAAATTTTTCAACATTCCCAAACGGAAAAAAAATTAAGCTTACCAAATATTGAGAAGTGTAGTTGATCGATTATAAGCTGGACAGTTGTAGTCGATGACTAGCTACACGAGAAGCTTAAACAGAATTGTCATACTTTGGCTAAGAGAATGTAAGCCAATAAGGGTAGATGGATGTTCGGAATACGCAAACATAAATATTCTAAATAGCGTATGTGGAATTATTGTCACTTGAAATTACCGCATCTTGATTTCTCCAGAATTATGAAAGTAAAGAGATGCACCGCAGTTATTTACCCTTTTAGCGACGACGCAGAGGCGTAGCGATGGGGGCACGTGCCCCCTGGCTCTATTGGCGAGGGGGCGCCAAATGGCGCACAGTGGTTTTGAAATCCCAACAAAGTCATATTGTATAAGGATAGTGCTATATTTCTGAATAAAAACCTATTAAAGAAAATCAAATTATATGTCGCATGAAAGGCTTAAAGCTTTAGGATAGTTTTGAACATATTCAAATTAGTACATATCGGAATCTTTAAGTTATAGAGTGATCTGAAATTATCTGTATTAAAGGGGAGCCCACTCCCTCCTCAATATGATAGGGGGCTCAAATTCATTGAAACGCCCCCGGGCGCCAAATTTCCTCGCTACGCTTCTACGACGACGCAACGCTGAGAAAAATGATTAGAAGGTATATTTAGCATTGAAATAAAGAATTAGAGAATGCACGTGTTGTGATATTTGAAAAAAGATTAATTCTTCTCAAGTTTTTGACATATTGGAAAATGCAAGGGTTGCTTGAGAGTGCTTTGTCTGACTTTGTCGTGGTGTAATAAATACTGGAATTAGAGTGAGAGCTCGATCTCGCATCGTTCTACTCTATAGACCTGAACTCAGAATAATTTCGACAACTGACCGTAGCAGTTGCTTTTATACTTGAAAAATCCGCATGAAAAGGAGTAGGAATAAATACGTTAATTTGTGGAAGTCGTATAAGCAAATTTGAACGTCGTTATACTATACGTGTCTACCTGCGATCCGAGAGTAGCGACTAGCTTAGATTAAACATGAGCGATCCAACTCGACACGAAGGGCTACGCGATAAAATATTCGATCATAATATTAGTTACTGTTATTTTCTATCTATTACCTTGTTTTCCTCCTTTCTCGTTACAAGAATCTTAGTTAAATAAAAATCACTTTTTATCGTAGCTTTAATTTTATGTGTATGCGCGATACAAATATTAACTCTAGAACTACCGAGGACAATTACAAAGGAAAGGGCAAATCGATTCATCAATATACGAACGAAAGTGACGCCAACCGAAAGGGATAAAGAAGTTTCACTTTTAATGCGTGGGTTTCCAGGCTATTGTATTTTAACTCCCGAGCCCAGACTTAGAATTAGGACCCCTAAAAACCCCTATATACAAAATTTCATTCAAATCAAATCACTTTTCGTATTTTGTCCCCCCATTTTGGATCCTCCATTGTGGATTTCTTAATCCTGAGCCGAGATTTGGTATCAGCGATCCTAAAAACCTCTATATACCAAGTTTCATCCAAATCCAGTCACTTTTCGCATTTTGATCCGCCATTTTGGATCCCCCATTGTGGATTTATAAATTTTGAGTTCAGATTTTAAATCAGCGCTCCCAAAAACCCCCACCATATATATCGAGTTTCATCCAAATCCAGTTACTTTTTGCATTTTTATCCGCCATTTTGGGTCCTTGGTTTTTGTGGATTTCTAAATTTTGAGTTCAGATTTGGAATCAGCGACCCTAAAAATCCGTACATACCAAGTTTCATCCAAATTCAGTCACTTTTCGCATTTAGATCCGCCATATTGGATCCTCCATTGGAGATTTCTAAATTTTGAGTTCAGATTTTGAATCAGCGTCTCCAAAAACTCCTACATACTGAGTTTCATCAAAATCGTTCGAAAGGAACTCATTAAATATTCAAGACAAACTATGTAAAGATGATTGTTTTCAAGTTCATCCAGGAAATACTACGCTAAACGCTGTATTTACGATTTTTACTACTCTACTACACAATGCGTACGCATTTCCAGGAATCGGTGTCGGACGCTGGGTCAATCATTCATTCATAATTGTCTATGAAGTAGGAAAATTTAAAGTGCCGCATCTCGGCGTGGGATCGTCTGATTCTATTCTAACAAAATTCAAATTGAAGAGCGGAATTTTTACTATCTACTAAATAGTTACTATCATTATTAAATACTCCTAAACAATTGTTTTATTTATTGCTCCACTGAAAACTTTAAACTGTCGTACCTCAGCGTAATCTCATCGGATTCGTCTCAAACAAAATTCAAATTAAAATGCGGAATTTTTACTAGTAAAAATTTGTATTACATAGTTATTATCATTGTTAGATTCTCTTAATCAATTGTTTCATTTATGAAATGTGATTCTGTTGTAGTATTTAAAATGCTTGTAGGTAATTTACGATTCCAGGCATGCAAAAATTAGTATCAAGGGCACCATAGGATACAAAAATCAAAACGTTAAAACTAAATGCATAAATTACATAATAACAATCTAATGTTTAACAGAATCCAAGCAAACGAAGCAAAATAATCAGGTACATGTTTTTGTGTGTTACTTTTTGTAAGATCCTATGATTGCTATTATCTCACGTGGCATATCGTCGGTTAATAAGGTAGAAATTACATTGACTGCTATCGATAATTTGATATTCTAGCTGCGATACCATAGTAAGGTACAATTTGAAAAAGTGATAACTAAATACAATGTTACACAATTTGATTTATCGCCGAATGTCACGTCCCGACTCGTTGCATAGCGAATAAAACAGTTTTCTACACGGTTATGTAAATTAATTAACTTAAACAGTTATGTACATTAATTTTAAATTGTTTATCACATAAGGTTAAAATGTTGGATTGGCGATAAT
The DNA here is from genome assembly GCF_026283585.1 of Hylaeus volcanicus. Lineage (NCBI taxonomy): Eukaryota > Metazoa > Arthropoda > Insecta > Hymenoptera > Colletidae > Hylaeus > Hylaeus volcanicus. Next base: position 12,982,210 of record NC_071979.1, on the reverse strand, counting down.
ATTCAATTCCTACCATACCAACATTTCATAAGATAGAAATCACTTTAATCAACATAAAATCTACTTTAGCAACAGTCGATACTAGTCCATCGCGACTAGTATCGCCGGCAGAGTATACTTTCTATAAAAGCTATCGTATGCTGCCATATGAATGGTAGGTAAGTACTCATTTCCTTCGATCGAAACAACGGCGTCGCTAAACGAAAGGCGCCAGGCGCAGGAGGCGGAGGTACGTTTGTCCTACGGGTTGCCAGTCGCCAGGAGTTTAGTCGGTGCCAGTCCCGAAACGCGTTCACGTCTGGACATCCTGCGGGGCACGATATCGAAAATGGCAACAGACATGTACATTTGATAGGGCAGTCCATTCGAGGGAAAAACAGACTCTGTTAGAGCGGTAGGGCATAATGAGCGACTGACGAGGTACGCGATAATGAACGAATAGTTTAGGTAGACCGGTCGTTGCCAGTCGTTCGTTGGGAATTCCGTATCGGGGCAGCTGGGATTGTGATTATTACTTTCCGTTCAAATAATTTGCCCAACAAGCCGCTAGCTTTCCGCGCGGAATAAACGCGGCGTGTGTGGGAAGTTAAGCATTCTCGATGGCACACCCGTGACGAATGGTCCCCCAGGATAAAGGTAAGCGATACATTTGACGGTTGATTCCACTTTTTTCATTAATATTGAGAACACACAAGTCATTCATCGAATTCTACGCTAGATGTCCGAGTCGTTGTGGGAAGGACCAATGCGTAGGTACAGCTTATCTTAAATTAATATGTTAACGGTATGAGAAATAATAAAACTCCTTGTTGGTCTCTACCGCTAAACGAATAGATATATAACATTTTTAGGAAATCGTATCCTTTCGTGATAAATCAGTGAAATGGATGTTTAACGAATCGAGAACACACATATGATATTTTTATGCACTCAATTCACCAATTGTATAACTTGTTATATCACCCATCTAAAAATTTATATATATTTAGACAAAGAGGTGATTACTACTTCCGACAAGTGCTCTCAACGTGAATTGAAAAGGCGAATTAAACCGTTACTTGTTCGTTTTGCTCTGAAAATAAAAAGAAGGAATTTCAGTATCTCTTATCCAGTTAAGATACTTGAAAATAGCCGAGAAGAATAATGCGAGTTAATTCTGAATGAACGTTGAATTTAAAATCGAATTGTATTTCATAGAATATTGCTAATAAATCAATAGTGTGAAGGAGACAGAGTTGCAACATTTTAATACTGTTAAAATGTAACAGAAAATTAGAGTATTTGAAGTCTTCTTGGGTTTTGAGTAGACGGTACACTTTCCAACTGAATTTTTATACGCTTAGTTTGCATTTAAATCGTGTTTTCATGGAAAAGTGAAGTCTAAGTAATTACGAACGTACTTGTAATCACGTTTTGTAATTTATTCCTTACCACAAAGACTGGAATGTTTTATTTCTTTTAAATTTCACTAATCAAATGCAATAAAATTCTTGCGTACGTAGCTTGAAAGTTTTAACAACAAATGCGAACTGCATGGATATTACGTTATTCGTCAATTTTTGTCTACATTTATCAATCGAGTTGAGCCAAGTGTGGCGATAAGCCAGCTTTGACTTACCCGCTCCGCTATTAAATTCCTCGCGGACATTGACTCAGTGGTTGCACGTTATCGCTTTGGAAGATGGGATTTAACGGTTTAAATTAATTCGTCGGTAGAGATCTCTCGTACCGGTAACTAAAACTGCAAACTCGATGGGTCGCGTGAGAACTCGCTTTAATTAATAATTAATCACCATTTCTATCTATGGAACACCAAATCGAAAATGCAAAGCTATTAATGTAAACCAAATGAATTTTGAAATAATTATGAGTTTATCAATTACGAAGATAACGCAATTACACCTTTAGCGAACTGTATCCCAATAACGTTTTCTACTGTAAACAATGAAATGAAAAAAAAAGTAAAAATAATATGATTATTAAAGTTTTAGAGTTTAAAACAAATATAGAAAGGAGAAACACAATTTATATGTAAATTAAAAATTAAATTAAATTAAAGTTTTAATTTACACGAAAATACGCACTTGCGGTACATATACAGGGTGTTCCCGGATCAAATGGCCAAACTTAAAAGATGAATTCAGGATTCCAAAACAAAGAAAGATTTCCTCTAGAAATATGCTCGCAAACGCTTCTTTCAAGAGATATTTACTTCTGAAGTTATTCTATTAGGAATTAGAAATAAAAAATTACAAAATAATAATAATAGAAATAATCGCTTTTCAGTAATTTTTTTAATGCTTTTTAATTATTAAATGTTTTGCTCAAATTGATGACATCCAGCACCTATCAACAAGTACTGCACCTATCGGTGACAAAATGTGTGATCGACATTGAATGTCTGTAATTTCTTCACATGGGTGCACTATCTTTCGTTTTAATGATTGAAGATCATTAACAGGCACATCATACACGTTTTGCTTGAGTGTACCCCATACAAAGAAGTCTAATGGCGTTACGTCTGGCATATCATTGATATACTTTTGTTTACGCACAAAAGCGTGTCAATGATCTTCAAAACAAGGACAGGGACATTTCGACATTATTCATTCTCATAATTCTATAACTTCAGAAGTCAATAGCTCTTGAGTGAAACTTTTGCGAGTATATTTCTAAAGGAAATTTTTTTGTTCCGGGATCCTAAAATCATTTTTTAAGTTTGGCCATTTAATCCGGGAACACCCTGTATATTCGAGTGTGGGAAATAATACATACAAGATTTTCTTATGTATAATAAAATATCGTATTATATTGAGGAATGAAACAGTGCGATAGGAACTCAAAGACATTAGTATGTAAGTAATGCCGAAATTTAATTTCTATCGAAGAAAGTATCGCGATTCATAAATGCTAGCGATGGGAAATTAAATTAATTAACTTTAGAAAAACTGACAACGAGCCACGAATCATCCCGTGGAAGTTATCTATCTAGATCTAGATCACTTGCGTTATTTATCATTATTTTTGAAAACCTGACTTCAAAAGTATTTTAAAAATAAGGGCTGTTTCATACGTTTCTCGGGAGGATGGAAAGAAACGAATGAAGTGACTTTGATCGAGTATCACTTGTTTTCAGGAAGCCGTAATCCAAGAAAATTTGATACAGTGTTACCTTGTGATTAATTTTGCGAGTTACTCGTACAGAAAAATAAAACCGCGGTAACCTATCTATCTCTGTCTATTAGCGCATTTTTATATCATTTTTATGTTAATGACAGATGGTTATCGTTTATACTTTTCATAATTACATGTTTATATTACATTCACATTAATAAAAGCACAGAGATAGATAGTGTACCACAATTTATTCACTCTTTCTAACAGTGGGACATTTTCACTTACATTAGATTGGTCAAAAAGTTCGATCGGTTTGTCGTGATGGTTATCTCTCTGCAAGTCAAATGATTACTAACTTCTTGAGAACTTCGACAAACGAAGAATTATGAATTTGTCCAAAAGGTGGGGAAGGATCATAAAACAAAATGGTCATCATGATGAAGATTAAATATATTTCCTTCTCCTAGTGTACATGAAAAAGCCCAATATACAGGGTGTTCGGTAACTGGTGGTACAAGCGACAAGAGGATGATTCTACATGAAGAAATAAGTCGAAAATATAGTATAACGATTTTTCATGCGAGGCTTTGTTTTCGAGAAAATCGACTTTGAATTTTATTTATAATCCTTCCCCACCTTTTGGACCAATTCATGATTCCTCGTTTGTCGAAGTTCTCAAAAAGTTGGTAATCATTCGAATTGCAGAGAGACAACTACCACGACAAACCGATCGAACTTTTTGACCAATCTAATGTAAGTGGAAATGTCTTACTGTTAGAAAGAGTCATATTAAATCAATTGTGTATTCTGAAGAAATCACAAGTTGTGAGCAATTAAAAGAAAAGATTATTGTAGCCTTTCATACATTAAAACGATCGAGTACATTAGAAAGCGTGTATCGAAATTTAATTAGAAGAGCAGAAGTATGTATTCGGCATAATAGGCAACATTTTCAGCAATTTCTGTAATAATAAACTTTATGATTACTTCGACATTCCATTTCATTATGTGTTCCTAATTTCCGTTACGATTAAAACAAACTTAAACTGCAATAATAGCCATCGAGTCAACGATATAGTGAGATTCGTTACAACGAGGTATGATGAAATGTACCCGTACCCGGCGAAAATTCAAAGTCGATTTTCTCGAAAGCAAAGCCTCACATGAAAAAATTTTATTCTATATTTTCGACTTATTTTTTCATGTAGTATTACCCCCTTTCCGCTTATACCACCCGTTACCGAACACCTTGTACATAGTTAGCAATTTCATTGTTTCTACAGCAAATCGTTTTCTACGATCTTCAAAGAATTTGTCTCGTTTGCTTGAAGAACAGCGAAATCGATTCAGTTTACGTTTGTACTCTGTTGCCACGAGGCAATGTCTCGTTTCTTACTGTTTCATTAGGTTGCTTTCAAGAAACTTGAACGCTGACAGAACGTTTCGTAGCGATTCGCTGTTTGAAACGGAACCCGCCGCATTCATTTCCTCGGGACGTATGCCAGGAAGTTTCTCGCGAGGATTCTCTTAAAATTCAAGACAAGCCAGAAATGAAATCCGAATATAGGAGAAATAGCTGCGTTCCGAGACGCGAGCTAGAATACCTCGAGAATTTATGAATCCGCGTCCGGCGTAATTTGCTTAAAACCTGAATAAAGAATATAATTTATGATGGGTAGATCGTTATCCTATTTTTGCTTGGCATTATGCAGGAATTTTTAGGACAAGGCCTTCCAAGGTTAGAACTACCGCGTTTATCCGTCTTGATTATTTCACACTTATCATAAGTTGGGATTTGCTTAACCTTTTTGACCATAGTGGGACATACAGAGTATCCTGTAACTGGTGGAACGAGCGAGTAGGGGGTGATTCTACGTAAAAAATTGAATCGAAAATGTAGAACAAAATTTTTTCATGTGACGCTTTCTTTTTGAAACTTGAAAGTTTGAGAATTTGTCGAGTATGCGTGCACTTGGACCAGCTCCATCTCGACGGATTTCATTGTAGATCATAAACATAAGAAGAAAGTAAAATCGATGTAAGAGATATCATCATGTTGAAAATGGTTTGTAAATATTGCAAGAAACATGGAAGTGTTCTCCTACTCCGAACAGTAAAATAATAAAATCCGTTGAACTGAAAGCAAATCAAGTACACGCTTATTCCACAAATTTTCAAACTTATTTTGTTTCGAACAGAAATCGTCATATGAACAAATTTTATTCTACATTTTCGATGATTCTGAAATATGTTATCAAATTTATTATTCGGAACAACTTTTTCCTATACGTGTTACCGCTGGAGACGCTTAGTGTTCGAGATATTCATTAAAAACCTTTGGATACAACAATGTAATTAAAAAATAATGATTTAGTAAACCTTTCTCTCGCCTATGTTTCGATCAAATATCATCAATCAATCTATATTTTGGTAAAAAAACTGGAGTCCGAGGGGCAATTAATTTCTAAGGGTTAGTACGTAAGAGTTAGGTGGGGCAACCGATACAATCTATATAAATCAAAATGTAAATGTTCGTTCGTTCCAAAATCTTAAATCTCCGAAAGTCCTTCACCTATTGCTTTGAAATTTTGACATAATATTGCATTCGAATACGCGCGTGTTTTTATATACCTATGTCACGCCTGACAGTTAAAAACGTTTTCTTTTTTATAAAAACAGTTTTTTTGTCCGCAATGGCAGCGTCATCTGATGAACGTAACAGCAACACACTCAATACTGAACGTGATTCTTGACGGTTGCTGTCACTTAGCATTGTAAATGTTTCATAATTCACGATAATTAGTTGAACATTGTGTTCCGATTGATCAGTTTCGATTAATTTTCATTTTGATTTAATTATTGCAACATACTAAAAAACGCGTAGGCAGGTACAGCTAGTACGTATTTGTATATTTATTGATATCACGACTCGAGAAATTTTTCAATACAATACAGGGCGGCAGAGAATCTTTTTTGTTCACACAAAAACACTTTCTATCGCTAAATATTCCCAGCAACCTTTACAAAACACTTTAAAACCGTACTTCTGGTACACTTAACAGCTTAATCCCTGGCAAGCACTCGAACGCGCAGGACGGAGAAGTGCCCCTGGACACCACCATTAAACAATAGACGGCCGCTGCTCATTAACGTTTTTTTCCCCGGATCACGTTACGTCCACCGTGAAAAAGCTTTTCCCATTCGCTTTTATGCCGCGCGAGCGTCAGCCCCGTAAGCCGAGAAGCGGGCTCAAAGGGTATCGGCTCGTTAAAAGGAGCCAAAGCGACACGATCACGGAATTCCAGAGCAACTCTGCTAGAACGGGTTAGAAATTCTTGCGAGGGGGCACGAAATTCTGTCGAAAGCGAGCTGTAAAAGCTGGAGGGGACGCGATCAGTTTGGATCGTCGCTATCGGGAATTTCACAATTTCCGGCCGAATCCAATAATTTCCTCGTTTGATACGTGTTCATTCGCTAGCGGAGCCCGGTTACGTCGGAGAACTCGATGAACCTAACGATGATTAAATGAATTTAGATTGCACCGCGTGCACCTGCACGCGGTACTCGCGCGATGGGGTCTGGGAGGATTAGTCGAAAAGAATTGCCCGACGCGGATTCATGGGTTTCGAATGCAGGAACGACTCCCGAATAGTTTGAAAATTGGTGAGAGGACGATGGAGATAGAAGATTGAGTGGAGGATCTTGGGAGACGAGGTTCGAGTTAATGTTAGATCAGAAATGTGAAGAGGGATCAGAACTAAACATCACCGCGTGATGCATCAGAGCATTTTAAAATGATTTATGCAGAACGAAAAGTGACGAGGAAAATGTAAAAAACTTTAAAAACTGCAGAACGATTGTTAACCCCGTGACACACAAATGAAACAGAACTTGATGCGTCCAAAAAATACTATTAGTTTGTCTGGAAAGTCCGTGCCGATTTTTGGTAGATGGTACACGTCTGTTTATATTGAAATGATTGAATACAATTAACATTGGTGCATCCCTTAAAAGGTGGAAAGGTCGTGGAACAAAATGGTATTTATATAATTCAATAAATATATATCAAAATTCAAATGTGCCTTTGCATTTTTCTTAAAAATTGGCACGAATTTTCTGGACAACCCAATATTTAATTTCGCTCAAGTGAACAGTGATGTGGAAGCTGAGAAAGAGTACAGTAAATTTCGATTTTTATATAACATTTAATCAGGCTGATACATAATGACAATGAAAGCAACTAAATAAAATTAACAAATAATAATTTTATTGTTCTGTAAAGTTTGAAATATTTCGAAACATTTTGGAGTATGTAAAGGAACTAGATATTATTTGCACTGCCAAGTGGTTTTACTTCTTATATTATTTTTTACGCACACACGGCATCTCTTGTAGGAAATTCCTTTTTATTAGTCGAGGGTATATGTTGAGGAAAATGTACCCACTGCCTGGCCTGTAGCCGAGACAGGCATTCATTTTGCAAATTCGGAATTCTACATTCTTCGAAATATTGACATAAAGAATATAGCATTTCATTCAAGATAACGAAGCTGACCTGGAAATCTCAAAAACGCCACCATCTATGAAAGGAATATACACTACATAATGTGCTTCTTAAAATCGTGCAACTTCTGTATAAAAAGTTGTTTTATACAATTCATACTTGAGGAGTTCGTGGGTGCGAGTACGTTATGTGGACCACCCTGTATATTCGGCTTGTTTAAAAGCTATGCAGATTTTCTAATCTGAACTACTGTCGATTATTGAACGCGAGATTCGACACTTATTTAATAATTTTACTAGGTTAATATAAATATTCAGCTGCCAAATGGATCGCTGTTAGTTGGTAGTGAACATGATAAAAGAACGAAAACATTCTGGCCCGTCCAATATCGCAGCCAGCTTCGAAACACTCTGTCTATGAAACATTATTCACTTCTTTCGCATTCAATTTGTACGCAAGCGAATACAAACGAGCTTGCGCAGAATGCTCGATAATATTTTCAAACCAATTTTCCTGTAGTCGGCCATCATAATTTGATCAATGTTTACATCGAATGCAATTGCATTTTTGATAACAAAACCTTGTTGACACGAGACACACACGTCTTACTACAGACTACAATAGTTTGATACAATGAGATATTGATGAATGACAAAATTGCGAGAGTATTTTCTTTCACATTCTGATGTATTATTGTACACAATGTATAATAATTGTTCCATTAAACGGCAAGCCTATGCTGTTGTATGGAAAGGTAGTCGAGTATTAAAGGTAGTATTACAGGTAAATTTAAAATGTGTACCTGCCTATGGTCAAAGCTTAAGGAGCTTCCTTGTGTAGCCTCTTAAAAATTAGATGATATTAGAACATTTTTTCAAAGTATATAGTATATCAATCCCAAACTATGTCTGTATATCAATACATATTTAACATATATTCTCAAATTTTTTTCTAAGTAAAAACGTTTGTTATATTTAGAATTGTCGTAAATTAACCAGAGCGCCTTAAAATAATTTGTCCGCATAGCAGACGTGAATACGGTCGTTGCAATTGTTCGAATCAAACAAATCAAAAAGATTTTTAATCTGTATAATTGTGATTATAATTTGAGCTAAAATAAAAAAAATATTGAAAAATGACAAGGTAGTGGTGTGTGAAAAAAGTGACAAAAATGTAGAATACTTTTTAAGCCATAAAACTTTAATTTTGAAAATATTTATTTAATTCTAGTTAAACATCGTTCCTTTCCTCAGACATATTGTAATACCGCGTCCCCATACCCAAGAATAAAGAGTCAAAGAAGACCACAAATCGTAGGGTGCGGGATTGGTCGTGGAGGTAAAATGGTCGGTTGTCGATCCGAAGATCGTGGATTCGAATCTCCATACCGTATTCTTCGTAGAGACTCCCCTATAATATTAATCTTTGACAATTATTATGGAACTCATTAAAGTTAACGTGATTGTTAATAATGCAAGTGGATGCAACTATAAAAATTAAAGAAAAATAAATAGATTAAATGATTTCAAAGATATATCGTATACTATAAAACGATGCGATTCCTGTTTTCATATTTTACAACCATGTGGCTTCATGTAGGGTTAAAAACTGCGAATACTTCTGCGACTCGCTTCTCTATGTCGACGCCAAGGTGACGTAATCCCTTGGTAGAGGTTACCTTACGATCTAGGAAATTGTCTACGAAGCCAGCCTTGAAATATTACAATCCACCGCAGGAATGACAGTAAGTAAATTGTATAAGGAGCAAGGAATATTATCTCACGTATGGAGCGTCATCCAATGGCACGTAATATTCGCGATTACACCATACGAATTCGTTTGAAATCCGAAGGGCTTTTGCGAGACCTCGATTGAATTTCACGCACGTAGGAAACTGCGTTTTTCGCCTGATGGGTACACGGGGAATATTGAATTTTCAGAGAACGTGGACAAGGTTCGCATGGGTAAGCTAACGGGAGGAAGTTGATTCTCCGCGAGGCCGATTCGACGATGCTCGCGGTGGGTCCGATACATGAGAGAAAAGAGCGATTCAGCCGCGCTAACTATTGCTTTTGCGATCACCGTTCGACGATGTACGTGCACACTTCGTCAGGCTCGTCGATAAAGGCTGGCTTCGATACCTTTTTTGCGCATTTTGCTATCGATTCCACGCTCGCCAGACATTGTCGAGAACTTCGTAAACACTAAACTGCGGTTAATTCAGGTGCTTCATCGCACTGATCGTTGACACCGTTTTTCCATCGGTTATTTTTGGTTTCTCCATTCTGTTCACCAGCATGATTTAACACATTGCGCGTCGGTCTTGCTATATCAGGAAATTTCTGAATTCTGAGCAATCAGACATACAGGGTGGGTCTACAAAATTAATAGAATAAATCCAGGGGAAAAGAATGTATTCAGATCAAAATAGAAATGACTAATATTCTTCGAAATAACATGCTTGTGCATTGATACACTTGTTGGGATCCAGGTGAGGAACGTGGAGACCGATTTGTACACTTTCAAATATATTTCTGACGTTTAAAAAAATACAACTCTGGATACAACGAATACTTGCGGAAACAAAATAACCGACTGACACGCAGAAGGACCGACAAGAATAATGTTGCTCTTCTGAAGATTCCTAAATCTTATATCCTAAACCTTTTGGGTTGAAAGAGCTATGACGCTTGGTACTGGTTGACCAACTCGTTTAGGATGAGGAAAAACCCCTACCACCTTTTCCACCACAAATTGTTTCATTCCAGCAATTTCCGACGGCAGAAAAAATCATTTTGTTTATTTTTGGAACGAACCCTGTATTTATGTTATATATTTTGTCATCTCACTATGGAGATGTTCAAAATGATAGGAGTATCTGTACAATGGAGAAGTTCATACCAGTGTACAGTTGATAGTAATTGAAGCTTCTAGATGTAAGCCTTGTCTTTTGTATAAAACATTTCAACGTTTTGCCAACATGCCAGTTAGGTTTTTCTGGACCCAAATGACGAAATGACACATTGATATTGAGTCGTTGAGTCGTATCGAAGTGTGCAAGTGACTTATATTAGACTACGGCACTCGCCGTATCAAAGTAAATGGAAAAGGAGTTGAGGAACCTGTGCTAATGTTTCATTATTCTCGTTACCATGAGCTCCGTGATTGAGAGCCAACGGACAACGGACCATAGATACCTTAATGTTTAGCTTAATCATCGATCTTACAATAATACGAAATTCCATTCTAACATATGTACAGTGGGTGTAGAAAGTATTCGTACACCAATCAATTTACAAAAAAACTATGTAAAATTGTAATTTATTAACTTATTTTTTATGAACAATGACATTTTAAAAACATTCTACATATTCTCGGAAATCTCTAGAATAGATAGATTACAAAAAAATAGCTATTTATGTAAATTACAAAATTAACAAGAAAAAAACAATTTATCGATAGAAATACTGAAGCAACAAGTATTCGCATAATTGTTTAATTTTTAACAATTGATTAAAAAAAAAAAGAAATTTACATTAATTTATAAGTATATAATACTTCCTTCGTGGGATTTCCTTTTGATTTTATAATTATTGTAACATTTCTAAGCATTAAATTAACTAAATTATTAGTTAGTCGAAATGGGATCTTTTCCCATTCCTCTATTAAAACCTTTTTTAAAAGTACTTTACTGAAAATTTGATGTTTTCTAATTCGTACGAAGCAATAAACTAATGTGTTTACGTTACAAAGTCTACTGTAAATGGTTTGTCATAAGAATCGTACAAATACTTATTGCTTCTATACTTTTGCCCACTTTTCGCATTTTTTTGTTAATTTCACAAATTATATTAACTAGTAAATGTTGTTTGGACTATATCTATCTTAGAGACTTCTGAGACCATGTAAAATATCATTGATTATAAAAAAAAAAGTTAAGAAACTACAATTTCACAAAAAAGTTTTTTTGGGAAATTGTTCGGTGTACGAATACATTCTACACCCACTGTATGTATGAACAGCAGTATGCTTTTATAACAAACAGAATGTATTTAAAATTTATTAGGTATTAACTATCGCTTTTTTCTTCTGTATTAACTTGCTTTATAAACTAAAATACCAGCAATAGCCCTGAAAGAAATCAGATCAGTACAGACCACAACAATTTTGTTACAGCATTACTTTCGTAGACTTCGTGTCTTTGATACGAAATTATAAAATACATTTCATATATTGAAATTAGGGGATGAAGAACTACATCAATTTATAAATATTATTTGCATCCTATTTCACCAAAAATTCTAGCAGAAGCGTTATTAACAATTGAATAATCCAAAATAATTAATGTATATCACTTGTGAGTTGAATCAATATAGTATACATTTTCTATACGAGTTCTCCTTTAAGAATATCAACAATCCGAAGTAAACTGTTGGAGTGCGTATAGTTCGGTTACTCGGTTAAGCTATGAAGTGAAACTCCTCGCGTGTACACCTTGGCCACTCTAAAGTCGAGAGAGCCTCCAGGCACTTACCTATCACAGGCTAAGTAAGATTTTTGGTACAAAGAGCAATATAATTACGTTTCGTACCGGATCTACTAATTGAACTCGCGTAAGGCTTACCTAGCAGATTCCGATAAGCAAACGTTGTCTCTGACGCGACACTATTAAACGTTTGAATAGTTTCCAATCGATCGATAGTTTAATGGTTTATCATTTATTTGAACAGATTGCTTCGAACAACTAATGGCAATGTCTATGGCAAGATCTATTAGATAAGCTCCACGGAAATGTTTAGTTTAAGTAGCAATTCTGCTACGATACGTAGTTAAGTTATACTTTGTACTAAAACAATTTTCTACCACAGTATTCGTCATCAAATAATTGAAACGTTAAATTTATTCGTGTACATATTTATAATGAAATATTTATTTGGAGAAATTAAACCAGTCACTTAATCTAGACTTTGTTCGATAGACATAGAACGGTACGAGTACTTGTAGAAGTGACTGTAAGTAACAAAAGTATTTAAAAAGTAGAGAGAACTTCTTTTAACAAATAGATACTCTTAGCAATGTATTTCATTTTTATTAAAAACAAAATTCAGAATTTAACATATTTTTTTAAATATTTCTTTGTTCCTACCCGAGAAACATATAATATTTATTAAAAATCTTTTTATCAAACCCTTTCAATCAAATGTCAAAGAATAGCTGTACTTTCCATCTCAAACAAACTAAAATTTATTTATTTAAACTCTTTCTATCAAACCCTTTCGATCAAATATCAAAGAATAGCTGTACTCTTCATCTCAAACAATCTAAAATTTATTTGTTGAAAAATTCAAAATTTATTGTTTTTCGGTGCAGGTACAATAAATCTCGCGTAATTTTATTATCGGCATTCCCTCGAATATCGCCAGGAATCAATAGCAAACCAATGAAAAATGTAGAGATGAAAACTAACATACGTTACCCCGACCCTTTAACGACATTCATCTGATTTATCATCCGTGGTCGAGCGTGACACGAATAACATCGAGATTCATTCTCGGGGAAAGTACGTGTTATGGATGAGATATTCAGTCTCAAACGCGCGAATCTCGTGAAATCTCGACCAAACTGTATTTCGTTCTCCTTGTGTATCCTGTGAAAGAAGACTGCGACGCGTGCGTAAATTTGGTTCGACTATCTTGAGTAGGAGAGGTTATCCAAAACTATGATGAATACAAGAAAGAGCTGTGTGTTTTAATAGGATACGATATACATAAAATGAAAATTTGATAAAACATCGTTTTTCATTTCGATTGTGACTGTCAATTGGTTCTGTATTTTTGACAATGGTTTCCAAAAGTTCTCAAAAGCACTCCCTAAAAACCAGAGAGAATTGTTATCCCTGTTATTTAGAATGTTTGTTACGCTCATGATAAGTTGTTTTTAGTTATCCAAATAAACTGAATGTGTTTAAATGTACTAAATTATGTTATAAAAATTTGTAGTCAAATGAAATGCAAAATTCTCACACTGACATAGAAATCATGGTTATTACATTGTATATTGTAAACGATCATGAGAATCAAAAGTCATATGTTTGTATAATAAAATTTCCTTAAACTACAGTGTAGAAGTTATAGTCTTTATTAATTAAGATAAATGGTACATTTAAAATGTTACAAAATAAATGTCGTGTGCCGTATTACGTAACAATGTCGAATACTAAAATACCCTAAACATCTTCGATTTAAATAAATAAAAAATTAATTTAAAAATAGTTTCACAAAAGACATTCGGTGAAGCACCATCGAGGATGAATCAGATCTTGGTTCGTAGTTCTCCTTTTAACCTTATTAAGACCTGTTTATTATGAAACTCCCTGTACATAAGACGAATGGCAAATAAAATACAATTACCCTACACCGTTTCACGGTTACAAAGTAACATTTTAAATTTCCAGGTGAACGAGTGTCAAACAAATGTCCATCCAGCGTAAACTCCTCTTCGTTCGAAAACGTCCAAGTTGGACTTTATGAAAGCATTGCTTTATCGTAATCGCTACAATTTCAAGGTAAAAATGGAGTACTCGAAGCTCCGTGCAGGCGATAAAGATGTCATAACAACTCCAGCATTCAACCAATCGGTTTAAATCCGTTTGGGCTTTACAGAGCTCGCGAACCTCGCAGAACTTAAAAATGGTATTGGCTTTTCCCCTTTTACGGCTTGTATTTCCCCGAGCATCGGCTGTAAAAGTATCGAGTTTGAATGGGCTTTAAACTAAAGTTAGAGTTTGCAGTGTCGCGTTTCACTATGTATCGCATCTGGCCGCCGACTGGGATGGTAACTTTTTAATTTCACCCTTCAAAGAACACGCTATGCTCCACTGTATTTATTACATCCTCTTTTAATGGGCCCTTCGCGGTAACAACAAAGAGAAACGTTAACGTTAATAGAACAAACGAAACAAAAACAGGTAAACTTACCACACATCAGTAGACACTTGCTTGTTCGACTTGGAAAATAGTAAGTAATATGGAATTATAATTTTCTAAGACAATCTATTATTTTCTATTTATACTCAACATTATAATTTCATATTTTAAAGTATTATTCAGTCTGAACACTTAGTCCAAAGTGAACGAGTATAAAATAAAAAGATATATTTATTTAAAATTCTAAAATACCAAGGTGAAGAGTTATAATTAAGAAACATGGAAATGTATCGAGTGTCCAAATATTAATGCAATGCAGGAATAATACATTATTTAGTAAATTGTTTGTTATGCTACAAATTCATTTACAAAATTTACATTTCTGTCAAACAGAATATACGTTCTAACATACCACACAACAAAAAGTATATCAACTGAATAATGGTCATGTGTATATTGCAATAACGAATGAAGTATTATAGTGCTCGAATATTATATACGAGTCACTGTATTTAAAAAATGAATCGACAGGAAATTAAGAACAAATCGTCATTTGCATTTAAAAATGTAATTTCAGAAGAATTACGATGCTTATGTATCATACATGTGAAAGTTTGTTTATACTGTAAAAATTGTCCATACTTGCTTTGCTGTGATTGGAAATCAGAATATCTTTTATCGATTACGATGAATCCTCGATCAATGTATTCATGAAATCCCTGGATCATGTGAGAAATTCCTAAGTAATTTCGGAAATTTAATATGACTTTGGTATGGAAGAAGTTTCTCCAAGACGCGCTTTAATACTCAAGAAATGTTGCCACTTAAAGTACTATATAAATGCGGAACGGAGGAAGGAGTTGGGATCCGTGAAGTAAGTAGTATTTGAAATATATGTTAATATATTCAAAAGCGAGGAAGTTTAAAAATTCTTCCTTCAAAAGAAATTACGCAAAAGAAATCTCAACCTTAGAAATAGAAATGTTAATTTTATAATAAAATAACCAACGAAATGATTCTGCTTTGTGCTCTCAAGGAATAACTTAGCAAATTCATCAATAATTCTAATAACATGAGATGCCATCACTATTTTGCATTCGACGCTTCTATCAGTATAGCTGAATTAATTTACAAGTTAGCTTTATCCTCAATCTCTTGGATGCTACATTAAGCAAACAATATTCGATTGAACGGTTATGTTTTTATTTGGTTTTTGTAAAATAAAAGATTTTCCAGAAGTGTTTTGTTTCCTAATAATACACAAATTGAATCAAATTTATACGAATTTTACGCAATTTTGTACTGCGCTGCGCGCTGATAGCGTATTTTATTATTAAAAAACAAAATCCTGAAGCCACTTTTTAAAAAACCTAACATTTTATAATTTAAATTGTACCATTTAATTCGCAAATAATTTAAATATGCATTCCTATGTTTATACAATATTGAATAAAGGAAATTACTAGTAAATAACACGAAGATACTACTAAGTAAAAATATAAACATTCTGTCGGATTTTTTGCATCAACATAGATGGTGTACATAATAACTACATAATACATAAATAATACAGTACATAAATAATTATACGAAACAAATTATTGCTGAAATTTTCAGTAGTGTCTCTATAAAAATAAAAAGTAATGTTGGCCGTGGTTTTAATTCAGGGTTGAATTATTCTGAAATTGCCCGTGGAATGTTGGGGTGAAAGTATACAACTAGAAACGATCGCGTGTCCCGATAAACATGTAGGTACTACGTTTATACGTGTGATCGTATATCCGCCGTTGCAGTTACATGAACGCGTAATGGACCGTACAGAGAATTGCGAAGCATTAACTGGACTTTAATGTAGTGTAACTCGAAGATTTTTATCGAACTAACGAATTTATGACGAATCCTGATACGGTGGACGTTCAGATTGGTATTATTATTATCTTAAAAGAAACTCGTTTATCAGAAATAAAATATTTTATTCGAATAAGAATTTGACACTTGAAAAGTTTGACCACATTAACACAACTGTTACAAACATTAGTTAACCACCTCCAGAAGTAGTCTGAAGAATCTTATCTCAAATTATCTCCGTAAATAACGCAAGCCATCCGGTTCGCTAGAAAACTAAACTGTCAAACACCTCAAACAGTAGACATAAAGAACACCGAAATAAAATATGTAAAGACATTCTTGACTTCATTATCGACAACAAATTAACCCTTTGCACTCGAATGGTGACACTCAGTCACCATTAGGTTTCACGCAGCAAATCTACAATAGCTAATCTACAATACCTTTCTTTAGGTTTAATTTCTTTGGAGCTCAAAGTGTCGATAAAATGATTGTCGGCGAGGTAAAGGTGACCTTATTCTCAAATCTAGATAGCTTAGAATTCATGGCAACAGAATGCTAAGAAACATCTCGAGTTGCTGGTAGATACCAGAAAAAATTTACAGACTTCACGTACACGCAAGAGTTAGAGAGATTGAAAATCTAGCTAACTAAACTAACTGATCGCGAACCGCCACCTGCTGTACCATATTTAATGATTTTCCGCGACAGGACGTTCTTTTTATTATCAAAAAACTCATTCATTGCTTCGTGACGCACTAAGACCCAATTGTAACGGAATATTTTTTTGTTACTATAGTAAAATCTTATACGCACAAATTTTTATAACGATAAATGCACAGAAACCATCTCCACTACAGACCACTAATACCAGCTACTGCTCCTTGATGTTGTCCCTGCTAATCTAAATCTAATTTCATTTTACACTTTACACTTTTGCACTTATCACTTGTGAATTTTACACTTTACGCTTTGCACTTTTTATATCTAAAGATCTTATTACAAGTTCACAGCCATTAGCTCTCGATATTATTCGCGACGAAGGATTGTTCGTCACGAATAATACCGATTACCAGGTCTCACCACGTGGAGGTTGCTGCGACTGGAGACCCGGAAATAGAAAGAATCAAATTTCTTTCGATCTCCCTCTACATAGAGTATACACACATAGATGCATACTCTACGTAGAGTCGACGAGCTTAATACTAAGTACGATACCGTGGAAATCAAAGAAAACAAAGTCCCTTTGATTTCCAAAGTCCAAGTCTGACTCTGCCAAATAATTATTTCAACTAAATGGAAGCTAAATGGAAATCGCGACACGACGCGACCATGAAACTAGACTTACAGAGTCAGTCCCGTTTCCTCTGGTGGGTCTGATTCGAGAGACAGACGATCAACATCACCGCCAGTACTCTACTTCCTGCATACCTGCTGCCGAGGGCCCAGATCCGACCTTACAGTGTACGACGTAGGTAGCACCGCGTCGGGTTGCCCTGCCCTGGCGACACCAGGTATGTCTGACCGTCGTAGAGTCCGAAACGGAGTTCTACTCTCTGCACAACGTCAGGAGTCCGGGACACGACTTGCATCCGTCTTACGGATCTTTTGAACTGCGCTGCGCCGGGAACCTGGACTTCGCCTGACGCGTACAGAGACTAGAAGATTCCTCGGAGGCGTCGATTGACCCTCTCTCAAATCAGACCCACTAGAGGACGGCAACCGATCTCGGCCAGTCACATGGTTGGTCACTACACTTATCACATCAAGCAATAGTGACCGAAGTGGAGAACGATGTTACGAGCCCAATATAGACTTACGAACAAACAAAACAAGTTGATTAATAATTATTTGGCAGAGGAGACACTCGTACACGCAACCTTAAAACTAACCAAACCAAACTAAGATACTAAGGGAAACTACAAATAGGAGGGACGCGAGACGCGGATGCGCGATCGCGAGATCCATATCGAACGAAGGATCAACGACGAGTGAGTTTTCGCCCCTCGCATACCTGCTTGGGCGCGGTCGTGCGTCGTAGATTGTTTGTGCCTCTCAAAGTAGAGAAGGGGAAGGGCGAACAACAACCGCGTGACATGTCATGACATGTCGATTCGAAGGATCGTTGGATGCATCCACAAAAGAATTTACGAAACATTAATACCACAGCATAATCATATTCCCCGTCATAGTTTAAATAATAAGTATTGTTAATAATTAATTCAACTATTGTCGGAAATTAATATTTAGTTGGTGCAATCAGCAGATATTAAAATATTGACAAATTTCTCACGATTAATGTCTCGAATGAATATTTATTCCTAACCGTAATTTTGATTAATATTTAATTGAACACTGAATGATACTGTATGTATCATAAACGTTTAATTATTTCAGATTAAGTTTTAATTGTTCCAATCAGTAGATATTAAAATATAAAAAAATATCTCACGACGAGCTGTGTAACGGGACATATTTATTCTGTTACTACTCACCCATTTCATCGCCCCACAGCATTTTTCACCACATAACGTGACATGAATTTCGGCTGTTCGAAAATAAAAAGATTTTCAATCTTAAAAAGGCCTCGAGTGCAAAGAGTTAACCTGACTCCCTTGTATAAAGTACGTAAATGACTCTTTCACGAAGAGGTTGAACGTTACAAAAACAAATAGTAATAACAAACAGAATTATTACGACTGAAAGATGCTAACTAGCTATCGATGGAGACAAGAATTGCTTTGGATGTTTACTCTATTTATATAAATAATACAAATAACTATCTTAAAGCACAACCATGACTATAGAACAAATATTATGTTTTTGTAATAAACAACTTTTGGAATATTCAGACAAATAGAGAAGGGAAATTTTGTCGGGTAGCAATACTTCCTCTCTGTTATGCTTAATAACAAGCGGGGAAGTAGACTGGATACAAGATATTGCAGTGAGAACCGTGACGCATGACCGTGGATAGACAAGTACTTCGAGATCTATCACACGAAATATAATTTCTACGGTAAATTACTTGCCTCCTTCCACAAGACAAAGTTTCTGTCTTGGGGTTTGGTCGTCTAGAGGTTAAAATTGAGTAGGACGTAGTCGTGCGCAACCCACACATGAAGCAGAATTTCGATTACAATGTCTTCGCATGGATTCATTTATCTACATAGTTCGATAGAAAGTTAGCACTGCATTCGTAAGTTAATGTTCCAGACATAAGAAATGGTTCCAATAAATAGTTTACAATCACAGCTGTCTTTACAATTATAATTAAATTGTTATAAATAAAAATGTTGTATTTATTTAGTATAAATATGTATAAAATACATGTAGGTACATATTTGTAGGGCATCTTCGAAAAAACACTCGTACTACAATAACAGTTTGGATTAATTCATTTATTCTCCTAACCTTGTCACAAAATTTATAATTAGACATTTCATATATAAGGTCTACTTGTAAAGTCATAATTTTTTAGGTATTTCCGGTAGTGCAATTAGAGAATGTTTTAGACAAAAGATTATCAGTTCTTGATGATCCACATCTACATGTTTACGTATTTTTAAATCTGAAAAAATGCTTTTTACGTAAAAATGTAAAGCACCATATGTTTTGGATGTCATAGTCGAAAATTTTGTGGAAACGTAATTTCAATGAAAAATTATTTGAACACTCAATGTATCGACTCTGGTAAATTGAACTTGAAGAGATCGTCAGTATGGAAAATTCTGATTAGCGACAGAAAGTAGCAAGATGAAAGTCAGAATGAGTACGTGCTTGTACCCTTTGCATGTTGAGCGAATAAAGCTGTTCATCATGGAGTATTCCCCGAGCAATTGCGTGTTCTACGTTCCCCAATCTTGCTGTCATTTGATTGCTAAACCCTGTTATTTTGGCCGATGCGATTGAGAACGCGCCCTTCCAAATCTATAGATCCAGCTGTTCTATGGATTTGAAAGATGTATCTAGGTCTATCCGCATTAATAATACGTTTCCGAAACGAGTCAATATGCTGTAGACTGTTTATCAGTAGTGCAAATGTGTATTACGGAAATACGCCATGTGTAGGTGTTAGATTTGAATTAGATGGATTTCTTATATTTAGAAACTAAAGATATTTGAATGTATCTGATTATTATAAAGGGGAGTAAAGAAACACTTTTTTTCTGATACCTTTTAGTAAACCTCTAAAAGTGTCGAAATTTTTAAAGTAATCAATATTTTAAAATATCCAATAGCGATCCAACAGCAATACTAATAACCGTGTAATTTATAAAAATTCTATATTCATCGAGTTCAGAGTATAGGACTCGGAAAAATCCGCCTCACCACACTAAGATGCTTATATTTACTCTAATGATCACAATTTTTGTAAAGATAATTAGTAAAAATAGTGTTCGAACTGTATACTTTTAGAGTACTTCCAATATTGTAAAAATAAATTCCTAAATATAATGTCGTAATTTTTGTCATCCCTAAGGGTGGTGTTCTCCCTTAACCAACATCGTTAAAATAAAAATATTTCCTTGAATGAGAAGTCACGCGCGAAGTATAATGACGTACGTATAACTTAAACGCATCGATCAACATCTCTCAGCGCTTCGGACTTTCCGACTTACAAGCCCGTAGCAACTAATAATTTCCGGCATCGGTGATTTATAATGACGTGCACGTAAGCATCGCTGTTAATATCGATTTCCAATTTCACCATCGCTGAACTTCTCGTGAAAACATACAGGTCCTCGTAATTTCCGTGTACCAGTATTTCTCAAACCTCACCATCCCAGGACCTTAATACAGGAAACTTTACGAAATTTACATTTATTTCAACATTTGTATTAATTTAAATATGTTGACTTGCGTAATTCTTAATATTATTTAAAATTATGTAATGCGATCTGTTCGTTACGTACATTTCTTCGAAAATATTATTTTTAACATACATATACTCGCAATAAAAAGTAAAAGGAAATGGATATATTAGTCTACGTTTGTTGATAGTTTACTTTATCAAAGAGATCCTTAATAAAGGAAAATAATCATCAGACTCTTAGAGTAGAATTACCCTTTATATATTTAATCGAACTTCAACTTCTTTTAAATAAAAATTGTATTAATTTTTTAATAATTTTTATTCGATTCAATTTCAATTCCTCTACATTATTTACCAAGAGAGTGCACCAAGGATTAAATATGAGAATAGTTAAGTGTATATCTTCCATACCATTTGTGTTTTATTAAAAACTAGATTACTAAAGTCCCTTTTGTAAACCTAAATGAAACGAAATGTACAATTTCATTTCATAACAGATTATGCACTTTCAACCCTTTTTCTTCACGCTCGCAAAATATCGTAAATTTGTAAATCATCCTGTATAATTTCGTCCCCTTCAGAGGCAAGTTTGCGACTCCAATTTGAGAAACGCTGCTATACGCGATTCCGCAGCCGATGTTTCAGCAGCCGTTTACAATTTTCGTATTACTGCATCAATTTGTGCTTCTCTTTCGCTCTGCGTCCGGCACGAACACCAAATTGAACGCAGCCCTGTTTGCGTGCAAATACACGGAAGACAAGTCCTAAGCGGAGCGGCGCACGCTCGCGAAGCAACGTGCTACGCGGGGAAGGTTTTCCCTAGTATATGTGTGTTTGCATGAATATTTCCCGTTGTGCGTCCAAACAGAAGTAATCAAATGCTCTTTCCAATTGAATTTCAGGTGGGAGAAGAAGAAAGCACCTCTCACCTTAGAGAACAGAGGGAGAAGGAAATATGGGAAAAGGCGACAAGCGGGGCATCGCGCAACGCAGCGACGGTGAGTGTTTGTTTAATGTTAATTAAACCGTGCGCGGCGACACGACACAGTTCATGCACTTTAGCAATTGCATATGACGCTCGACCACTTTTATAATTGTTTCTGCGGTTTGAAAATGCATATGCCACTGAAGAAATTGGGAAGCTTTTAACCTATTTATTTACAACTTGGACAGCTAAATTTCATTGCGTTTATTACTTAGGTTAAGTGAAAAATAATGATTACGACTTAATTATTTAATAATTGTTTCTGCGGTTTGAAGATACACATACCGCTGAAAAGTTTGAAAAGCTCTAAACCTATTTACTTGCTACTTAGACAAGTACTAGATTGTCCCAAAAGTTTATTTCGCTTTATTAATAAGTAATACATGCACAATAGCACTATGAAATTAGATTGCCTATTTATATAAACGAGACCACATAAAATAATTGAGTGCAACTCGCGAAAGAAACTTTCGGGACAACCTAATACATTACATTAAATGTCAATGCTTTTATTACGTAGGTTAAGTGAGCTGAAATTTATATATTTAATAATTGTTTCTGTACTTTGACGATACCGCTGCGATCTAGCGGGAACGCTTAGAAAACGCTAATTTTCGAAGTGTTCCAAATGTGTTTATGGATATTATAAATCAATAATAGAATGTCCATTTCATTAGAAAACGTAAATATTATTCCAAATAAAAAAATAAGGTATAATTAATTATTAATAGATTTCTTTCGTTTAGATTTCTTCTAATCGTTAAACCGTTAATTAAATCGTTATTTAAAGTGCTTAATTTTTTCACTAAACCCGCCATTAACTTCCCTTTTCTGCTCAATTTTCTATCTTAACGCTTCAGAGACGAGTTCCCATCCTTTTCTGTGAAAATGTTTTGGAATCTCCATCGCCGAGTGACCGCTCGGTTTTAGATACCACACGCTCCGGCACTTAACGAGGAAGGCTCACTTAACCGCTCATAACATCAGAACGAATTGAAATTTTTATTTGAAACTTTGGGGACATATTTTTCAATAGTTTCACAAACTATTTATGGAATAAAACAAAAATTGATTTTTTGTCATCTAACCCTATCTCTCCCCTTAAAACGTTTTACTTTATATCACACCGATTTAATATCTGTATGTGTTTTATGTTTATGTTATAGCACTTTGCATCTAAAAAATTGCAGTAATTTCAATAGTACAATTTCGTATTATTGCTTTTGACCGAAAACTTTTTGCCAGGAGTTGTACTGCAATTCCTACCCTGTATATGTAAAGTATTCCTTTCCTTTATCCTGCAATATTGAAATATATTTTTCTGGTCCGTTTCACTAGGAGTATGCGAAACGAAGGATATAAAAGGGAAGTAACGAAATACGACAGAATCGACGCGACCGCTACTCGACGGTACGAGGAACCAGTGTTTGGATTTTCGCGGCGGCGAGTACCAGTGGTTCATACGTCGCGGTAATTTTATCGGGGAATGCACGCCGGGCAAATTGAATCGACGGAGGAACATACGAAAGCCTCGTCTGCATATTTGCACCCCGTCCTCGTCTACCATTTCCTGCCACTTGCTGTCCCGTTTCGTTTGTTTGCTTGTCCCTGTTTACAGCGAATAGTCCGATTTCTCGACGCCAAGGAAACGGGATCCCGTTCTGCGTGCACACACGCGTAAACGATATTACGCTCGCGAATCCAGCACCGAGGAATTCGACGCTCGGCGTCGACGTCGGTTCTCCGTGCTTCCGATTCCATTTCTGTTTCTCTGCCGACCTTTATCCGAGAACGAACAAAATGGAAAAGGAAAACGAGGCCAGGATGTCATTGCAGAAATTTCAAACGCTCCTAACCAGCGTCGTGAATACGATCTTAGCGCCCATGGAAAATATTTAATATAGCACACCTTTTTAGATATGCCTTGAAGCTACTTTTCGAAAACATTTGATATTCTACATACGTTTTGTAATGTTTTACCTATTAATACAATTTTACTAAGCTAGACCACGATCCGCAAAGCGTTAATAGAAACATCGCATATCAGGACCGATATAAGCGCGTTCATCTAGTACTCCAGCTAACAGAATCGATCGGTTCAGATGTAAAACATCGTATTTTAGGCTATTCTACGGTTGGAGTATGCTAGACCATGATTCGCAAGAATTGCATACAAAAAATCTCATATCAGGACCGATAGAAACGTATTGATTTAGTGACCTAGCGAAGAGGTCCACAACCTCTGTGCCGCGAGGTAATCTTGGGTGTGCCGCGATGATTTTCTCGATACCAATAAAAAAACGAATAAACGATACGAATAAAAAAACTTTTTTATCACAGCATTAGTTTAAATTTTTCTAAGTCATATACTCCTCTATTTTTTTGCCAATATGTAATTTATCTGAGTTGAAATTATCGATAAAACATTGTTATGCCGTGAAAGATAAAAGGTTGCGGAGCACTGACCTAGCGAACGGAATTTATCGGTGCAGGGGTAAAACAACGTACCCTAGTCTATCCTAGTCTACACATGCCTAAAATCCATAGAATTCATGGAATTTAATAACTGTTGAATTCGTTGATCTTTCGAGAAGTGCAGATATCATTTCACAGCTTCGTAGCTATACTGTAAAAAGTTCAAGATTGTTAGGCGCTAAATGGACAGCACTAACGTTACCGGTTTGAATGACAAAAAACATAGAAACATACAACTTTGGAATTCTTTTATGTATCAATTCATAATTGAGGCCATGAGAACCAGAGTAGCTTATCTATAAAATTATGGTACTAAGTTATAAAGAAAAATTAGAAGTTATGATTTTCATTTAATTATTTCTATGCTTCCATCTGTTAATGATTGAGGAAATTAAACATACGTCACTTTGGTTTTGTAAAACATCTTATCAGCTATGCCAGTGATTCCCAAATTGTGAGCCGTGATATATTGTAAATATGTAAACTGTAAATGTAATATGTAAAAATGTAAGAGAAAGAAAAATAAATATTGGTAAAGTTTAATGATAAAGAAATTAAGTCTTATGAAACAGACATTTATATTTAGTTAGCTTGTGCCACAAAATATAGTCTGTCTAACATATTTCAGATTAGTCTCATATTGATTGGTATTAAAGGAGCCGCCGAAAATAATCTGTATACTAAGGGAGCCGCGGGTCTAAAAAGTTTGGGAACCTCTGAGCTATGCGTTTTGGGCCATAACTCGAATTTAAAAATAAAATGTTACTTAGCCCATTCGAGTTCTTAAGGCCTCGATTATTAAGTTTCATTGAAACTGATACGTAACGCTATGTGTGGCCTTCGTGCAAGCGTGAATATGTTTGGATGGAATCGGTGGCAACGGAAATTCAGCAAGGTAGCATTTCTACTACTACTTCAGACTTCTACGGTTCAGTAGTGCTCTTGGAGTGCCTATCGAGCGTAAGCCCGTACCTCGTACCTTCGTTGCATTAAGATTTTGTCTTGCCTCGCCCTGAAAAGCTAAAGCCTGGATAAGTTCCTCGCATTTACATTTTCGACGAAGCTACGGTCTGAGGGACAACTCCTTAAGTGCTAATTATCATACTTCACACCTCGTGGAATGATCCGCTGAATATTTTAACGCGGATAAAAAATGTTATTTCGCGAATTCATAGCCATGACACTGACTTTCCATATGATTTTGCATTCTTCGTTCGTTGGTGGATATTTACATTCTCCAAACGAATTAAAGAAACGAAGGAATTATTGGTTGGAACTGAGGTAGGGAACCTTATCACATAGATTTTGCCAAAATTATGATAAGATGTTTCGTTAAATAGAACTTTATGTATTTTTACTAAAAATTTTTTAGAAATCCATAAACGAGGTACGAGTTTTTATTGGGTTGTCTGGAAAGTCCACGTCGATTGTTGATTGGCGGCACAGGTCTGAATATATCGGAATAGTTAAAAACCAATAACATGTATGCATCCCTTAACACGTTGATCGCCACGTCACCCATATATGGGTGACTGTGCTTTTCACTGAAAAACTACGAAAATTAATCCTGACAGTTAAGTGTCACAGAAAGTGAATTTAAATGAAATACTTGAACTTTGATGAAGTTACAAAACTAAATACCACAATAAATGTTTCATTACGCAGTTTCCAATACTCTGTAAACAAAATTTAATCACAGTAGAAATTTTCAAGAGTATTAGTCTGGCAGTGAACGTGTTAAAAGGTGGAAAGGCCGTGGAACAAAATGGTATCTATGTAATTCAATAAATACATATCGAAATTCAAATGTGTCTTTGAATTTTTTCTAAAAAATTTGCACGAACTTTCTAAACAATCCAATAGTTTACCTTTCTTCTGCGTTGCTATGAGATACTTGATAAATCGATAAAAGAGATATAAAAAATTTTCCAAAAGGGTCTTCAGGGTTTCGTGTTTTAATATCAAAGTACGCCTGTCAGCTTACAAAAGTCATTTGTCAGTCCCTTAGCAAGGGTGATCCTTCGAGTCCTAATCGGCACATCACGTGCAAAAATACACTTATCCAAGAAAAAATTCTTTGAATACTTAACGCAACTGTGTTCTATTAAAAAATAAAATTTTAACGTTTCGATTAGAACATTCTTTATATTCGCGATTTTGAAAAAATACAAGAAAAAGTCATAGATTCTTAAATGAACAAGAAATTACTAGACTGCACTAAACTAAATAAAATGTAAAGGTTTTTGACAAAAATTGACTCAAATATCAAATAATCTTCTGTCTAAACTTATCTAGCCTAAAAAATTAACCCTTTGACGAGTAAGCATTTTTGGGAAACACACACGGTTTATGAGTAAGCTTCGTTCTATAACATAAACAATATTTTATTTCTTATATATATTTGACTGCATATTTTAATACATAAACTAGTAAGAAATGTATTTTTATATTAAATATTTAAATATACTCGACATTTACCTGACTCCAAAAATAAATAAGTAACTTTCATTTAGTAAACTTTTTTTCTCACGACCTTTTATCACACTTTATCATTAAATAACGCGTGAATAAACCCACGGTTAGTAAATTATAGAGCATCGAGAAAGTAACCACTGAAGGTAAATAAAGTCATTAAACGAAGATACGCTTAAATGGTGTTAGCGTAACTTTCATTAGACTTCGTCAAGGGTTCGCAGTTTGGGTTTCGCCTCGATAAGGACTCCGTGGTCGAGATTTAAGCGAGCAGGGTTAGTTAAAGCAAACAAGCGCATTGGTGGAGCTAACGCGGTGAATCGACGGAAAGGATACAAAATTACAAAAGGCGAAAGTTTAATAGTAAAAAATGAAGCAGTCTATTGTGACTTTTTACGCTGTTGCCGAATGAATTGCGAGAAGGATAAAGGGTTCAGAGGTGGAGTCGAGGATAAGAAAAAAAGGGTGGAAACGTGCAAGAGTGAAGTCGTACCTTTTGTTTGAATCAGATGGAACGAGGGAGGACACAATAGCCAAGTGTTCTTCGCGTAGAAGAACACTTCTTTACCTTCACTTATCTCGAGGGTTAACTTTTATCTTTCATGATGTTTTGTGATGCGTTGTTATCGTCAAAGTACGGTTCAATAACTTTTTTTGTACTGAGGAAATAAATAGAATGAAAAGAAAGTATGTACAGCATGTACAAGATGATTCATTATATGTAACGACTAAGTGAGTTCTTTCGTAGATGTTAAGGAGATGTTAAGGACATTTGAAGATCAAATTCTAAATGAAATATCACGATGTATGACAGTTGTCAATGCTGCTTTAAAAGCTAAATATCGAGGCTATTATTACGTTCAGCATAGATGCTCCTTAATACTTACTATTAACCTATTTAATTCTCCCATAACAAATAAATGTGACCTTCAAATGTCCTTGACAATTTTATTAACAAATAAACAGTGTCCATTACGAGATGATCTTATTTTGAATACATATTTTTGGTAATAAATGGTATTATTATACCCTCAGACGTCAAAGTGTAATCGTATACATGATATAATATATTAAAAATCTAGAAGTTGAAAACACAGTCTTGAAGTGTACAATCCTTTGCCTCGTTACTGATAGTTTCCAATTGTTTGCAATAAGTATAATATACTGCTAGTATAGGTTTGAAACGCTACTAAGTATTTTAAATAAATTAATAACAAACTTATTAATGACATAATTGAGCCGTTCACTGTACACATCGATTAACTCCACTTTTTGATCAATCTTAAATTTAAGTGTCAAAGCACTTGGCATAGTCATAAATTTTGATATTTATAATAACTTTCCTGAGTACAGTAACACCATTAAATGATAAACATTATTACATCGCATTATTTAATTTTTTTTTTTTATTTTTTTTTTGGGCGGGTGGAAAAACCTTCATAGGCACCGAGCGCCGGTGGACGATGCCAGCATCCGGTAGTGTGAGATTCCTACTCACTAAAAAACCACCCGCTTCCCACGTTAGCCCCCGGACCAGACCTGCTTTCGCATAACAACAGTCCGGGGGCGTGGCAACTAGGCCCCGTTAGGGCCTCCGCCGGTCGGATAGAACCGAAGCTAGGGGGAGCCCGGAGTATCATCCAGGCATCCCTCCTCTCTCTTGCGACGCAGCACACGCTCCACGTAGTGCACGACCGCTTCCCATTCGGTCGGCCCCCGCAGCATCACCCCCACGATGTTGTCGGGGGTGACGTCTCCTACGAGGGCGCCGAGATCTACCCTATCTCTGGCGAAGCGGTCACACACGAAGAACGTATGGAGCGCGTCGTCCCTTGCTGCGTCGCAATACCGGCATCCCGGGGATCCGACCTTGCCCATCCTCGACAGGTACGCACGGAAGTACCCGTGGCCTGTGAGGAACTGGGTGATGTAAACATTCACCTCACCATGAGTCCTGGATATCCAGGTGGCCAGATTCCCCTATCAGCCGAGCCGTCCACCGACCCGGCTGGGCAGCCTCCCAGCGTTGCTGCCATGCGCGTAGCGTGGCTGCGCGCTCGTGGGACACGGTTTCGGCCCGCCCAGTCTCCGAGGAGCGTTGGAAGATGTTCTTCCGCTCGAATGCAAGCAGGTCGATGGGTATTACCCCGGCGACCGCTTGCACTGCGCACTCGGAGACGGTCCTGTAGCTGCACGCCACCCGAAGCGCCAGCTGGCGCTGTACGGCAGACATGCAGCTTCTGTACTTACGGAGCCGAAGGGCATCTGCCCATATTTCGGCTCCGTACAGCAGGACGCTCTGGGTTGCCGAGAGCAAGAGTTTCCTCTTGCTCGGCTTCGGGCCGCCCACGTTTGCCATTAGTCGGCTAAGTGCTGTCGCCAACGACGCCACCCTGACCGAGACCCTCCGGATATGTTCCGCGAAGCTGAGCTTGTTGTCCAAGACAACACCCAGGTACTTCGCGGACCTCCGGGTCTGGATGGTCTCGATCCCAACAGTCATCGGGACAATGGTGGGGATACGTCGGCGTGTCAGCATGACGATTTCCGTTTTCGGAATCGCCAGCTGCAGCCCGTGGTCCTCCATCCATCGCTCCACTCGGCGCATGACCTGGTTCAGCTTGAGCTGAGCCAGCTCGGCGGTCCGCGCCGTGATGACCACGGCGACGTCGTCAGCATAGCCGACGAGGAACGAATCCTCTGGCATACCCATGCGGAGGAGGCTGTCGTACATGACGTTCCACAGGTCGGGCCCCATGACCGATCCCTGCGCAGCACCTGCAGTGATCGGTCGTTCACGGAGCCCGTCCGACGTCTCGTACAACAGCTTTCGGTCCCGGAGATAATCCGCCATCACTGACAGTAGATACTCCGGGAGCCGAAACGTTGTTTCCAACGCCTCCAACATGTCTGTCCACCGTGCCGTGTTGAACGCGTTCCGTACGTCCAGCGACGGCGACGCGTACAACGTCTACCACGCGCGAGATCGCGTTCACGGTGGACCTTCCTTTCCGGAAGCCGTACTGGTGGTCCGAAAGACCTCCAGCGGCCAAGATCGCCTCGTGCAACCGGGGTTTCACCAGTCTCTCCATCAGCAGCCCGCTTGTGTTTAGCAAACACAGCGGACGATACGATAACGGAGATCCTGGTTCCCCTTTCCCCTTGCTGATCAACGCGAGCCGAGCGAACTTCCACTGCGCCGGGAAAATACCCGTGTACAAGCACGCGTTGTACATGCGCAGCAGAAGATCGGGACACCTCTTCGCAACCTCGCGCAGGGCCTCGGACGGTATGCCGTCCGGCCCGGGAGCCTTGCGGAGCTTCATAGCCCTGGCCGGAACGGCGAGTTCCGCCGCCGTGAACATTGGGACGTCCGCCCCTGCCACCGGATCGAGATCGTGTCTCCTCACCGGCCGGATGTACAGGGAACAGAGCGTCCACAATGCTCCGCATCGTGGTCGCGTCCAGTTCCGGGCTCGCAGACAACCCACCGAGTCTTCGGGTGACGAGTTTGTACCCGTCGCCGAACGGATCTCGGTTAAGGTCGTCGCAGAGATCGCGCCAACACCGCGCTTTACTCTGTTTGATCGCACGAGTTAAGGCTTTCTTGGCCGCCTTGTAGTCCTCTGGCAGCGCGGCGGCCTCCGGTCGACTTCGAGCTCGTTGAGCTCGTCGCCGAAGCCTCAGGGCTTCTCTCCTGAAGGAGGTGATCTGGTCGGTCCACCAGTACGCCTGCCGCCGGCCGGAGAATGGCCTCCTCCTTGGCATTGACTCGTCGCATGCCCGTTGGATGAGGTTAAAGGTGCCGCGCACGATGGCTTCGGCACCCGCTCTATCGGACGGGTCACGCGGGGTCTGCGGCACGGCCTCCACGCCCGCCTGGAGAGTGGCGTAGAGCCTATCCTCATCCAGGCGAGAGGTGACGTATCCTCTGGGGCGTCGAATCCCCGGAGGCCGCGCTTGCCGCTCGCCGATCAACTGGAAGGTGATGTAGCTATGATCGCTACCGGTGAAATCACCAATCACCCTCCAGTTCGCCGCTCTCTGGACCAGATCCTCAGACACCAGGGTGACATCCGGTATCGAGTCTCCGAATCCAGGGCGTCGGTACGTCGGCGTTGACCCCACGTTCAACACGACGAGTCCCAGTCTGGAGGCCATCTCGACCACCAACCTTCCCCTCGTGTCGGGGCGAGGCATCCCCCACTCGCAGGCTCGGGCGTTGAAGTCACCAGCCACGACAAGCCCACCGGACTTGTCGCGTAGGGTGTCCTCCAGCACGTCGAGCTTTCCCCGAAATTCGGAGTTGCTATCATTCGGGGACAGATAGCAGCTGACGTACGTGAGGACACCGCTGGTGACCCAGACGTGTCCCGCGGCAGCCCCGTGAAAGTCTATACGGACTCTCCGGGGATCCGTGATCCACATTGCCGCGGTGCCGAGATCATCCCTGAACCAGGTGGAGCAGTCCCGATCGCGGTACTGCTCGCTTGCGATGACGACTGTAGCTCGCTTCTCCATAGCGAGCTGCGTTAGCAAGTCATCGGCAAGTCGACACCGGTTCAGGTTTCCCTGGAGGATCCTTACCGTGGCCGCGAAGAGGGCTTACCCTTCTTTGCGGCGAGGATCTCCCGGAAGATCCGGCACTTCCCCGAGCCCGCGTAGTGGTCCGTTGTCGCGTCCTTTATCCCCGCACACAAATGACAGTGAGGGGTGGCCTCGCACGCCGCCGCCTTGTGGCCATCCTTGCCGCACTTGCAGCAAGCGTTGCTCCGGTCCGGACCTTTACACTCTCTACGAGTGTGTCCGTAGCCCAGGCACCGGAAGTAACGCTGAACCTCCGTCCAGCGTCGGATGCGGCAATTCATCCAGCCGACCTTGAGCTTGGCGGCGGCCAGAAGCTTAACGGCAGCTCCTTCGCCAAGCTCCACCACGGCCTTCCGCAGCTCTCGGGGGTTCGTCGCGAGAACGGAGACGCGGATTTTTTCCGGCGACTCCCCTGTCACCCGCACGACCGCGTCCATGACCTCTCCTGAGGTCGTGACGCAATCAAGATCGAGGATTTCGATCGTCGCGCGGGATTTCAGGCCCCGTACTGCCGCGGTGTCCCCCACCGCCGACCGGAGCGTGGACTGGAACCTGTCGCTGTCCCCACATCGCCCAAGCTCCAGAAGGACGGCCCCTTCCCGCGTCCTCCTTATTTGGCGGACCTCGGCTGGCTTTAGGACAGCCGTCCGCCTCGTTTTAGGGCGACGGCGCCTTCTCCTCCTCTTTCTCTTTCGCCTTTCGTCGACGGCACGCTGCTCCTTTGGAGGAGCAGAGTTCTTCGGTGCCGTTGACGTTGACGGAGGTTTGGCAGATATCTGCCCCTTCTCGCCTCTCCGCGGCTTTGGACGTGGGAGTGGAGGATCAGACGGTTTGTTCGCCCTCTTCTTTCTCCCCACAACCGTGGACCATTTTTCTTGGTCCATGGCCGGCTTCTTTTTCGCCCTGGCAGCCTCTTCCTCTGGGCTGGAAACCACGGCCCTGTCTCGTTTCCGATCAGGCCGTGTTCGAGGGGCGGGTGTGTTCCCGACTGGCGGCGCAGTGAGAGTGCCGAGGGCCTGCAGCATGTGGAGGACACGCTGCCTCTCCACTAGCCCATGGCCCAGTGCGTCCACCGCCTCCGCCAGCTTCTGCATCCCGTCTTTGATGTCCATGCTGACATTCCTCTGTTTGAGAGATGCCTGTCGCATGACATCAAGGACGGTTTTCATTGCCGCTATTTGCGAGCTCTCCGCTCGCTCGAGGGTCGCCAAAGTTCTGAACGCCCGGTCCCCAACACCGTGGTCGTTGGCATCGGCGCGTTCAGAACTGGCCCCATTTCTTGGCCCACGAACGCCAGGATTCCGCAGCGGAGATACCTGGCTGGAACACTTTGTGTCACGGCATCTCCCCCGCTGAGTTGGGGAGATACCGCGGCCACTTCCTGACGGACAGGGCTCCGAGGCGGCACGAATGAATTATTATCCGTGTCGCGTCGCCTCCGGCGGCCACCGTCCGACGATGTGGACGTCTGTCTCATCTTCCGATCGGATCCGGAGACGTTCGTCCCTTCACTTGTAGCATTTAATGCTACGCAGGCCAAGTGGTCAACCTGCGTAGCATTGCGGTCGTCAGATAACGACGTCCCGGGGCCCGCTTGCTCACCCCTGACGGACGCCGGTACTGGGGATCCGACCCCCTGCACCGTAGATCTCTCCTCTTTATATGTATTCTCCATGTTTGGTTTTTGATTCGGGGTTTCCTCCCCTAGTGTTTGGTCCGCGGGAGTTATTTTATTTCACTCCTACCCTCCACGCACTCCGAAGAGTACGTGGCGAGCGTTCCCCTATCCGCCACCTGGGGACGCGCCGCGTCGGGGTATCACCTCCCCGCCTGACCTGGTCGC
Source organism: Hylaeus volcanicus (assembly GCF_026283585.1). Classification (NCBI taxonomy): domain Eukaryota; kingdom Metazoa; phylum Arthropoda; class Insecta; order Hymenoptera; family Colletidae; genus Hylaeus; species Hylaeus volcanicus. Next base: position 12,948,637 of record NC_071979.1, on the reverse strand, counting down.
CCAGGCCAGGTGCGCGGATTATTATTATTATTATTATTATTATTATTTTTTAAATTATTTCAGCGCATTTCTCAAATTTGTGTTTTATCGAGTTAATCGATTTGTATAATGAACGGTTAAATTAATACACGAGGAATGCAAGTAGAATATCGATACATATCATCATCCATATATTACGTTTCATGCGCGTAAAAAATCGGCGTAATTCTCGAAATAGAAAAATGTGAAGGGAGGCAATAAAGCGGGTCAAATTTAAAACATCAAAGCGACGAAACAAGAGAAGCCATTGTCATGCATAAAATACTGAGGAAAAGGAACCCGAAGAGAATAGTCGGGTAAAGGGAAACGCGGGGGAAGCTGGTGTCGTAGAAAAAGACGAAGGTTACACGAGTTGAACGCGTATCAAGATAGACAGGAAAGAAAAGACAATAGCCTTGGGGATTCTTGGTACAGACGGTGCCTAGACGCACCTGTCGCGAGATGTCCCTCGTCGTCGATCCGTTATTGGGATTTCTGCACGTGCGAAACCCTCGGGAGAATGTTCCCGACTTCTACCTCCATTGAATTATTCGAAATTCTTCCAGGAGTAAATCTAATCACATTCCACCACGCGTTTTAATAACAAGAAGTGCCTCGATGCTGAGGACATATGCCAGGATTTACGCCACGAACAGAAGGAATCTATTTCATTTTTCTCATAACCATTTCTGACTTTCTGGTCAGCGTTTGTTTTCAAATACGCCGTATTAGGGGTGGCTCATAAGTGTTACGGATATATGATGGACTTGATAAGGAGGAAGATCTGGCTGAGATACTCTTTTAGGAAAAGGAGTAAAACATAGATAATAAGTGTTAATGACATGCGAAATGTATAGATTTGAAACGGAAGATACGCTGCCATATTTTAAGATAGTCGATTTTGCACAGCTGCCCAATATATACTTTCAAGGATTGAGGTTAGATGTTATAAGTGTTAAGGTCATACAGTTGACATTACAAAAAATAGGATCTATTTTATATATATGCTTTTAAAAGTTGGAATTAAATCTTGATTATAACTGTTAAGGACATGCAACTGGTTTAAGACGCAAGCGACAATAACACTGTTATTTTCAAATAATCATGGTCAGCTCACGTTCTATTGGATTCAGGTCTGAGCTTCATTCATAACTGGGTCAATGTCGACCCATAAGACTCCATATACTCCTATATACCAAGTTTGATCAAAATCTAGTCACTTTTCGCATTTTGTACCGTTACATCAGATCCGTCATTTAGAATTTCTAAATTCTGAGCTCAGATTTGGAATCAGCAA